>NW_009952974.1:2220439-2255756 GCF_000747805.2 Chaetura pelagica
CTAGGCCTTGGAGAGAAGTGAACTGATTTTTAATCTACAGCTTCTATGAGTGATATTTGCTTTGTCTCCTATCACCCTTCTGTTCAGCCATTCTCCCCTTCCAAGCAGGTAAACCTCTGCTTAGAAGAAATTGTTTCTTCTGCTGAGCCTTGGTGCAGTTGACAGCTGTCATATACAAGCACTATGCTTGAATACATGCCTGTAGAACTAGACTGTCTTAAAGAGCTTTAATCTTTTCACTTTGCACATGCAGGGAATGCCTGGGAGCCAGAGACCCCTACTGTGGCTGGGATAACAAGCAGAAGAGATGCACCACCATTGAGGACAGCTCCAACATGAGCCTGTGGACTCAAAATATTACTGAGTGCCCAGTAAGTGGAAATATTTTACATAACCTGGTGTGTAAGTATGTGTATGTGTAGGAGAGAGAAGGAAATGAACGTGTGGCAGCCTGGTGAGTACTGGCTGTTAGGAGAGCATGAAGAGCCCAGTCACACACACAGTATCTGTGCACTGCCTCTTATTTAGAACAGAAAGGCACAGAATGTATTTGTTTGCTCTAAAAGTGGGATCCCAAAGCAAGCATTCAGTCCTCCTCATACCCACCCATGTCTCGAGTGAAGAAGATTGGTTCATGCTGTTGGGTTACTGCTGAGAACCATGTTAGCCCCAGATGAGACCTTAGCTTTCCCAGGGCTGCTCCACAGTCTGCAGAATTTCCTTGGCTTCTCTGCAGGTCAGGGAAATCAGACTAGCTGCATCCTGAGGCAGCATTCAGGTAATTGTCCTCTTGGATGTGTGAGCTAGGCCCAGGAGACAACACTGGTGAAGACATGTTGCACTGGCAGGAAGGGGTGTCCAGGAAGCAGCAGAAAAACAGGGCATGAATGGATGGTTTGCAGAGGGTACAAAAGCGTGCAGTATGTACTGGAGAACAGAAGAGAAGGGGAAAGTGTAACCAAGAGAGGGAGTATGAGAGTTTTTGGTTCCAACTTCACTGTAACAGACAGAAGGCCAGATCTTTATGGAACTGCAAGGAGATGGTCTTCTTTCCTTACTCTGGTCTCCATCAATTGCAGCAGTTAAAAAAGAAGTGTCTCTGCTTGAATCAGTTTGAGATGGCTCTCCAGCTTCCTTCCCACCCACCCTCTGATGATGATGATGCCCAGTTCCTGGCTGTGATCCTCAGAAGCCATCTGGCCAAATTTATTTCCCTGTGCTTGAACCATACCTGCAAGGTGGCTGACAAGGACAGTCTTGTTAAAGAAACTGGGGTCAGGGAGAAATTCTCATTAATGCCCATTGTTACTATCTAACGTCAATTAGCATGTTAATACTGCTAAGTCTGGTAGGTAGAGAGAGAGGACTGGATGGGTTATATCTTCAGTATGCTATTTCTATCTGGAGGTGCTGGGATGTTTATTCCTCTTATCTTCCTTACTTCTCAGATATTTTCCCAGGAAATATTAGTCATTACTTCAATCCATACTCAGCTTGGCAGGCTTAAGCTTTTCACTGCTGGGTTCAGAGGCTTGCGTGTTTATAACCCTTCTGTGTCGAACTGGGATGCAGTGCCTCTTGATTGCCCATGCTGTTATCTCATCCTGCTTAATGCCTGTGTCTGTTGATAGGTGTGTGAGGTGTTAATCCTCTAGTTTGAACATGTCTGCTGTGGTGCACACTGGGGAACAGGCTACTCCACATCATTGTTTCAAGGTCACAAAAACACAACGCAGAATATTCAGGAGCTTTGGTGGTTCTTGAGGTGTTAGTTTTACATTTGTTTGAGCATTTCCATTGTAGATTATTTTCCCTTTAGGTGCTGTCATTCTGGTGCACACATCTGCCTTGTTCTCTTAGCCTGACAGGCTGCCAAACTGTTTAAAACTCACATGCAAGTGCTTTCATTTTCTTTCTCTCCTGCCCCTTGCTGGAATGAATTAACCTCTGGCATGGATGGCTCTTTTAAGCACCTACATCAGCAATATCCAAGTATGTTCCTTATGTTCAGTGGAGGATAAAAGGTCATGACAAGATTCTAGGGCAGCCTGCACAAATGACCACTGGAAAAGTAGAGGAATGCAGGGATCCCGTGCCAATTTTCACTCTTGAAAAAGGCCTTTCTGAAAGTTTAGTTGGATGAGTTACTGTCCTAAGAAGTTCTGGCTTTTCTCACTTTACTTTCCTGGGCCAAGCACCAGACACTCAGCTGTGCTGGTACAGCTGTATGTGAGATCACATTGAAGTGGGACACGGAGTAGACTAAAAGCACCCCTCCCAAATAAACTTTTCCTAACCCAGATAATGTCAGTGAGTTCTTCTGCAGCCTAGCCCACAAACAGATGTCCTGGCACAGCTTAGGGACTGGCATGCAGCAACTTCTAAAGCCAGAACTGGCATATTATTGAATCACATCCTATAGGGGCCAGGCAGTTGTGTGAGTCAACCACAACACTAACACAACTTGACTGCTGCTTTTGTGCAGACGTGCTTGTTCAGAGCTAGTCTGAACGTCTTTGCACAACATTACATTGTACCACAGATGCCCACTCTCCAGCTTTAAAATTAAGAGTCCTTAGATGGCGGGTTATTCATACATAGTACCTGGGCAATGTCGTTAGCAGATAACACCCAGAACCTCCTAAAGGTTGTTTACTAAGTTTGCAATGGGAAACATTTTAATATTAAGAAATGACAGGATAACACATGCTGCTCTTCTCTTCCCTGGGTATACTTGTATCATATCAAGGAGTCCTGATACATGATTGCATGCTGTTTGTTCTTAGGCTTGGGAGAAGGGAGTGAGGTGCTTTTGGTTTCAGGAGAACTGAAAAAAAGCCACATCTTACCTTATAATATCTTACTGATGCCAACATGAGCCACCAGAGGGAAGGGAACTTAGATTTGGCTAAAAAATTCTATTAGGCAATCTCATGGGGTCACTGTTGATTGTGGCTGGCAAGTCAGAAATTGAGTATTCAGAAATGAATTATGCCATCCTCCTTATCCTGAGCAAATGATACTCTTCCACTCTGTTTCCAGCAAACCCTTATCTCAGTCACATGGTGTTTAGTCCAAGCTACCCCATTTTCTTGCTAATCAGTGTCAGTCTCCCTGCTACTTTTTTGTGGCTTCTAGCAGACTTGTACCTTGCTCTCAATGTGGACTCAGGCACTCACAGCTGCAGTGTCTGGAATGATCCTGCTCTGGCTCACACTGGAACACGCCTAGTGCACAGAGAGGACTTTCAGGTGCCAAGATCAAATTCTGTGAGTCTGTGAAAACTGCAATTTTTTCTCCCTACCTCCCAAGGATTTTGTACCCTAGACAGGTCTGAGTTGTTTTTGATGGAAATTAGGGAAAGGTGTTACAACGACATCAAGTTCAGTTTCTGGCTCTGAACACTAGATTGTTTCAAGGAAAAGGTTGCTACTTATGGACATTCTTTCTCCTTAGATTTGATTTTAGAAATATTTGAAATATTTGGACTGAAACTTTGCAAGAATTTTCAGCTTATTTGAGACAGCCAACCTGGAAACTTCCACCTGAAATAACTGAAGCTTGGCAAAGTTCTAAGCAGTTGTCATCTAAATCCTAAGAGGAAGCACAGATGAACCAAAAGAACAAGGAATGCTTCTAGCATTGTCTGTAATATTAGAATAAACATTGAAAATATCCTGACAGCAGGTGGGTAGGAATGGTCAGTCTGAAATTGTAGATGCTGCACTTGAGCCTTTAGACAGTACAAGTAAGAAATGAAAAGGTGATGCCTTTGATGAGAGTGTGGCAGTTTACAAAATGTAGGAACTCTGGAATTGGTAATATTGTCAGGTGAGCTAAGGGCATTTGATCAGAGATGTGTTTAAATATGTCCTCTGTGTCTGATGGGTACTGTGTTGGCTACAAAGGATTTGCCTTGTAAAGATATTCCTGAAAAAGATCAATGCACATGGGTTTTTATCCTACTTCCCAAGTTTGCACTTTTGAAGCTATTTTTATGAATTTAAAGATGGAATAATAATCCATATGTAATTTCTTAAGTATAAAACCTTCCCATGCTGAAAACGTGATGTGTTTCTAAATCTCAGCATTTTGGTTATGGCTTACTTATTTGTTTAATTTTGGGTTGCTTCCCAGTATCACTTATGAGCCAATAATTATTTGTCAGCTTTTTTTTTTTTCTAATTGAAGCCATGGGCCATATCATACCATTGATTTCTGAACAGAACTCCCTGCTGGAATCAGCAAGGCTTTCTGGCTCAAAAATGAATAGAAATGTTTCAATACTTGGATTATGACTTTTGTAAGGCAGGAGGAAAAAATGAGATAAAAATCTAGTATTAAATATCTCAAAGTAGTTACTTTGATTTCTCCTCCCACCCATCCCCTCACCCCCAACTTCTAGCAGTTCAACTGTATTGATTTTTCACTTCATGCATGTTTAAAACAACAAATTTAACAACAACAACAAAACTCAATGTTCTCTTCTCTGGGCATCTTGCCTTGTAACCTGTAGCCCAGAGCAAATTTTTACAACGACATGATAATCTATTGTAAACAAAGGTTTACAACAGATGCTTGAACCCCCCAACCAAAGCCTGACGAGCACAGTAACAGATCTAAATTACTTCCATGCCACTGCTGCATATTTTTGATGCTGCTGTAGATGGGTGAGAGGGGAAGATGACAGCCCACCAGAGGTGTATTGTGAGTGTTTAGCATAGTGCCAGACTTGGAAAATAAGCACAGAGCAGCGTGTTTCAGAGAATGAACATTTGAAAGCACTACTCCCATGATTGTGGTTGGTTCCCAAGCAGGACTGCAGCCTTTCTGTGCCTCAGTTTCCTTATCTGTAGGAGCAGAATAAATTGTTTCCCCCCTGGAAGGCTCAGGCGACTGCTCCTGCTGACTGCAGAGCTCAGGGAAGCGTGGCACAGTGGGGTTTGTCAGCAGTAGCTGGCTCAGATTTGGGGCCAGGACTGATCTCCAACCTTTTCCTCTTTTGCTTTTCCAGGACTACAATAGTTTTACTTCTTCCTCGCAGTGCACAGGAATCTCAAGCCCCAGTCCTCAGGGCTGTACAGGCATGAACCAAATGGCAGATGAAACAGCAGGGTAGTCTGGTCTATAACTTGCCTTGAGGTGGATTCTTACCCTTTAGCCCACCGTGTGATCCTCAGCATTAATTCTAGTTGCCACCATCTCCTTCACTTTCTGTCCTTCACCCAGCTTAGCCATTTTGGCTACAGCTGTGTTTGGAAAGGGAGGCAATTCTTACTGTGTGTTTGGACATGGTCAAGCTCATCAAGGCCCTGGGGCCAAGCTTAGCAAGGCTCTGGTCTCAGCTGGTCACTGTGGTTATATGAATGCCAGCATGATAAATATTCTGGAGGAGCCATCCCAAGCACTGCAGAGGCAGGAGCACAGTGGAGTGGGGACAGTCAGCACCAACTGCTGTGTTGCTTGAAAGGCTGAAGCTGTGCAGTGTGGCACGAGGGAGCACAGTGGTTTTGTGGTGTGGCAGATGGATGCTTGTGCCTGGTGTGGTGCTGGCTGGATTGGTTTGGGTGCCTGTGCACACATGTTAGGTATGTGGGGTGGAATTTGGAGGGTAAATATTGATGTGGCATTGTCTGAAAACAACCCTGTTTTGAATCCTGCTCACAAGCACAGACAGCTCCCATCTAAGCTGCATCCTAATCCCCCTGGCAGCTTTGTTTGGCATTTCTGTTGTGGGGCTGTCTCCAGAAATGTAAACTTGCTATTAATGACCTTTTTTTCTTTTGAAATTAGGTGAAAAACCTGACAACAAATGGAAGACTGGGACCTTGGTCCCCATGGCAACTGTGTGAGCATTCGGATGGGGACAGCACAGGCTCCTGCATGTGTAGGTCACGTTCATGTGACAGCCCTCGTCCTCGCTGCGGGGGTCATGGCTGTGAAGGGGCCAGGATTGAGGTCGCAAATTGCTCAAGGTACCTCAGCATCTTTGAGCTTTTTAGGAAAGCACCAAGAACTGCTCCCAGTTACAGCTTAGCTCCTTCCTTGTGTTTCCGTGACCATGTTGTTGTACCTCATCTATCCCAGCCAAACTGAGGGACCTGAGGTCCAGCTTGAAGTCAGTGAAAAGTGAAGGAGCCTAAGGCCACTGCGAAAAAGGCCTTCATTCAGCCAGGGCTCTTGAAAGATGAGCCCCCCAAATTAATGTACACATTAACCTTCCCTACGCTGTGCCTCAGTTTCCCTGAGTGAGTAGTCACCCATCAGGAGGATGTGAGTAAAGCAGGAGTAGTAGTTAGCTAACTGAGCAGCAGAAAGCTAAAAAACTCCAGTAACCTCATCAATTTTTAGAGTTTGGGTTCCAAGGTTGCATTGCCAAAAGTGAGCAGAGCTCCATCAGAGCAAGCAGCTCTTGTGAAGCCAGGGCCTAGCCTAGCTTGGAGCAAGGCTTGTTTGCCTGGTCCTGCTGGTTTGTGAGCTGTCTGCAGCAGGCCAGGCATGGGACAGCAGTAGACCATCATCTGGCAGTGCAGGACTGAGGAGGCATGCCTGTTGGGGACAGCACTGGCAGCTCAGCTTGAGTGGGAGTGCTGCCCTTCCAGGGAAGCCTGAAGCTTGTGCGTGAGCAGTATGGAAGCTAAATGTGCCCCAGCCAGGTTCCCAAGCATAGCCATGGTGTTTGTGTCCATGATACCCCACTACCCACAGACTACATCGTATCATGACTCAAGGAAAGCCAATGCAATAGTGTCAGCACCACTTAACCAGGGTGGGATCAGCCAATATTTTGGTAAATATTGGGTCAATGCAGTTTTTATCTACTTTATCTTCTCCATTAACATTCATTCCATTAAGGACAGCTGTCTCTTGACTCCTCCCTGGAGATCAGTGCTGGTCTTGGCACAAAAAATTCAGCAATACTCATGTTTTAATTGCCATTTCTCCCTCCAGTTGTGGGCTGTGCTGCCCAAAAGTGTGCAGTCACTCCTGCCCCTGAGCTGCCACTGTGGGCTTAGTGGAGC
The DNA here is from genome assembly GCF_000747805.2 of Chaetura pelagica. NCBI lineage: Eukaryota > Metazoa > Chordata > Aves > Apodiformes > Apodidae > Chaetura > Chaetura pelagica. The sequence continues at coordinate 2,227,462 of NW_009952974.1, forward strand.
CTTCTCCTGGCAGGCTTTTTATGTTGGTGGCAAATGGAAAGCATGCCAGTGGGATGGGTTCCTCAGCACTGCTCTGATGGCAAAAGAGGCAGGAACAGCTTCTAAGAAAGGGATGAAAAATAGATTATTCAATCCTAAGACATAGGAAAACAGCATGGTTTGAAAAATAGGGACATCTGGTCATCCTACATCTGCCTCAGCCCTCAAGTTTCCTTTAATTGACTTCATATGGCATTGAGGTTTCTTTCTGCAAAGAGGGAGTGGGATGCTTAAAGATTAGTTCTATGAGAAAGCTGGAGTTCTGAAAATGGAAAGTGTCTTTATTTCTGTTAAAAATCCTGAAATACAGGTAGATGCTGAGAATTGTTGGGGTTTTTTAAGGAATTTTTCGTAGAAATTACTTTCCCTTTTTTTTGCCACAGTAACAGCAACCTTCCATTTAATTTTTTATTTTTTAATTTTACATATTATCTTTTTTTTGGCTCTTTCTTGAGGAGTGGGGAGGTAGTAGGTGGGTTGAACATGGCAGAAGAAGATGGAAGAGTAGGATTTTTATGTGAGTGAATTTCTGGTTCTTTGACCTTGTTTGGGACAGGAGAGAGGAAGGGAAGGAGGGAGAGGGATGAGAGAACAAGAGGAGGAGGGGAGAAACATCTAACAGGTTTCTGAAGAAAGCTGCCAAGAACAGGCAAGAGTTGATAACAAATACAAAAGCTGTGAAGGGCAATGTGGGTTTTAACTTTCATCCTCTGCTCTGATTGGTGCTATGCCAGAAAATATATCTTGCCAGCAGTGTTATTAGTTCAGTCAATGCTTTGAAAATTAACATCTGTTTTCGAACTCAGCTTTCAAGAACCAGAGAGCACCTGGGTTGTTGGGTTTTTTTACTAGATTTTTTAGAGTGTTTTTTTCTTATTAAATATAAAAACAAAATAAAACAAAAATGATAATTTTTGGCTTAAGGTGGTGAAGTGTCGAGATTAGGCAGTTCTGTAAGACAGAGCATTGCTGCTGGCTCCCTGTGATATGAAACCTGCAGTGAAGAAGAGATGAGATACGGTTCCTCCTCTCCTCCTCCCAGGTTTAGCAGTACTGCCAAGCCAGAGGAAGGTGAGCTTTAAGGATTGTGAGATGTTAAAGCTGAAAATGCTGGCTCCTGTGTAAGCACATGGTTGAGTCCCCCCTCATGGCAGCAGCGTCGCGGGATCCGACCGCCTGCACATGCTGAGCCTGTGGCAGGGGCGAGGCCCAGAGAGAGCACTTCCCATCACTGAGGTGTGAACCAAGGGGGTTGACATCACGTTTGCTTCAGTCTAAGTTACCACTGCTCAGCAGAGATGTGATCACTTACTAAACTGTGAAACTCGATCCTGCCTCTGAGCTCTTAATTGCCTTCTGGTTTCCACAGGTTTCAGGTCAGAGCACAGTGACGTCCGCAGGTGGCCATGAAAGCTAGAAACAATTATTGCAATTTTTAGTGAAATTTGAGGTTTCAACTTAATAGGATTCAGTGCTGAAGGCTTTAGGAAAACATGAAATATTATGAGGTTTCTGATAAACACATCGGAGCTGGCAGTACTGTTGCAGTTAAGAGATTTAAAGCATCAGTACCTACGGAATTAGCAGAGGGAAGATTTTTGGCTGAGCCTCAAAACTTCAATTCTTTGTGCAGAAAAGTCCAGGAGATACAACTTTGGGATCAGCCATTGACTCAGAAAAGGGGGTTTATGAGCCATGGGGGACATGATAGGTTAATAGTCAGTGAGAGTCATAGAAACCACACTGTTGCGCAGCAAATCCTAGGAGGCATTTTCAAAATAATTCAATATTGTCTTCCTCCTCTTCTTTTCCAATTCTTAGAGACTCTAATGGGAGGAGAGTCAGACCAATGCTATTGAAACACTATTGAAACTCTCTTTTCTAGATCTCTGCTGATGTCTTTCTGGTTGAAACAAATAATCTCTTCTCCAATGAGTTCAGCAATTCCCCCATTAGTGCCTTCTATGTTTTGTTGTAAAGCACAACATGAGGTGGGCAGATCATTGGGTATCCCCTTTACTCTGTTCTCTCTCATCCCTTTTGTTTAGAAATGGCGCTTGGACACCCTGGTCTTCCTGGGCCCCCTGCAGCACCTCCTGTGGGATAGGTTTTCAGGTCCGCCAGAGAACCTGCAGCAACCCCGCTCCACGGTATGGGGGCAGGGTCTGTGTTGGACAGAGCAGGGAAGAGAGGTAAGAGTTGTTCACAATGCTGTGTGGTCACTCCTGTGGTTACAAAGTTGGCAGCTGGAAGTGGTGGCTCTTCTATAGATGAAGGCTGTTTGAATACACACAGTGGAAGGAATTCCAGAACCTGGGAGGAACGAGGTTGCACACATGTATGGCTACTCTCTCTCAGTGGGCTTGTGGCCATCAGAGACTTCAGCACTGCCTCCCCCTCAGCAGGACCTTTCATACCTTTACAAGTATTCCCATCTCCCACACAAGTGGCTGTCCTCCTCAACGCAGGGAGAACCTGTGCCTCCTGTTAGCAGTGTAGAGTTTATGGGTACAGTTACACTGTTCTGATCCATTCCTGAAGAGGCAGTTGAATCTGTGGGGCTTACATGGCCGATTGCACCATTCCTAAGTCTCTATTAATTGTGCTGATACACCAAAAGAAGTTCAAGACAAAATGTAGCTTAGCTCACAGATTCAGGATTGAATTTTTGCAGGGATTAATAGCAGAAAAACGTCTATTTTCTCCCTCTAAACAAAGTAAATTTCATGCAAAATCACTGAAAGACAGTACTTTTTGAACCTACAGAGCCATCTGCATTATTATGGTTCTTGAAGCCCAGCCCCTCATTAAACACATGCTTCAAGGCATCCCAATTTGGTTTCCAGATTTGACATTTCATTAAAGGCCAGCTCTGCTTGGCAGTAGTTTGTTGCTTGTCCCTGGAGTGGTCACTTAAGCCAGATCTCTCTGCATTTCTCAGAATACAAAAGACAATTCATTTAACTTCCTCAATTCAGGACATTTTAATCTTCGGTTTGATTTGTGGCGATTCAGAATGGTCCTTTTTGGGTTTTAAAGACTACATCTGAGTCAGTTGCAGTCCTGTGTGATTCAATTTAAGAACAATATTGATTAAAACGCTGAACAAAATTAAAGTTACCTTTTGAAAAGGGAACATAAAATAGCATTAATCTGGGGACTTCTGGATGCATATAGCATCTAGCTCAACTCCAGTTGCAAACAGTAGTTTTTAGGGTTCAAACAACAGCAAGGGCCAGATCATGGGAAGCGAAGATTGTCAAGTGTCTAGCACCTGCCATTCCTTAGACATTGGAATGGATTTCCCAGGGAGGTGGTGGAGGCACCATTCCTGGATGTGTTCAGCAAAAGGCTGGATGTAGCACTTAGTGCCATGATAGCTGATGTGGTGGTGTTAGGTCATAGGCTGGATTTGATGATCTTTAAGATCTTTTTCAGCCTTGGTGATTCTGTGATTCATTAGCGACAGATCACTGTTGAGTTGACCTCCCACTAGTCATCTCATTGGAAATATGTACCATCCACTGTCTCTTTTTATGATGTGTGGGCTTCAGCTTATGAGCTTTTTTGTGAATTCAGTGCATAAAAGCTGTGAGTTTAAGGCACTTTCAAAAACTCAATCTTGACTATTTAGTCCAGCTGTCTTAGTGAGCTCAACCTGATTAACCACTCCCTGCTCTGTACAAAGGGTGTGGTTCTCTGCTGTGAAGAGGAATATTGCTGATCTGACTGTTGTGTCAGCCTCTTCTGGCTTTCTGGACATGCATAAATTGCACCCAAATGCAGAATGCAGTCTTGTGTCCACCACCATTTTGTCCCTAAGATGTGCTGACACGGGTATTTTTTGCTTTCTTCTTTCAGATTCTGTAATGAGAACAGCCCATGTCCATTACCAATTTTTTGGTCTTCATGGGGTCCTTGGAATAAATGTAGCGTGAATTGTGGTGGAGGGATTCACTCCAGGCAGAGGTCCTGTGAAAATGGAAATACATGTCCAGGCTGTGCTGTGGTATGTATTGTTTATTGACATTGTATAAGGGGCACCTGTTGATATCCAGCTTATAGGAACTTGGTATTTAACTCCTCTCTCCATCTTGGTTTTATTTCTCTAGCTAAAAGAAAATTATACCCTCCGCTTTTGCTGGAGAGAATGCTGAAATGAGCTGAGAAGCAGAGGGGTGGCAGATTCCTAAAATCAATTAAGTTGGTGTGAGAGTGTCTGTCAGAGTGTATCCCTGTGCATGTGTGCAGAGGGGGGACAGACTGGTGTACAGAAGACTTCCTTCAGGCCTCTGTAGACTTTGATATCAAATCCTGTACCTGAAAGCACTGTACATTTTTTTCCTTCAGTTACATTCCCAAGGATGATCCTGTTGAACCAAGGAGGCCCTACATGCATCAGAAGTTAGTTTTGTTGTCACGCTTGTGTAAACAGCAGGTCAAACACCTAGTTAACCCATCAGTAAGGCAGTGGTTACCCATTTTCTCTCCTTATTTTCCCTTTTCTATTCTGACAGCTGTTTCATGCAGCTGTTTTAGTAAGGTTTATGGAGCGTTTTCTTTCAGTGTAAGCAGATTTGATCTGGAACCTTCCGTCTGTTCACAAGCTGTTTGGCTCTAGAATTATAAAGTCCTGAAGCATTACATGTCTTCCCCACTGCCAGAAAAGACTGGTTTATTTATTTATTTGTTTTTAAACAAGAATGCAATGTTTTCACTGGAATTCCTCCTACTAGTGGTGAGAGTTGTAAAGACCTCAAATCACTCCATCCCTATCCAGGCAGCATGTTGCCTGTACTCAATGGATGCTCTACACCAAGGATGGAAAATAGTTCACAGCCCTCACTAGAAAGTTCAAAAAGCCAACCAAACAAAAGTAGCTGCAAAAGGAGGTAATCTAAACCCATCTTAAAAATAAAACAATAAACTTTTCAAGGAATAAACCTTACTGACATTTTGTCCTCATGGGGCTCCTCTAGGCTGACCTAAGAGCAGCTTCTCAGGGTCACAGCAGAAAACTTACTTGCTGTTATTATTATCTGTTGCCCAAATTATTCTCCTGCCCATCATGTACCAAGGTTTTGAATCCCCACAGGACATTGTGTCAGCAAAGAAACACAAACCTGAGCAAGACATAAAAATAGTGAGCACAGTTCACCCTTGAGGTCCACCTGAAGCTATATACCACTGCCACCTCCATAGCCACCACAGTTTGTGCTGTGCCCAGCACTTGCTTGTATCTGTGAGGTCAGATAAGGTGGATTCAAGTTGTTTTAAATGCAGAGGGTACCCTCTTGCTCTCTGGGATGTAAATAAATCTCTGCCAGTTAGACTGCTGCTGTTTAATGACTAAGGAGAGAGTGTGTTTCTTTCTTGACAGGAATATAAGACCTGCAACCCAGAGAGCTGCCCAGAGGTGCGCAGGAACACGCCCTGGACCCCTTGGATGCCCGTCAACATCACCCAGAGTGGTGCCCGCCAGGAGCAGCGCTTCCGCTACACGTGCCGCGCCCAGCTCTCCGACCCCCACGAGCTGCAGTTCGGGAGGAAGAAGACCGAGAGTCGGTTCTGCCCCAATGATGGCTCAGCAGTCTGTGATACTGACTGTACGTCTTGCCAGCTCTGGGGGACCACAGGGCCAGCCTAGATTTGGTGGTGGAAGGGGGATCCTCTCAGAACGCAAAGAAACTGATCTCGTCTGCATGAGTCTCGCCATGTACGACGAGGGTCGTTGCAGAAAGGCAGGGATGGAGAGAGCCCTGTGACTCACAGTTGTGAGCTCTGTGCTTATGGCAGTGTGTAGATTTGTTCTTGCTACTTCCAGGCTGCCCCAAAGAGAACAGGCAAGTAGTGAGGGTGTAGAGAAAAAAGAGCCATTCTACAGGAGAGTGTGGCTTTACTCTTCTTTCTCTCTGGAGGCCCCCTTGTGTATTGCCTCTGGGGTTATTTCCTACACTGCTGCTCTGATGCAAGGTAGTGTCTTGAGGGCACAGCCTTGACTGCTACAATTTGCTGCCCAGAAAGGTCATTTATCAAGGTTGTCAGTAGACTCATTCTGTATGTGTACAGATTTCATTTTGCATCTAGCTTAGCTGTAACCCTGTGGAACAAATCTCTTGCTAAGGGCTTTCAACGGAAACTCTTCCCCTGAGCATATAAATCCTGATCTTATTCATGAGCTGAAGTCCTTTTTAAAAACCCAACAGCTTATTAATTTGTGATCATGTGGTGTCTTGTTTGTTTTCCTTGAAGCTCTTGTTGATGACCTCCTCAAGACTGGTAAGACCTCTGCACGGATTATCAATGGGGGCTGGTCCTTTTGGGGGGCCTGGTCTTCCTGTTCCAGGGACTGTGAATTGGGCTTTAGGATCAGGAAGAGAACATGCACAAACCCGGAGCCTAAAAATGGTGGCTTGCCCTGTGTGGGGTCAGCGATGGAGTACCAAGACTGCAATCCTCATCCCTGCCCAGGTAACCATGATCATATTTCTGCATGAAATGCTGAGGTGTTCTACCCCATCTTAATGGTAGAGCCACACAGAAAATCAGTCTTTCCAAGCAGTTCCATTTATTTATTTATTTATTCATTTATTTATTTATTTATTAAATTTGGGGGATATTTCTTTAATTATTTTTTTTTTTAAGATATTGTAATAACCCATGTATGTGATCTTTTGTGCTATGACTTACATTTCTCCTAGGCTCAGAGGGTAACACAGTCACATCCTCTAGAGGAAGTAGTATGGTGGCTTGTCTAGCAATTTTTTGCTTCAAGATTTGGTTCTCCATCCAGTGGAGGGCATCGTGGTGCATCTGCACCTTAATGAGGAGACAGGCTTAATAAATGTGGCTTAATACTGTGTAGAGATGCTTGATGTGGCAGTTCTTCTTGTGAACACTTGTTTCTTCCCCCTCTCCTGCTTACGTATTGTTCTTGCGATGGGCATCTACTCTTGACATCAGTTCCCATTTCCTGCACAGCCAGCAGGGAGTATTCTTGCCTGGTTTCCTGGTTTTCGAGTTTGTCCTCATATTTATGTTGCACTCCTGGTCCAGAATAGTAATAATAGACCATTGACTACTGTATTCTCTCACTTATCTTTCTCCTTGCTCTGTAATAACTATCTAAACTAAATTTAAGTGATCTTACACAAATTACCTTGCCTCTTTGCAGTTCTAGCAATTACCTACCTCTGGCAATATAGTTTGTGACCTGCACTTGAAAATGTTATATTATAATAGTATTATTATTATTCTAAAATTCAATATAAAGATAAAATTCCAATGCAGATATGATCAGAATGTGCAGCAAGAGCGTAGCAAGAGTGTCAAATATTACACTCTATGGCTATAAAAAGAAAATAACTCTAGCACTATAAAGGCAGCTATTAGTACTATTTTGGAAGCTCTCAGTGGCTTTTCACTAATGTCTGTGCCCTTCTTCTGTGATGTTTTCTCCCCTTGGACACTATGATGTTTTACAATCTGTTCTGAGTGCATGATTACTATTTCTCTGTGTCCCCCTCCTTCCCTGCCTCACTCAATGTCTATACACAAATCCTGGGTTTATCTTGCACTAAGTCAGCAGGTTGTTATCTTCTGAATTAATGGCATGTGGACCTGCAAGGCAGGCAGTCTAGTAGCCTGACAAGGAGGGGGGTGGGAATCAGAGATCTTAAATCCCTCCCTGTTATTAACTTGGTACGGGGCTCTGCTCATAACATAGAATTGTAGTTTGGTTTGGAAGGGACCTTTAAAGGTCATCTCTTCCAGCCCCACCCTCTGCAATGAGCAGAGACAATAGATAAAGTCCCTGAATTTCGGTTTCCTGAAGGCTGGAACTAGAGGACTCGCAGCCCCCCACAGAAGGGTGCCACATAAGCTCAACTTAGGTTGTACAGCACTTTTTCCCAAGTAAATCTGCTGTTGCTGTTGGTGAAGTGTCAGGAGACAATAATAGTAACGATGCTCTTCTATGAAAAGGAACAGAATAGAAAATAGAAAATAGAATAGAATAGAATAGAATAGAATAGAATAGAAATTGAATATTTCAGTGACTACCCTAAATAATAGTTTCTATTTTGGCACTTTATGATGTAGAGTCTTTTTGTGCATAGACTTCATTCTACATCCACCGAGTGAAGTACATTTGTACCCAATCTTGGTAGGAAATTCTTGTTGTCAGGCCCAAATGTCCTGGGGAGCAAAAAACAGGTAGCTAGCCTGGGCAGGGTGGATCTGGAAGGTGAGGTACCGGGGCTCTCCATCTTTGTCACTGTGAGAGGAGTAACCACCAGCATCTACCTCTCTTTCCTTGCTTTTCAATGTCCTTCAGTGAAAGGTTCATGGTCCTGCTGGACTCCTTGGTCTCACTGCTCAGCAACCTGTGGAGGAGGACACTACCAGCGCACACGGACTTGCACCAATCCAGCTCCATCTAGTGGAGAGGATATCTGCATTGGCCTGCACACTGAGGAGGCCCTTTGCAACACACACCCATGTGAAGGTAGCCAGTTCTTGTCCCTGCTCCAGTTGACTTGGGTGGTGGTGGCAGAAAGACACATCTGCAAAACGTTCAGAAAATAATTCAGAAACACCACCAGTTAGAAGCTTTTCTATCCAATCAGTAAGTGTCTGTTGAGCCAGGAAAAAATGAGACATCCCAGTGTTGAATTACAAGGCATCACCTTCCTCTTTACCTGTTCACTAGCCCATGCTCTGGTGCCAGACAAGCAAAATCCTGTTAATGGCAGAACCATATAAACTAATTGAAAAAGCAGGAGCTTGATTCTTCAACATGGAAGCCGCCAGTGCAAACAAAAGGAGTCATGAAGCATCAATCTGTGCAATTGCTGAAGGGACAATCTTTCTTTTTTCTTACACAGACAGGCAGATGAACACATGCTACAACTCAGAGGACAGGGCTTAGATCTGTGCTGGTTTTGAACCACCCTTGTGTATTTTTGATCTAGTGCAGGCTGACTCCTTCCCTCAGGAACCTCAGCAAGACTAACTGCTGTAACTTGTGCTGGCTGCTTGAGGTATCCCTGGGAGGCTGCCTCCAGACCTGGAGGTCCCAATGCAACATTGTCCCACCCAGGTCTGTCTGTGTCTCTAACTAGAGAACTGATATAGGAGCTTTTAAGACAACTCCATGTTGTGCAGTGCTCCACCAAGGGTTGGTTTGGTCTGTATTATGAAAACAACAACCTGACAAGTAGGGTATGATGCTTGCACTGTTATTTGCATTGAGAAACATAAATCCGCTAATGGCCCCTGGATTAGATGTGCAAGACAGGCCAAGGTCAAGATCTAGACATGCTTTGGCATGGGAGAAGTTTGGTATTTATAAGGGATCCTTGTCCTTCTTGGTGACGTTGTTTGTGTGTTTTCTTGATCTTGGCTTTCAGGTGGCTGGTCAGAGTGGTCAGAGTGGAGCCTGTGCAGTGAAGAGGGTGTCCAGTACCGCAGCCGTTACTGCCAAGTCCACAGCCCAGACTCTTCTCAGTGTGTTGGGAACAGCACACAGTACCAGGATTGCCTGTATAATGAAATTCCTGGTATGTACAGTGTCAGCCAGGAGGAAGAGGGTGGGCCAATTCAGAAGAGCAATTCATGCCCAGACTGTTGAGCAAGGCTGAGATTTTCTTTACTATAAATTTGGTTCAGATGCTTCTAGAAAAACAAGCAAACAAACAAACCTGTTACAAACTCCCCTGTGGCAGGCACAGGGTAACTGGCATGCCTTTAAGGCAGCCTAGCTTTTCTTTGAAACAGAATTACCTAGATTTGTAATAAATAACTAGAATTGCTTAATCTGAGTTGAAACTTCTAACCTTGCAAAGTTCATCTTGGGTAGGATTAAAAAATTATTTCTAATCTTGCTATGGATACAAGCAACAGAAGGTCCTTGAGTTTGGGTATCAAAAGAAGCATCCCAAAGGAGCAAAGAAATAAAGTAAAGCAGATGGAGAAAACTGGTGTGTGAGGTGGGGTGATTAATCAAGGGTCTAACAGAGCAACACTGTTGATGGACAGATGGTCATCAACATCTTCCATGCTGTGTTTTGTGGAAATTGAATCTCTCAGGTAAATATTTGATATAGGTCTAGACTGAGTAACCCCTTTCCATATGTTCTTTTCTGGATTACAGTGCCCTGACTTAAAAATCTGAGATCTCTGGGCATTGGTATTCTTCTCTGTCGTGGTTTTCTCAGTTGTCTTCTTTCCCTTAAATTGAAGAAGCTAAACAGTGATCAGGTGACAGTACTGGAATTGTCAGGACTTTGGAGAGGATTTTTTATATGTGTTTCACACTCTGAGCTTACCATTCAATTTGGAGAGACTCTCAGCTTGCTGCAGAGCATGTGAGCAGCTTCTCGTGTCTGGAGCACAGTGGGCTTAATTACTTAAAGAAGTAAAGTGATGGCAAAATGACAACTTTCTCCAATCTTCTCTTTGTTTAGTGATCCTGCCAGCCTCCAGCATTGATGAGAACACGAACTGTGGAGGTAGGGTACCACTAACCATATATCTTATTTTATCTTAACCTGGCTTCTTTTCTCCATGTGTAGTATCAACCAAACCATTAATCTATACAGCTCATATCCCACTGATAGCCTTAATTCCACTGGAGTCTTGCTGTCTGAGTCAGACTGGAGGAATGTATCACATGTCCACTTGTCAGTTCCAAGATTTTTATTTATTTCAGGGTTTGGGTTGGCCACTGAGGGTCATTAATTACCAAGGAGCACAGTGCTTGTCTCTTAACCACAGGGTAAATGGTTCAAGCAAAAGGAAGGGATACTCCTCATTGCACCACTACAAGCCTCCAGCTGTTTGGAGACAGATGTTACTAAGTAACCTATAAAGATTGCAGTGAACAGGGTGTCTTAGGCAGATCCTTTCTGATACAGGATGAGATTAGAGTTTATACTTGTCACACAAGCTCTTCCTTTCATTCAGGTCCTTACCTCTTAGAGCAGTTGTGTCTCCTTTCTGCACGTAGCTTGGAAAGACCCAGACATTAGTGTCACTTTTCCACTACCCTAGGAACCTCTATGATAAAAATTCAGTCTGAAGAAAATGGCAGGTTCCTTCCACATTTTAAAATGCTGGTTTCACATTAACAACCACGTCAATTCCTGCTAGCGTCACATCCCTGCTTTCCTGAAGTCTAGATGGTCTGCAGACTGCCAAAATCTTTTCTCCCTGTGGAGATCATGGCAAAAAAAAGGCATGCCACCTGTGGCACAGAAATGTGGCCTCTCCATTTGTGACTGTGGGGCAATCAATGGAATTAAGATTTCAATGTAACAGTTGGCTTTCTGCGTCACTCCTTCTCCCCCAGAGGGTGCAACTTTCCTGCTTCAGTTGCAGGACTCCTTGCTGTGTCTTGCACTCTGCTGTTGTGCACTGTAGCCACATATCCTTCTTTTACCACCACCATTGTATTTGCTGTCACAATCTGCATTTTACCATAGCTAATATTATTTATTACTTATTGTTCTACAATATTTGGCAAAGAAGCCAATCAATAGAAATTCTATCGGTGCATCTCAGAAAATCTATATTTTTTAAATGATCCCCCTTGGGAGCTCATGTGTTGCAAACAAAATAGTTTGGTTTTTCCCTCAGATACAGCTAAAAGTCACCTGAAAAATCAGATGGGCCTTACAAAGGTGAGAGGAAAATAAGAAGAGAGCTTTATGTTTTAGAAAGGATTTCCTGCTGTAGTGAATATGTAAATGTAGCAGTGAAATCCTAGAATCATAGAATGGTTTCTGTTGAAAGGGACCTTAAAGATCATCTAGTTCCAACCCCTCTGCATGGACAGGGCACCTCCCACTAGACTCAAATGAAACATTCACTGCAATATAAGCAAAGCTGGACAGGAAGAGAATGTGACAGTGTGTCATGTGGCTTCACCGAGCACGGTTGCATATTGTGTGTTTTAGCTCTCATGAGTGACGTAAAGCAGGTGGAAGCTTTTTAAAAGGACATGTCTTTGTGGAAAAGTCTTGCAACATTTAGTAGGAAATTATCATCTTTTTGCTATTTTTTTTGGACCATCATCCAAAACACAATAGAAAGTGGTAATCTTGCAGTAGAATTTTATAGTGTGGTTTAAAAAATAAATGTAGCTTGTCAGTCTAATAAATTCTGTATGTTCCTTACTGTAATTATGATTGAAGTGCACTACTTTGCTGTAAAACTCTATTGGCTGTGTTCCTTTTAAACTCAGGAGAATATTTTTTAACTAAAGATTAGAGGAGAGCTGCAGACTAATGGGCAAAATTCTCTATTTGAAAAGCATATCAGTTAAAATGTAAGATGGCACCAAAGAAATGTACACCGTGACTGGACTAAGAATGAGCTTCATTTAAAGCCACTCTCTGAGTAGTCCCTCCATTTATCTGCATGAAGTCAAGTCAACACAGCAGTCTGTCCAAATGAATTGGCTATTTAAAGTATTATGGGAATTTTATGGCTGCCATTGCCACTGACCAGCGTGGCTGTCCCCTAAGACAGCTGCCCTGGGGGGCCATCAGTCAGAGGTCCTTCCCCAGGCACTAGGGCCCCATTACTTTGACAGATGACAGAGCACAGGCAGTTGCATTTGGACTCATCATTGCTGATTCTTTTTCTGCAGTTTCTCCCCTGCACATAGGAAAAGACAACAGGGTCATAAAGTTTTGCCACCCAAGATTGCTTCTGGTTGCTTCGTTGAATTGATGGCTGTAAAGGTCATTACTGTTTGTTCTGTTGTCAGTGGAGATCTGTTGGTGCTTGGTTTTACCATGGTGTTTGAGACTCTCTGAGGTGAGGGAGGAATAGGACTACTGTTTGACTGTCCTCCCCCCACCAGCCAGAGCTGTGAGTTAGATGCCTCCCAGTGCGTGGGATGCACAACTACAGCTCCTTCCAGAGGTCAGCCTGTGCCTGAAGGTTGCTCCTGCAATCCCGCATGGAGAGATCTCTGTAGAAGGCTTTTATGCACCAAGATCTTTTGTCTTTGAAATATTTGCACTGTAGCTTCCTGTCTTTGCAGTTTGTGGAAAAAGCCATCACAGAAATGTTTATCAAGGAGTTCTCTGCTTTCCTTTTCCACTTTATTTTTCCTGTTCCCTTGAGGACCCCTGTGTCACTTAGCAGTACAAATACACCTCAGAGGTAGTGCAGACATGGCATAGGCAGTGCTGCCCCATGAATAAGCAAGAAAGCTGAGCACAATTGGATTACACAGGGGAAGAGTGTGTTTTTCCCTCACCTCACACACAGTCCCACAGGCATTTTGGGCAGCCGAGAAAAATGTTTTTTCCTTCCCTTCCTTCCCCTTCAGAGAAACACTAGGCATTTTTATCCCCTTATTTCCATGACACGCACATGCTTTGGAATCCATTAATGTGCATTGTTTGTATGGTTCATTTCTTTAGCTGTCAGCTTAACATAATGTTTAGTTTCAATATCAATAGAGGAGGAGAGGAGAACCGGGCAGGGAGCTTTGAGAAAACAATGCATGAACCTGTTAAACTGCACAAGGCAGAGCTGCAGTGGGGAGACTGATTTGCAGGGAGATTATGTCAGTTTATGTTAGAACACAAGACTCTGGCTTCAACAGCTTATTAATGTCGATCCTGAGATGTCAGAGCTCTGATTTGCACCTGTGGTCTTGTTGGGAGAGGGAAAAAGGCTCTTCTTAAAAATTAGCATCTCTTGTCATTTCCCTTGCAGGTTTTAGTCTCATCCATCTGATTGCCACCGGGGTCTCCTGTTTCTTTGGCTCCAGCCTCCTGACATTTGTGATTTACGTGTATTGCCAGCGTTGTCAGAGGCAGTCCCAGGAGTCAACTGTTATCCACCCAACCACTCCCAATCATCTCCATTACAAGGGCAACACAACACCCAAGAATGAGAAGTACACCCCTATGGAGTTCAAGGTAGGGTACTTGATGAGAAGCACCACAAACTGCTTGATACTACTGGGAAAAAAAACTGTATTTATGTTGTGGTTGGAATTGAATATGTTTGTGTTTCTGTGCCCAGCTGTTGGCATGACACGTGGGGTTGGAGGGGAATTTAGCCATACTGTCACAAACGGGTTAAAAAGACCCATTACTGCAATGGGATTTTGTTCTGTTTCACAGTCCTGATGAATGCCAGTCTGGCAAGTGCATACTAAGATATTCTAGCCCCTTTTGACTATTGTACCTGCACAAATTGTCCACTAAGAAATCAGTAAGAGCTCAGTTCCATGCATTGCTAGTGTGTGGTAAGAGGAAATGGAGGGGAGGAAGAATAAAAATGGAAAATTCATTAGACAAAGAGCTGGGAAAATGCTTATTGCTAGGACGAGATTCTGGAAATGCTTTGGGATCTTCCAGTTTGGAGGGAATGAGAAAGCAGAGGGTTCTGCCCCCTCTATCAGTACTGGACAGAACTTACCCCAGGCAGCCATGCAGAATTCAATGATTGCAGCAGAGTTGGGAGCTGAAGACTTAGAGGAAGATGAGTGGCATACTCTGTTGACATGTCTGCTTGCTAAAGAGAACACCAGCCATTATCTGAGCAGATAGGACCAAGGGTGCAAGGGACAACATGCTGGGACAGTAGCGAGTGCATCACAGTATTTGAGCATCAATCTTCTGGTGAAGTGTGGAATCAGAGAAGTGAGCAGTGGGATGGGTGAAGGGGCTGCATGTCACCACGGGAGGAACAGCCTGCCTAAGGTCACTTGAACAGTGTGGAGCATTATTTGGGTCATGAACACAAAACAGAAGGAAGCACTGCAGCTGCTTGTTCTTTGTATAGCTGTGTGCTGTTGACATTTTGATTGTCTGTTTCTGCTGATCTGGCCTGGCTTCTGACTGAGACCCAACAATAAGATCAACGGTGGGACTGTTGCCATAGTTTAAACTCCCTGGCTGTTGAGGACTGTTTCTACACAGGGATTTTATGATGCTGGGCACAGGATGACTCCTGATACATGGCCATGATTTGCAATGTGCATACGCATCAGAACTAAGAGCTTGCATCAAATCATTTGAAAAGAGACAACATTGTCTTGGTGTTTTAAGGGAACACAGTTTGAGCTGGAAAATAACAGATCAGTTTGAGAATAAGCATGTGCTTGGATTTCTTTTATTGGGCATGGCAGCTCCTAAGAGCATCCTGCTGCCTATAAATGCAGTCTCAAAAATACTTTGCCTGCTAGGAAGGCTATGGTTGCATATAGTTTGCTAAGGGTGCAGCAGAATCGTGTGAGTCAGCATGGATTTGTGGAAAGTAAATCATGTCAAGCAAATTGGATTTCTTTTTTAAAATTAAATAAATATTGATCTAGATAGAAGGGAAGCAGCAGACATATTGGGATTTTCAGAGGCTTTTAACAAAGTTTCACAGGATGTATTATTCTACACACTCTGCATATAGAGTTTAGGTAATAAATTATTAAGACAGGTAAAGAGCTGGGACCTAATCCTGTAAGCTTCCAACTATGAAAGTAATCCTTTCAGTTGTGCTAGTAGTTGTGGCAAAGTCAATCAGAAGACCCAGATGAGAAAGGTTTGCATGAATAAAGAGATGAGAAAGAGTATTCCCTTGTTTCTTACATAGCAGACAATGAAAAAGGGAGAAATTTATTTTTGTGGCCAAAAGCAGGTAGTTACAGGGTTGGCTTTGTGTGGACATTTTCTTCATTATTTATATTGTGCGATCATGTGTTATCAGGTGATGCTAAAATAGGAGTGGTTACAATTTAGAGGGATGAAGTTGTTCACAGAACGACCTTGATCAATTGGGTAAATGGATTATGAAATGCAGTATGTCTGTGCTGAGTGGTGCAGTGGAGTAGAAGTAATAACAAAGCTAAGCAAAGTTTAAAATAGCAGCAGATTAGTTAATGTAGTATCAGGAGGGAGTTGACCTCTTTGATAGATCCATCTCTGAATACTTGATCTCATTTGTAGTAACAGTGAGCAGCTGTTAGAGTCTTCTTTCAAGGGACGTAAAGAGCCTAAGCATTAGATCAAGTTTTGAAAAGTCTAGTTTATTTAAAGTGAAGTATTAGCTAACTGGGACTGTATAAGTTAGGCTGGGGGAGAAGGAACTTGGACACAAGGAGAGACAGACCAGATGGGGCTTATTTATAGAATGTTAGGAAGTGAAAGAGTTCAAGTGCATAAATCTGCAGTCATTGGACAGACCAAAACTAAATGTTTAGGAGCAAGGGGCTACTTACTAAGAAGAACTGAAAGTCATACCCTTTCAGCGTGGTGAATGAGGCAGAGATATTTACAGAAAGGGTAAAATCTGTTTATTAGGTGAAGCCCCTTTTCTCTATTCTTGTTAAATGTTTCCTTATGTTCATCTTCTCTGTTGTCCCTCCTTTCTTAAACTCTTGCCTGAAAATGTCTCATTTAATGCTACAGATTTGCCACTTCTGTGTTCCCTTGAAGAATATAATGTTAGTGCAGCAAGAGGAAGGCTCTGTTTGCTCTGTGCTGTGTAATTACTTACAGAAATTGTTATTAGCCATCTTTATATTTAGGAATCAGTGGCAGATTTTTCTCAGGGTCAGGAGGGAGTTTTTCATGCCTTCAAGGAGCATGTGTGATTTTATTGTGATGCTACACAATTAACATTCGAACGATGGAGGAGCTGAAATTTACCTTCTGGAAAATGAGGGTTGGGCTGAACTTGGATATAGGCCCATTTGAATTAAAATGTGTATGTATGAAAGAAAGTGAAAACACCTGAAGTTCCAGATTCTAATCCCAAGTAAGTTTCTATTCAGCAGACTCCAAGAAAACTTGACCCAACATTTTTTTAGGTAATGAAAGCAAAATAATCATTGTGGGGTTTTGTGTGTGAGTTAATAAATCCATGATTAAGGAAATACATGGTGTGTAGACTAGTTTTCAGTAACAGAAAACTATAATACACAATGACTTGATGGTAGCAGAAGGCTGAGCATATGCACAATTCTATTATTTTCCATTCTTTGATAATAATAAGCCTTCTGCAACCATCTTTAGTTTGTTTTCATCTTGAAATATCTCTACTCTCCAACCAGCAGGTGAACGCAGTAGAAAGTTTGGCAGTGTCTCATTAAAATTTACAGCACTGAATGCAAACTCATAAATCAAGGTGAATTTTATATGAAGGCAAATCTTAATGAAGGAAGTACTAGCTGATATGAGCCTTGTTGGACACTTCAGCACAGCAATGCAGTAATGCAGATCAGATGTAAACATCATATGTAGTGGTCGCCTATTGATCATTTAGCTGATGCTACCTTGCTTAGGAAGTGACTAGCAGAGGAGTGCTTTCTTTTTGCTGGCTTGTATTCCCTTCCTGTTTTGCTTTCTTGAGAACACTTTGATGTTTATTATTAGCTATTTTAGCCATGGTGTCTTGAAAGATTTCATGCATATGCATTTATCACCAGCATGTTGATTTTGATTTGTTATTCATAGATCGTAGGGGAGAGACCTTTTGGGTCACCTAATAAGCAGTTCATGTTTCATTAATTGGTTAAAGTTCATACAGCACTCTGACAATATTGAAGACTGTGCAGAACAAGAGCATAATGAAAGAAAAATTATCTGCTCTTCACATTTTGGCATGATGGGTTACAGAACCACCTGCAACCTTCCCTGTACTGCCATGCCAATTAGTTAATAACTGGCTATCAAAGCAGAGAGGAGATCCTCTTTTTTAACATCTTGCTTCAGCTACTCAGTGACTTATTCGTGAGTTACTTAATAGTGTCCTGCTGATGGAAAGCCAGATGATCCTGCAGTAGAAGCAGGAGGATGTAGGGTCAAGGATAAGCCCTTGTGTATTAGAAGCTCTTGGAACAGCTACACATGGAGAAAGGGTTTGGACTGAACCTCTTCCTATTGCTAAATCCTCTGCCAATAAACAGAGCCAACTTTTTATTCTATGTGGGTTTTAAACAGGCAAAGGTGTTTGCACATTGATCCAAATCCAAAATCTGATGGCCTTTGGACCAGGCCAGATGGGATTAGTGAGAAATGTAAGTTTGCAGGATGGTTATGATGATGATTTTGCATATTTTCTTCTCAATTGTGCTGGACAGACCTCCCTCTGTCCTTCCTTCCTTCCTTAAACACATCCTTAGTCATGAGTCACACAGACTCTTCCTGTACTGATGCCTCAAATAAGCTAAGGAAGCACCTGAGCACTGCATCTGCCCTGGGCATCAAAGCTGCTCTCACAGAAGCTAAGGGCCAAACACTGAAGTTCTGCTCAAAGAAAATAGTCATTTATGTCGATGAGCAAATTTATTGTGGCAGAAGATGAGGTGAGAACTGAATGAGATTGCAGGATATAGTTATGAAAGAGAGAAGCTAAATAATTGATGTATCAGCTGATATATGAAATTTCTAGAACACCAAAACCAATATGAATTAACTTGAGTAGGACTGGGAGTCCTTCATTTGCCCAAAATTATACAGCAAATATAAATGCAGCTACCAGAAAATGCGGGGAATATTCAGTAGGTCACTTGTGATTCTGTATAAATTAATGAACATTTTTTTAATGAAGTGAGAACAACACTGTTGAGAATCAAATAACAGCACAGAGCAGATACCCCATGTGAAGGACTCCAGGCAGTATGATCCATACTACATTACTAATCCCAAATAGTTCATGGCAATAAAATACCAATGTGCAACGTTCTGAAACAGCAACCAATTCTGTCTTTGAAAAAAGAATCCTTCTGAATAAAACACCAGGCTATCTGTTTGGTGTGGCTTTCAACATTGCAAAAAGAAAGAAAACTCAGGGCACAGGAAAGTGGATCCCTGTATGTATTTTAAATGTCTCTCTCCTGGTGATGGTCATGAATTGATGCTGAAAACCAACCTTTTTCATAGTGGAGACACAATCAGTGGTTCAAGTTTAAATAAGCTTTAACTACTGTTAAGTGCCCCAGAGTAATCTTTGTCTAAGTCAGCCTTAGTCTCTGAGGATGTTTGTTTCTCTCTGCCATGGAAAATGTAGGGCTTCAGTGTCTTATCACTTCATTTGGTTTGCTGCTACTTCTACTAAAATTACCAAACTCATCTATTTGCCATGATCACAGCACATACACTGATAGCAATGTGATACAAGCTTTTGCTCTTTCCCAGTGACCCTTTCACTGGGCATCATCCGAGCCCCAGGAAGTGTCTGTGAAGTTCAGACATAAGGCAGCAGTTGATGATACCCAACATCATCAATAAGCTATCAACAGCCTCCCTTGAGTATTTGATTTAGCTGCATGGTGCTTTAGAGAGAGATTTAGCTGATGTAATCAGCTGGAGGAAAAAATGAATATATAAAAATATAGTAAATCAGATTGCAATATAAATTTTGTTCCCAGTGAATTTCGTGTTTAACAAGGACTATTTCCCCTGAACAAAGTGGCATTTAAGAACACTAAGTGCTTGAATGGTAGAGTACATATTTTTAGTACTTACTGTGAGTATCCTATTATTTGAAAAAAGAATAGTAGGGGCAGGGGGTTGCATTGGCAAAGGAGCATTGTGCCCTTTCTTCTATGATCCTGCAGTTGCAAATATCACTTCAGGGGACTCTCAATTTACATAATGCCTGCTAGAAAGGGAAAGCAAGAGAGCTTACTGATGGAGAAAAAAGGATTAAGTGGTGCGTCTCAGTCAAAATCTATTAGTGTCTTTTCTCCCCTTTATATCACTGGGCCGAAACAAATTGAGCAGTCAAGCATGCCTGGAGGTGTGGCTGTCCCAGGATGACTGTGCCTGAGGAGTGATGTGCAGCTCTTGGAGGTGTCCTCACCCATGGCAGCAGTGGCTCAGTGGGTTGCTGTGTGGAAGACACAGATATCTCCCTCTCATTGATGCATTATTTAAGAGCAGGGGAAGCTGCCAATTCAGATCTGAATGTTTCTTTGCTCCTGCTCCCTCTGGGATGCTAATCAGCTGCTCACAATGGTGCCCAGTAGAAGCTGGTCTCCACTACATCTGCTCCTCATGCAAACCCTTCATTACTTAGCAGAGCTGTTGCTGCTCCCTGTAGGGCTGGAATCCACATTGCTTCTTTTCTCCCACCTCTTCTAGAGACCCCAGATTTTGGGATGACTTATTGTCTTCTCTTTAAGCCATCTTGAGAAGTTTTAAGTCACATTGAGGTAGGTGCTTCATATTAATTTTGTCAAGTTTTTCTCTAGTGACTCAGCCTTCTCACATCCTCCTTGTACAACCAAGCTCCTCTACACCAAGTTCAGGGGTATGGTCCATGCTCTGTCTTCTTACAGGCTAGGCTAGCCATCCTGGATGCTGACACTAGGCTTTCTCTGGGGTCATGTTACTGCTGCTGTGACAATCTGTGGACACAGGCAAGACAGGTTTGTAGGTAGACAAGTTCTGTTTTGGTTTCAATTACATCAATGAGTATTACTGGAAAAAACTAACAGGTTTTTTTGAACATGTGTGCTGCCATGCAGACCTGAAGACAGGCAGATGTGTTGAAACATTATCTGACTTCTCCAGCTACACTAGTTGATCTAATAACTGATAATACCTTTTCCTTGCAATTTTTGCCATTCCTAATTTCTATGGAGTTGACATGTATCTTCCCAACCCTCCCCCTGGCCCTATGCTAGAAGAAGGAGAGTTAACCAAAGAAGAATTGCAGGAAGGGGAATAACAAAATCACACTGCACAGACTGCTGTGTATTTACATGACTTCCCTCTACTGGTCAGAAGAGGAATATTGCCAGTATATCCTAGCCTGATTTGCTAAAAGTTAATGGTTCCCCCTTGGTCCAGGTACTTTAACTGGTTCTTCCCTCCTTGTCTTCACGAAGCTCTGACTGGCAGTGTTGTACTCATTAGCTGAACTGGGAAATCCTCAGTGCCACCAAAATGTGCAAGATGAATTAATTATGAGTTTGCAGAAGAATTTAAAAGGAGCCATGGAAGAGGCAGAAGTAAAGGGAGAGGATAATATTAGACAAACAGAAAACATGAAACCTTTGTGGTACACTTGGAGGGGAACTGCCTCATTGTTCATCTAGAATAGCTCCACTAGCAAGTGATGGATTTTTAAGCAGAATTATAAAGAAATCTTGCTACATATGCACAAAATAAAGATAGCTGTGTCAGTATTCAGAACTAGCGCTCAATGTCCAGAATGTGTGTGGCAGCTCTGAGAGAGGACAGACAAAATATCTGAGCTGTTTTGTTGTTTGTTTTTTTTTTCTCCTGAGCCATGATCACCCTGTCCTGAAGAGCAGTTAAGAGCTCAGGGCTGCTCGGGATGTGCTGGCTGCTGCCACCATACAGGCTGCAGCAACACTACACCCATTGCCACCTTTCAATGGGGCATCACTGGTACATGCATGAGAAGTTTGGCATAGGGTAAGCAGGAGTAGCTCTGCCTGTATTCCCCTATAACTAGGGGAATCCTCATTAAGTCATCACTCAAATCATCCTGAGATTTAGCACAAAGCATGTGGATAAAGGAAGGAACTGAAAATCTGCAGATGAAGGACTCTAGCTGAACTGTGTCCCAGAGTCTGTGACAACCAGCTAATGAACAGCTCCAATTACCTTTATAAATGTCCTGGGTCTTAGGCAAACCCCCAGTGCCATGAAATGCAAAAGTAATACAAAAGCATTTGTAAGAAGGCAGGCCAATTTACTTCCAGCTAATTGAGTCACTGTCAAGCTACCCAAAGTCCAGTGCACTAAAGTCACACAAGTAGCTCTTGTAAGTCTGCATGGGAAATGCCAATTGGATTTGGGGAGAAGAGAATCTGTTTGTCATCATACAGGCCCACAATCAATAGAGCATGCCTGGACCTTCCCCATTCAACAACATATCAGTGAGATGTTAAATCCCACTTGGTCTTCAAAATTTGGCAGAGCTGGGGCCAAACTGGAGAAACAAATGGGATTGACTCAACTGTGCTTTCAGTTACAGCCATGGAAACTCATTGAAGCAGATCTGTGTTAGCATTAATATGCAGGCAAATCTGAATAATAGGTGAGAGGCAACATGTCACATACCCTGATAGAATGAAAGGTGGCTGGGCTGAACTGACAGCTGAGCCAGGGCTGTGATGCTGAGCAGGAAGAAATCAAACCCCATCGCTTTTTGCGTGGAGTTTCAACATTCGTGGGTGAGGGGAAAGCACAAGACTGAGCTGCATAAGAGCAGATCCTCAGCTGGTTAAAAATGTAGCTTCACAGGTCTATACACCTAAAGAAAAGAGGATGGTATTGGTGTCTTAAATAATCTTGTGACATGGAAGTAGAGATTGGCTTGGACAGGAAGGCTGCTGCAGTGACTGAAACCTGGCTAATGGCAACAATTAATGGAAACTTATGGGGCTGTGAGGAGGATTTGTGTGGGGCACCACAAGTAGTAATGCAAGGTTTGGCTTTATTTAATATCTTAATTAATGAGCTTGGAGAGGGTGCAGTGTGTTAATTAAACTAGCAGAAGTTATTAAACTGGGAGGTGTGTCAAAAACACACATTGGTGTAGAAATAATGGAAAATGAGCAGAGGAGGGTAAAAATGTAGAGAGGAAATAACAAGGTGAGGTACAGCATGGGGAGAGAACAAAGCAATCTAGAGGAAAATAATAAAAAAGCAGCTATTTAGAGGGTGGGAGATATTTGGAAAGCAGTAAGACTATAAGAGACTGAACAGAGTTAGCAGATGGCAAATTAAGCCAGTTTTTACTTTTATTTCTATTTTTACTACTTTTTTTTTTTTTTTAACCACTGCTGTTTCACCTTTGCAATTCTCAGTCTAAATGTAGCACCGTGGGCTGGCACCAGGCTGCATGACTTCTGTTGGTAATTCACCAGAATAAGCAGCACTGAGGCCATCTGAAAACTCAGGGCTGCTTGATCCAAAGTAACAGCAACGAGACGATGAGAACTGCCCTCCCCAGACAGACCTGCAGCCTGTGGCCTTGCTGGTGACCACCAGAGGAAGCCCAGTCTAGCCCAGTTTCTCTAGATGATCATCTGTTCCCAGTGCAGATTACTACATTTAGTTTTAGAAGGCAGTGATTGTACCTGTGGTGAGTTAATCCGTGTACTAGCGCATGCAAAAGGGCTGGTGCTGTAGCTCAACTCAGGAGCCCCTGTAGTAACACTATAGAGTATATGTGAGGGACCCAGGAAGGGCACACGCTGAAGCAGAGTAGTGCAGCAAGGAGACAGTTTACACCTTCCCACACAGCTGAGATCATGTCTGGTATATCCTGTGCAGCAGCTATCTTGGGAAGCAGCCTGGGGCAGCCCTGAATTCCTCTTTTGTGTCTGGATGCCACGTCATGGGTGTTGCCAGCACCAAGTTACTGGCAAGCCAGGGGTACATAGCAAGCTTTAGGCTAGACACCTGCACTTGCCAGTAGGAAGATTTCCATCAACTCCTTGGACTTCAGTTTCTTGTTCAGAAAAATACTTAAACCTGGATTTAGCTCTGAGCAGGGACTCATTTCAATTTGCCTTACTATTTCATACAGTTTGCTTTGTCATCTTACTCATGGGCTTAAAGGCAGAGATGTGCCAAAGCACCTTTCTGACAGTGGTCCTTTATGTTGCCTACTCTGAAAATTTTTTATAAGTTTAAAATGGCAATAATGTAACATCAGTCCATCCAAAGGATAAAGTAGCTATTTTCAAAGAGCTATAGAAAACTGTAGCTATTCATTTTCTTATAATTGAATGTTAGTTCAATTGTCAACTTGAGCACATCTACAGATGCTGCTGTCATTTGAGGGTTGTTTAATTTACTTACCAATAACAGTGAACAAAGAATTTCCAGCCTAAAAATATGGTAAACTTCCATCCAAAAAGGACATGCATCATAAGTTTAGTGCCCCAGTGGGATGTTTTTTTTAATCTCTTTTGGAGAGGAAAAACCTTCTTATGCTGAAAATAGACTCCTCATCTGTACATCTACACTTCACTGTAAATCCTGCAAACAGCCTTATTGAATTCATCAGAGAAAGCTCAGCATCTAAACCCTGGCCACTGCTACCTCTGACTGCAGGCAGAGCTCATGAGATTTTATAAAAGCATCAAGTGAGATTGTTCAGTGTGAGACACTAAGCAAATTTTCATGAGAGATTGGAAAGAAGAATCATTAAAGTCTTAAAAATCTCTCTTAGCTTGCAGCAAATACATGGGTCTCGTAAGGTCTTTCTGGCAACATTCTGTCTTTCTGGGGTCATTTGTGAGGCACAGCTGGAGAGGCACAGCAGTGCTGTGGCATCCAGTGGGTCAGAAGAAAGGGAGCATGTGGGTGGGCCAGACGTCATTGGTTTCCCTGGTGTCAATTATTGCCAAAAGAGGTTATTATAGTTGTAAGGTTTATTTTGTTGAAATGTAATTATTATGCTAATTCTTTCCAAATTTACTGGTTAATTTTAATTGTGAGATCTCTGCCTCGGTACTTCCAGAGAGGTCAAGCTGTAGGAAATGTTTCATAATATGAATGTATTTCCACAACCCTAAGTCATTTGGCTAATGTTCCTAGAAGCAAAAAGTGACGAGAAGGCATGACTAGCTCCATAAAACAGCTGACCTGCATGGGACAGGCATTTTCTCAGGGGGTTGAGGGGGAGTGATGGCCATCCCACTGGTGCTACAGAAAGTCTTTGGCTGCTGTTCCAATGAAAACTGGAAATGCTACTTTAATTTTTCTAGGAATAATTATGTGACTGAGATCAGTGGGAATTTTGTTCCTGACTTTTGCAGAGGCAGGATGCAGAGTGCACAAGGCTTCATTTGGATTTTGCTAAGAGGAGTGGGTTGACTGGAAAGTTGCTGCCTCTTACCTGGACCCTGATTTTAGACATCTGCCTGTGTCCACAGTGCTACCAGGGTCAGCAGTGATTGGAGCTGTTATCCATGGTTCCTTAGTGCTTGTGCTCATTTTGTGAGGAAGGAAAGGGGAAGTTTTTCTTTGTAGTACACCAGGATGTTCAACACTACAAACAAACTTACAAGGTGGAAACTTCCAGCTATGCAGTCAGTCCTGGCACAGATGGACACATCTCTGATGAGATATGCCCATTGGAAAGATGTGTTCTTCAGCCTCTTCAGAGTGGTGATAACTTAGCCATAAATGCTAGACAAAGTGGTTTGAAGCTGCCCAGGAAGGTCACTCAATTTTTTATTTGTTTGTACCTTTTTAAAGAGGAAAGTGACATGAGTGGGAGGTGGAAGAACTGAAAGAACCCTTGTCAACAGAGAAATAGTGGAGAAGCCGTGAAGCTGGGAGAAATTGTCCTTGGTCCCTGTGACACCCTTATTTTGGTATTAGTTGCATGTGTATTAAAGGCTTTTAGAAGCCTCCTTTTCACTTTAGTGTCTTGAAAACTATATGGAATTCCTTTTACTTGGGGGTAGGGGCATGTTCATCCCCTTTAAAATCAAGTTGTGAAGTTTTTGTAATTGTTTATTGACAATTGAAATATTTTATCTGTTTATGTGTGTAAGAAATGTTTATAAAGCTTGTGCATACAGCTGTAGGATGGGAGTGGTGCTGAAAGTCCCATCCTGTTACTCCTGTAGATGTTTTAATGCATCTGGGAGAATGTAAGCAAGTAGGTCAGTGGATTATGACTTAATGATTTGGAGCAGAGGCAGAATTTGGGGGAGTAGCAGCAAGGCATTGCTGGTGAAAAAGTAACAAATGGAAAATCTGAATGATGATTTAGGCTAAAAATATCGATGGAGAAGGCTGAACAAAATTAAATGTCTGCATATGGCACAGTGCAATCATGTTTAACACATCTGATGCTTGGCTCTACCTTGGGAAAAACAGCCTGTGAGTGTGTGTCAGTGTTTTGCCTGCAGTATGAATGCCAGGGGGCAGAGCAGAACACACCAGGGACAGCTCTAAACTTTCCCCTTAGCCTCCTCTAGTTCTAGTTGCTAAAACAATAGCAAGAGTGATAACAGATTGTTTCTGTATTTATGTAAGCATTGAAATGCTCAGGATTCTGTTGGGCTTGGCATAGACATGCAATTCACTGGCAACAAGATTGAACTTTTTGATTAGTTGACAGATCACAGACAATGGAGAAAAGTGCTGCTGTTTTCAATGCTCTTAAAACCATATCCGTCTTAGTCCATCTGAAAACATCCCTGCTTGATAAAGCAGAGGTTTTGAGTCAGGGAATTTCTTTTATGTATTAGTCATATACCAGTGCAGGATAATAAAGGGTCTCTTAAAGAAAGCAGTGGAAGACATGCCTGCTTTTGGGTGATCCAGTTAGTTGGGTTAGTGTGTGCTGGTGGCTTACCTTCTACTAACAGGTTTGTGAACTGAGGTTAAGGATTAACAGACCAGAAGAATCAAATGCTATCAAATATGCCAGGATGATGGCATGGCTCATACTAGAAGGGAGGAAGCAGGTGAAAGTATTTGATTGATGCACGTTGAGTTTCTGGTTATTACTTGAATGGAGCACTTCTAAGCACATCCCACAGGTTTTCATATTAGCTCAGGGTCTGGCCTCACTTTTGCATGGGGAGTGTTCTGTTTGCACAAATACCAGAAGCTTCTTTCTTCTCAAGGCAGGTTAGGACCAAAATGAGGGCCTGAAATACATTCCCCTCAGTGTTTGAAATACATTGTGGGTATGGCACAGAGTTTTTGCACCAAGTGATTTTTAAGCAGTAGACATTGATCAGACTTTTGATCTTTTCTGATCCTTCAACAGACAGTCCTAAGAGGCTGTAGCTACAGGTAGGAGGAACCGTTAGTGTTTGATAAGGGAGGGAACAGACAACAAGAAGGGAAAAATGCATGTTGAGTATCAGGAAAATGGTCATCCGTAAGGTCTGGTGTGTGCTCAGGTGACTGACACACCTCCCTGAAGGGTGCAGGATGGTAGGTAGTGCAGATGACTCTGACAGCAAAAGGAAGTCTTTCTTCCTTTCTCTGAAACCTTTACTATGTTCAGCCTGAGCTCTAGTGCTCACTGCTTCAGTCAGCTTAGTCTCTGCAGCCACAGATTAGTCCCTGCACAAGCACCGAAGGTTTGTCCCTTCCAAGAGGACATTCTGGGCATTGTCTTCAGCAAGCACTTCTTGGCCACTGTAACACTGGAGACTTGGCTCAGAGGTGGCTGAAGTGAGGAGGCATTTGTAGGAGTTGGGCTGTGAGGAAGAGTCTGGTCTGTGTTGGTTGCTGTAATTAAGTGTAGTTGTGTGGTGGTGGTGATGACTCTTGGCCTTTCCTGTTGGCACTGACAAATATTGGTGGGAACAACTGTGGGCACAGTAGGCTGCTTTCATCCCCACAATAAATCCAGTGAGTTCAAGTTGCCAGGAGGCTCTGATCAAGACTGCATAACCCATATAGCATTGGGGAAATATCTTCCACTGGGGAAGTGGTTGGCTGTCTCTGTACTGTCACCATGAAGAACTGCAGAATAAGAGCAGGAGTTAAAGCTCTGTGTAAAACAGCCTGAGAGCAACCCAGAGAGGTATAACTGCACCCCTCTGCTCCTGCAGTGCCTGCATGAGTATGTGTGTGTACATCTTTCAGATTCACTGCTGCCTAATTTCCCTGCTTCAAAATATCAACCAATTCCTGGTGTCACGGAACCTAATAATCTGTTTATTAAAATGAGACAGACAATAAGTTTGTGTGGGGCACTGTTAAGGCAGGGGACATTGATCATGCTGATTTAGGACTGTACTGCCATTGCAGCCATTCCAGAGACAAATTCTTTGCAGCCAATTGCATTATAAATTCCAGGAAAACATTTTCATAAATTATTTCCCTCAGATATAAGCCCTTCGTGGAAAATAACATCAAAAAAAGCAAAGGAGTAGTTGTGGGTTTTTTCCTTATTAAATGTTATATGCATGTAAGACGAGAGAGAGAAGAAAATGCAATTCATGTTAATTAGATGCTAAGTCTGCTCTAAGGGGCTGGTTTAACCACCATGGGACATGTTGAAACTCACACAGATTTTCCAACTGAAAGCCAAAAAAGTTGAGTCCTGAGGTTCTTGTCCTCAGATCAAGGTGGTCCTGAGCCATTCCAAGCCAGGATTTTGATGTCACCAAATTTCGTATGTGGTAATTTGGCATGTCTTAACCATCCCAAAAAGTGCCCTGAATACTGGACAAACTTCAAGAGAGCCCAGGGAGCATGGCAATGGGAACGAGCCTCTTCCTCCTGCTGTGGCAGCCACTGGCTGGGGGGTCCCTCTGCCTGCAG
>NW_009952974.1:2255978-2299822 GCF_000747805.2 Chaetura pelagica
GGGGGGGGCCCCTCTCCCTCTGGCTGTGCCAGCCACTGGCTGTGGGTTCACTCTGCCTGCAGTTAGTTTCCTGGGCTAGAGACAGTGATAGGAAGAAGCAGTTATGGTGCATAGCCTGTACAAACACCTGTGCTGTTCACCAGAGAGCAGGTCCCCCAAATACTCAGTGGCAGTACTCAGCAAAGTGTATTTTTACAGGAGATCTCAATATTTTTTATCAAGCTGCGTCTCGAGACACTGAAGCAGAGAATAATTAATTGGATTTCCTGAGGAAGCATAGCAGGCAGCAGAGGGCTGAGCCTGGCTTCCTTGGTTCCCAGCCTCCAGCACAAAGCAGCAGTCTGTTGCCCACACTATTTTAATATTTCTTTGGGTGACTGGAAGCAAAGCATGACATTTCTTTTCTTCCTTCCATATGGAAGGCCACAGATTCTTGTTCCTTGGAAATATTTGTCACTTTGAGCATGCCTACAGACATTCTCTCCTTGGTTCCTGCAAGTGACATGCTGTGAGCTCGTTTTAGAGTCCAGGCAGGGAGGGATAACTGTCAGACCAGGAGGAGGCTGGGTCTTCCAGTTTTCACCCATGAAATGTTATAGGTGGTGCTCATTTCCAGAAAAGTTATTCAGTACTTCAGCAATGGGAAATTTCTTTGCCAGGGTACTTTTAATACAGGAAAGCCTTTCCACCTAATGTCTTTTATGAAAGTCACAGCTCACAGGGTATCTGTAGCTGTCAGTCTGCTATCAGATTAGGAGTAAGCATTTTCTTTTCTTCCTCCTCCTCTCCCCCTTCCCATGCAGTAAATTTCCTCAGTTACTATGAAACTTGGAGATAAATGTGCTGCCTGTGGTCTGTTGCTTTGAGCCTAGCAGCAGCTCTGACTATTGCAGTGGTCACAGTTGGGATGTGACTAAGCCCTGACTATGTCACCAGCACTTGTACAAAAGGAAACTCCACTTAACCAGCTGTAGCCTCCTAAAAGTCAGGCACCTACTGCTGGCAGGTTCCCCCTCTGCCACCAGGGCTGCAGGGGACAGGAACTCGCCCAGAAGGTGATTTTCATCTGCACCTGCCTTCGTGCAGGAAGGAGACTTCTCCTCACCTTGCCAACAGAGCTCAGATGCCTGAAGTTTAGGTGACAGGAGTTAGGTGGGTCAAGTAAGGCTAGTGGAGCTGGGTGTTTCAGAAACCTGAGCCCTGCTCTGGGTCAGGTGTGAGCTGGTTGTCTCATGAGGGACCTGAGGTGAAGCAGTTCCCCCAGGAGCATCAGATCATGGCAGAACAACCATTAGGTCCCAGATCTAGTTGCATTAGGTCTCTCCATATCTTTGCTCCCAACAAGGGACGCTCATATGCTCTTTCAAGGTGCTGTGCCCTGACCATGAGGATGCTGTAGCAAACATGCTTAGTGTTGATTCCCTGATCAAGGGAGTGATGTCCCTGCCTGACAACCATTACAGGTCCGTGTAGGAGCAATGCAGGCCCTAGATACAGATAAGACATTTAAGCCGGGGGTTAGTAGAAAAAACCCTATCATAAATGTTCCTTAGCCAAATTCACATAAATCAGGTGACTAAGGAGAAAGGAGAACCTTCATTAAATTATTGCATCCCCCAAAATGGGATTTTGTCCTTGTGCATAGGTAAAGGTTGGCATAGCAATGGGCTTTCATCTAGGGGGAGGGGGACATCTGCTTGCTGGTGAGAAGAATAATAGTAATTCTTGCAAAAAGCAAAGAAAGGGGGGGAAGAGGGGAGGGAGAAAAACCCTATTTCTATTTATTGGTTTTTTTAAAAGGGGCGTTTGTGGTTCTCATTTTTTATGTTGTTGTTGCCAACATTTGTTGCGTGGTTGTTAATTTTTTTTAAGTAATTTTAGTTTTTCCAAAAGTGACCATGATTTGTTACTTATACTGTAGCTTACAGAAGTGACACACTTAATATCGGGGGGTCCAAACCTGGATATCTACCAATGGAGATGGAGATCAGGTAAATGCACACCTGCTCTTCAAAAGAGAAAAAGCTGCCTTTTGGCCACTGGTTTGAGAGGGAGCTGCAGGCTCTGACACGAGTGTTTTGGAAGAGGTTAGACTGGGAGCTGCTGTTAATCACCAAGTTCTGTGTAAGCCCAGCATGGCTCTGTGTGACAATGGTGTTCAGACAATGTGCCATCTACCAGGAGTCTCTGGGTCCCTGGAGAAGGCTCTGGGTTCTGGCCCTAGCAGTAGCTGAGCACAGGTCCACCAAAGGAGACGTGGCAGGAGCTGAGGTCCCCTCAGACTGGCCCCGTAGGGTTGATGTTCCCTCTCACTCTCCCAGCCGGAGGGAAGGCAGTGGTGGCTGCAGCAGAGACCGTGATGGAGAAGGCAGGTGAGAGGGAGGTATCTGCAGGTAGATAAGAGTAATTATGTGGCACTAGTGCCATGCCTGTCATTTTCTCTTCTCTCTTACAGACACTTAACAAGAACAATTTGATACCAGATGACAGGACCAACTTCTACCCGTTGCAGCAAACCAATGTGTACACGACAACTTATTATCCCAGTACATTGAATAAATATGACTACAGGCCCGAGGCCTCCCCTGGAAGGACCTTTACCAACAGCTGATGATGGACAGATCCTACAGGACTGAATCACTTCCTATATGAATTTTTTTTAAATTGATTTTATGGACCAAATACTGGCCCAACTTCTAGATGTAAATATTGTACAGTAGGGTCTTTTTTTTTTTTTTTTTTTTTTCCTTTGGTTAATTGTATTTCTTGTAAACAGCACATCTCCTTACAAGGACAAAAATGCATATGGACCATTCTGCAGAGCTTTTGTGGATATTTGGCTGGAGATGGCTCTTACTACTGGGACTGTTTATGTCTGGAAGATCAGCGTTGCTGTCCAAGGCCAATGTTGCCAAGGAGGTGGGTGTGTGCTGGACTTGGTGGCCACCACGTAGCAGCACAGGACACCCAGGGACACTCCAAGCAAGGCAGGAGGTGGCCTTCTGGGGCAGGGCTGTCTGGTGAGGAGCATCTTTCCTGAGGGTAGCTGTGATGCACTGGATGACACACAGTGCATGAGACAGGCCAAGGGGGATTCCATCATGCCAACAACTTGAAGAATGTTTTATTTTTCTTTTCTTGCCTTTTTTTTTTGTTGTTGTTGTTTTAATCTTTGAATATTTTTTTTTATGTTTCTGAAAAAAAAAAAGAAAAAAAAAGAAATAGTAACTTTCTAGTTACAGTGTTCCC
Organism: Chaetura pelagica; assembly: GCF_000747805.2. NCBI lineage: Eukaryota > Metazoa > Chordata > Aves > Apodiformes > Apodidae > Chaetura > Chaetura pelagica. Next base: position 2,259,228 of record NW_009952974.1, read on the forward strand.
TGTATCTTCAACAGAATCTTTCATATTACAGGAAATACTCTCCACAGCCTTCTTTGGTAATATGCAGTCCAGCTGATGAGAAACAACACACAAACAAAGTGCATTATCCAAAGAAGCTTTCCAGAATGTTTCCAGTCTTAATTAAAAGAAAATTGTAGAGGCAGTGAGACACTGAGCAAAGTAAATGTTGGAATAACATCGGAGACTTGATCTTGGAGTGCCTAACAAACAAAGATGTTTATATCACTGGAAAAAAAGATGTGATGATTGCTGCACAAGAGCCATGGGCTTTTTTTCTTTCTTCCTTTGTCTTTTTTTCTGAGACAGTGTTAACTCTTTTTATTCTAGCTTTGATCCTGATTGTGTCTGCCAGGAAAGGCAACTTTAGAGGCCATGTTCTTCTTGTGAGAAATCACCATGCTTTGGGCTAATTTTTTTCTAATCTGTTGTTTTGGGGTTTTTTTAAGTTTTGTTGGTTTTTAGTTCATTTACTTTCAAAGAGTGAATAATTCTGACTTTGCAGGGGGAGGGTATTTTTGTAAGGAATGTTTCCATAGTGTGACATGACCCGGAAAGTCTGCTGCACATTCTTATAGTGTCTTCCAGTCAGTACTCTATGAAATAGTAACACAGCTGAGTAATGTGCATTGTTTGCCAAGATTTCCTTAATTTTTCTGAACAAGAACAACCCAACCAACAAATGCTGCAGCTATTGAAGTAAATTGGGGTGGTAGCATTATTAAACAGTATATCCAGGCTTGAAATGTGATTTTGTGTATGTGTGTGACTGTGTCTATGAGAACTGTATTGGTTTGATGCAGAAGCCATGTTGTCTACAGCCAGATGTTTGTCTGACATAATTGTTTGGCAAAAAGGAAACTTATTGCTGGTGCTTAATGTACAGTTACATCCAGTGTGTTAGCAACGTGAACAAGTTCACTGCTGTTATCATTCAGTGTTTCTAAATATTTATAATGAACTCCTGATGCTAAGGATTTTAGAGTATCACAATACTGAGCATGAGATAAAAGTACACCCTGAAAAGTGCATGAGCTCCACGTGGTCCTGAGCTTGGCTTTGTTGTCTGCATCTGACTGGAGCAGTTGCTGTGCCCGTGCTTGGCCACTGGCTCAGCTGCCTTCCCAGCGGGCCCGTTTGTCTTTGCTTTCTTTCAGCTTTCACTGCGAGCCGAACACCGATGGTTTCGCGGTGCTGTTCCTTTGCAGTTGCTTGTTTGGAAGCCCAGCTTGGGCTGTGTGTTCAGCTCTTTCATGTAGGCAGCTGCTAGAAAATGAAGAAAGACTGTATTGCTGGTGACAAGGATATTGCTTTTCCTGTGAGGAAAAGCCAACATGGCTCTGTAAGCCTGTGTTGCAGTGGTTTGACCAGACGGCAAGAATAAGGTAGCCTCCCATTTTTAAATTACTTTGTTTGACTTCAGTTTGCAGTGATTGAAGGCTGTAGGGATATTTTTAATCAAGTGTGGTCATTAGCACTGCCACGAGGATGCCTTAGGCTCAGTGGTTCCCATCATTTCCAGCTGCTGTTCTTCTAATTTAGCAGCTCATCCTGCTTCAGCTTTGGTCTCGCTGAGTGAGCAGAGGCAGAGAGAGGTGCCCTTAAATAGATGTAATGGCATTTGAAGCAGCAGGGACAAGAGCTGATTCAGAACTTGCAGGTCTCTCTGTCTGAGCAACCAGGTGCAACTCCCCACTTTGGCATCATGGCTTGGTGTTCCTAACTCCACCTGGCAGCCTGGCTCGAGTGGGAGCAGCAGGAGAGCAGCAGGATCAGCAGGGAAGCAGGACAATACAGATACCAGTACCTGCAAGGGGGGGCTCTTCCAGGCCCCCAAGCCCCATGTGAGGAGCGATGCCTTTGAGCCTCATACTGTAACAAGATCCCCCAATCTTGCTGAATTTTTTTGCTTCTCTCCCCAGCAACACTGAAAATCCTCACTTAAAGTAGTTCTAAGACGTATGTAGCCCCAGGGTTGAAAATTATTAGATTAGCCTATCAGGGTGGGATTTCCCAGCTTTAATTTATGTGATTCAGAAGAAAACATTGACTCCCAAGATCACTTTAGGCATTGTAAAATTAAAGCTATATCTGAGCTTTCCCTTCAGAATATTCCCTGTATCAACACGTTCTGCAATTACCATGCACGTGGAAGGGTTGCAGGTGGAATTTGGGGTGGGGGATGTGAAGGAGTTAAAACTTGCAATTGTTTTATTTTTCTATATTTTTCTATTTTCAGTGTCACAGAACAACACGTTGTAAACTGGTCTTATTTTTATTTTTTTTTCCCTGAAGTCCCACGTAGCAGCTGAAATTATTTAAATGTTCAGCCCACCTAGATAGGTCATTACTGCCATCGTGCTCAGGAGGTGGATATTTTGTAGGCTATTGGAGCACAGGTGCTTCCAGGGTGGTGTATGTGGTTATAGTTTCATCAAGACATTCCTCCTTACCAGCCATCCAAATGGATTCAGCCCTTTTTCATATAATTGGCAATCACAGCAAGGGTCTGTAGACTCCATTCGAGCAGAAAGTAGAATCCAGGAGAGAGCGAGAGCGTGCGAAGGAAAGAAATCAGAATGCTTATTACTCAATTAATGTTTGCATGAGAGTGCAGTTCTTTAAGGACAATGTTAATGCAGTGTGAGGGTTGCATTTTTAATGAGCTCTCTAATGCGTGGCAGGTTAATGACACCATGTACAGTGATATTCTTGCGATCCAGGTAATTTGGCAGCTTGATCATCAGGTCTGTAATATCTGTAACAGCCTGAATTGCTTCTGCAGCTGATGTTAAACTTGCTAAAATTTCATATTCTTAAGGCTGTCTTACAGTAGACTGGAAATGCATTTAGTTTGGGAGCATTGCTTTCCAAAAGACTCATCTTGCTGTTTGTTTTTTTTTTCCTTTCACTTTGAAGACAGAGAAGGGGAACTCTGGGCAGTCCCTGTGTTGATCTGGAGACACTGGGTCTCTGCAACCCCTCTGGATAGAATTCAGGTATACAATATGTAAAATCTGATGGAAATCTTACAGCCAAGTGTGTAGTGGAGGCATCTTTAGTTAGGCCATTCTTCCTTCTTTGTCCATGGAAGTGGCTGCCTTGCTCCCTCCAGAAGGGGTGTGCATTACAGTGTCACCCAGGCTGTGTCGTGTTGTCAGGCTTTATGTGATCAGCTGTCACCCACCAGACCTAACTGGTGCAGCTCACTGATGGACCTGACCATCACACCGCAGCCTAAGAGGGGCTGTTGCTCTAAAGGTGCATTTGGAAGTTCAGCATATGAGTCAGGGCTGCTTTTAAATACATGAACTGTACAGATACTGTAGGAGAAGAATATGTTTTGTCTTACCACCACTGTTCCTAATGCCTTACATTCAGAAAAGGAGATGGTTGGTTTGAAATCAGAGAGTAGGAATGGAGTCCATGTCTGATACAGACAATTTGATGCCTCCAGTGTTAATCTGATGTTAAGCCCACCTGGAGAGGAAATTGCTGTCCACTGAGATTGATTTATTCTTTGTACCAAATGTAGTGGAGGGAGAGCTATATATATATAAATATATATATATATAAAAATATAAATGTAAAGTTTCTGTAACAACTTACTCTTTTTTTTTTGTAATAGTGTATACATCTATCAGTGGATAGACACAGTATATATTTATAATATATACACACAATATATATATTTAGCAAAATGCCTGCAGAGGAAACTTAGAATAAGAAAGGCAGTGCTGGTATTCAAAATCCATAGGGACAAAGTGAAGAAAAAAAGCATGTAAAAATCTAGTATCCTTTCTGTTAGGTTTAGAAGACCACTTTTGAGGTAAATATAATTTTTTTAATTGAAAAGAAAATTGATTTTTCTAGTTAGAAATGCTGATTCTCCCCTAAATCATTCTGGTTAAGAATGATTAAGAAAAAGATTCTTGCTACTGCTTATATTTCTGAATAAGCCTCCCAAAGCTCTCATGTGTATCACACTATTGTTTTTGTAATTATAAGGAGGGAGTAATTGTGCAAAGACAATTAAAATAGCAAGTAGGAGTAACAAATATTGTGCCATTAGAGGAAAAGACATGATCTATTAGAATGTGAAAAAATGTCACCTTCCACGTTAGAGAAGTTTGCAGCTGATTTCTGAGTTACGGATCAGCGTGAGCAGCCTTGCCTTATAGCCACGCTGGGAGGCTTTAGCACAGAATTTAGGGAAGAGAAATTGCACAAACCTGTGGCTTTTGCTTTTCAGAGAGGCCCAAAAAAAAGCCACCAAGCCATGGCAGGCAGGCACCTGGTGCCCTGAGGACCTCTGGAGCTCCCAGCCTTAGCAGGCAGGGCAGGGCACAGCGCCCTGTGGAGCTGGCTGGGCTGCCTGAGAAATACCAGGTAAATTGGGTAGGATTTATCTTTATTTTCAGCAGATCACTTTAAAGCCCTGGTGACCAAGGCCCAGACTCGTACAGGTGCTTCTTCCTCTTAAGCTTGTTAGGAGAAAACTTCAAGTGGCTTCAAGAGCAGATTTGGGGTAGGTGAGCAAATCCACAGATTTTTTTCATAGTGCCTGATTGCCAGAGCCTTCAAAGCTGGACAGAAACCTCTCTGGAGCTGGGTCCTTGTGGAGCTTAGCCAATCTCAGCTGTTCTGCTTGAAAATTCTTCCTTTGAGAAATGTTAGTGTCTGCATTAGTCCTGGCTGGAGGAACAAAAGCAGCTACCTACTGTTTAGATAGCCACAAATATTCAACAGGTTTGGATCCTGAGCTGGATTTTTTTTCTATTCTGCCTCCAGTCTCAGCTGCAAATTCTCCCCTGCTGTTTGAGAGGCCTCAGGGCTATTAAAGCAGCACTGGACTTGCTGCAAGTCCCAGCCACAATTTTGGAAGTTCAGCATATGAGTCAGGGCTGCTTTTAAATACATGAACTGTACAGATACTGTAGGAGAAGAATATGTTTTGTCTTACCACCACTGTTCCTAATGCCTTACATTCAGAAAAGGAGATGGTTGGTTTGAAATCAGAGAGTAGGAATGGAGTCCATGTCTGATACAGACAATTTGATGCCTCCAGTGTTAATCTGATGTTAAGCCCACCTGGAGAGGAAATTGCTGTCCACTGAGATTGATTTATTCTTTGTACCAAATGTAGTGGAGGGAGAGCTATATATATATAAATATATATATATATAAAAATATAAATGTAAAGTTTCTGTAACAACTTACTCTTTTTTTTTTGTAATAGTGTATACATCTATCAGTGGATAGACACAGTATATATTTATAATATATACACACAATATATATATTTAGCAAAATGCCTGCAGAGGAAACTTAGAATAAGAAAGGCAGTGCTGGTATTCAAAATCCATAGGGACAAAGTGAAGAAAAAAAGCATGTAAAAATCTAGTATCCTTTCTGTTAGGTTTAGAAGACCACTTTTGAGGTAAATATAATTTTTTTAATTGAAAAGAAAATTGATTTTTCTAGTTAGAAATGCTGATTCTCCCCTAAATCATTCTGGTTAAGAATGATTAAGAAAAAGATTCTTGCTACTGCTTATATTTCTGAATAAGCCTCCCAAAGCTCTCATGTGTATCACACTATTGTTTTTGTAATTATAAGGAGGGAGTAATTGTGCAAAGACAATTAAAATAGCAAGTAGGAGTAACAAATATTGTGCCATTAGAGGAAAAGACATGATCTATTAGAATGTGAAAAAATGTCACCTTCCACGTTAGAGAAGTTTGCAGCTGATTTCTGAGTTACGGATCAGCGTGAGCAGCCTTGCCTTATAGCCACGCTGGGAGGCTTTAGCACAGAATTTAGGGAAGAGAAATTGCACAAACCTGTGGCTTTTGCTTTTCAGAGAGGCCCAAAAAAAAGCCACCAAGCCATGGCAGGCAGGCACCTGGTGCCCTGAGGACCTCTGGAGCTCCCAGCCTTAGCAGGCAGGGAAGGGCACAGCGCCCTGTGGAGCTGGCTGGGCTGCCTGAGAAATACCAGGTAAATTGGGTAGGATTTATCTTTATTTTCAGCAGATCACTTTAAAGCCCTGGTGACCAAGGCCCAGACTCGTACAGGTGCTTCTTCCTCTTAAGCTTGTTAGGAGAAAACTTCAAGTGGCTTCAAGAGCAGATTTGGGGTAGGTGAGCAAATCCACAGATTTTTTTTTCATAGTGCCTGATTGCCAGAGCCTTCAAAGCTGGACAGAAACCTCTCTGGAGCTGGGTCCTTGTGGAGCTTAGCCAATCTCAGCTGTTCTGCTTGAAAATTCTTCCTTTGAGAAATGTTAGTGTCTGCATTAGTCCTGGCTGGAGGAACAAAAGCAGCTACCTACTGTTTAGATAGCCACAAATATTCAACAGGTTTGGATCCTGAGCTGGATTTTTTTTCTATTCTGCCTCCAGTCTCAGCTGCAAATTCTCCCCTGCTGTTTGAGAGGCCTCAGGGCTATTAAAGCAGCACTGGACTTGCTGCAAGTCCCAGCCACAATTTGGTTTTAAATGAATCTGCTAATGAAAAGTATTAACCCTGCACTCCAGCTCTGCAACCTCTCAGAGCAGGGTGCTGTTAATTTGTGTGCCACGGAGTCAAGCAGAGGTCGGCATGGATGGGCCATTAATAACTGAAGCAAAAATGTTTTTAGTAACAAAATGTCAAACAATGTAAAAGCCAACCAGCTGCATGACCGCGTGGCTTCCATCCACACACCCCTCCTTAGATAACATCCAAACCTGCACGCACTTGAAAGCTGTGCAGTAGTTAGGAGCATTCCCACAGAGGAAAGTTTAGGGAGGATGAATGGTACATCAGATGCAGATGATGGGATTTAGCTTGTAATTGAGGTGGGAGAGTGACAGATACAATACTGGATCTAGGATACAAGGGAAGCCATTATGTGAACACAGAATGTTTGCCCCATAACAGCAAAACCTGGAGAGTATTCAAAGCTGGACAGAAACCTCTCTGGAGCTGGGTCCTTGTGGAGCTTAGCCAATCTCAGCTGTTCTGCTTGAAAATTCTTCCTTTGAGAAATGTTAGTGTCTGCATTAGTCCTGGCTGGAGGAACAAAAGCAGCTACCTACTGTTTAGATAGCCACAAATATTCAACAGGTTTGGATCCTGAGCTGGATTTTTTTTCTATTCTGCCTCCAGTCTCAGCTGCAAATTCTCCCCTGCTGTTTGAGAGGCCTCAGGGCTATTAAAGCAGCACTGGACTTGCTGCAAGTCCCAGCCACAATTTGGTTTTAAATGAATCTGCTAATGAAAAGTATTAACCCTGCACTCCAGCTCTGCAACCTCTCAGAGCAGGGTGCTGTTAATTTGTGTGCCACGGAGTCAAGCAGAGGTCGGCATGGATGGGCCATTAATAACTGAAGCAAAAATGTTTTTAGTAACAAAATGTCAAACAATGTAAAAGCCAACCAGCTGCATGACCGCGTGGCTTCCATCCACACACCCCTCCTTAGATAACATCCAAACCTGCACGCACTTGAAAGCTGTGCAGTAGTTAGGAGCATTCCCACAGAGGAAAGTTTAGGGAGGATGAATGGTACATCAGATGCAGATGATGGGATTTAGCTTGTAATTGAGGTGGGAGAGTGACAGATACAATACTGGATCTAGGATACAAGGGAAGCCATTATGTGAACACAGAATGTTTGCCCCATAACAGCAAAACCTGGAGAGTATTATTGGACTCTGTTGTGAAGGCACATCACCCTTCCTATGCAATTGAACTTGATGGTACTTTAGTGTAAAGGTGACCTAGACTGTAATCACTGCCTTTAGACACTGTGAATTTTTTTTGGGTACTCTGTATTTTTATATATTGTACAATGTAAAAAATAATTCAGAAATAAAAGAGACCAACCTGGCAAGCCTGACAGTTATTTCCCCTCCATGGCTGATGGGCATCGGGGCTCTGAGAATTGTGGGCCCAATCTGCCCAAATCTGTCACTGCAATTCTGCTCCCTTCCCACACAGGCCTGGATGTTGGAGAACAGCTCCACACGAGGCTTCAGCTCCCTTTGAAAAATGGTAGTTCTCAGTAAGGTAAGATCACACCTGTCTGCAATTCAGGGTGCCAAATCCTCATCCAGTGCTGCAGCATGTCTCACCTCTTCTCCCCAGCTCTCCACATGTGACACCGAGTTTCTAAGGACACACCTGCCAAGGAGACACACTTTGCCAAGGAGATTGGCTGCTGCAGCAGCAAAAATGCCCTCAACTTTTGGAGAGGCTTCCAGGTGTATGTGCACAGTTGCAATGAAAGTGCATTGCTGTGCCTTCTCAAGCCCTACATATTGATGTGAAAAGTTATAAAAAGCTGAGGGACACGTTTTGACTGAAGGATGATTGTAGCCTCATATTGAAGACCATTATAGCCCTTGTTGCATTTATTAATCAAAGTAAAGACCATGAAAGGTGACAGTCAGGAACATTTTAGTTTATGTTCCGATACAGCTCAAGACTTATAGTGAAGTTTCATACAGAAAATTACACCATAATGTCATAAAAAATAGATTGGATTACTAATAACCTGAGACATGCTACACCTGCATACATAATACTTTAATCCTGCTAAATCATAAGCTATAATTTGGGTGTTTTCATATTCTCAAGTGTGCATACAGGAATTTCTTTTCAATGCAGATCATTAAAAAGTAATTGAGAGGCACAAGATCAGTAAAAACAAACTTGCTGTGAATAAGATGGAGGGGTTTTTTCCCCAGTTTGTTTGCACAATGACACGAACAGGCCATTTCTGAATGGTTTTGTTTTGCATCAAGACACCTCTGCACCCAATTAGAGCAAAAGTATCATGTTGGAACCCATTTCCAATTTCCTTAAAAAATCTGTCTACCACAACCTGTTTTTTTTTTCCTAGTTGATTATTTGATTCCTTAACAAAACAGTTTCACATGCAGCCCCAGTGCATTTTTGCTCTCTCACCTTCACCACACATCCCACCTGTACCACCTTTTTCCTCTTTAATTCTTAACTCTGTGCAATGAATAGTGGAAACCTAATTACCTTCTAAGTTCCATCTTTTATTAAGCCCAAGCATTGGGGCTCTGCAAGGTGGGGCTGGGGGCACTGGTGGGAGTGCTGGGCACGGTGGGGCCATGAGTGCCCAGCCCGTACTACCACGTCTTAAAGGGAGATGTAATAAATTGAGACTTCATAATGGGAAATGTCATAAAGCAAGACTTCATAAAGGGATATGCCATAATCAGACATGTCATAAAGGAGAAATGTCATAAAGGGAGACATAATAATGGAAGATGTCATAATGGGAGAGTTAATAAAGGGAGAGGTCATAATTTGTGACATCATAGTGGAAGCTGTAATAAAAGGAGATGCCATGAAGTGAGATGTCATAATGCAGGACATCATAATGGGCAAAGTAATTTATGTAGAAGTCATAATGGGAGAGGCCATGAAGGGAGATCTCATCAAGTCAGACATCATTATGGGACACGTCATACAAGGAGACGTCATAAAGGAAGTGATCATGAACAAAGGTGTCATAAAAACAGAGGTGATAAAGAGAGGTGTCAAAATGCTCAGCGTCATAAAGGGAGACATTGTAATGGCAGACATCATAATGGGAGACCTAAAAAGAGAGACATCAAAATGGGTGATGTCAAAATGGAAGACAGAATAAAGGGATATGTCATCATGGGAGACATCATCATGGGAGACATGATCAATGGAGATGTCATAATGGGTGAAATCATAATGGGAGACGACATAATGGGAGACATCAGAATGGGAGAAGCCATAATGGAAGACCTAATAAAGAGAGATACCAAAACGGGTCACAATGGAAGATGGAAAAAAAAGGGATAAGTCAAAAAGGGAGTCATACTAATGAAAGACATGATAAAGGGAGAGGTCATAAAGTGAGACATCATGGGTGATGTCATTAAGGGAGACATCATAAATGGAGACTTAAAATGGGAGACGTCATAATGGGCAACATCACAAAGGGAGATGCACTAAATGAGACTTCATAACGGGAGACGTCGTATTGGCAGCATCATAGAGAGAGATTTCATAAAGGGATACGTCATAATGGGCGAGAAAAAATATTATAAAAATATAACCTGTTTCACAACTTTCATCCAACTATGAAACTTTTGAGAGTGATAAGAAAATAGTCTCTTTTTTTCAATAACTCTACACGACATTTTATTTTTAAAAAAACTATTCCATGGATAAAATAAACATCCGTATTACACCTCATCACATCAACTCAACCACATGTAAGTGTAGCTTGCTCTCCTTTTCAAACTAGGAAGACAACAAGGCAACACTGGCACGCTGCACCCCAGCCACCTCTGCTCCTTACCTCCATGGTGTGTCATGAACATAGAGGATGCAACTCGTAGTATCCTTGGTCCAAGGCAGGTCTGGCATCCAGCAAACACTTAAGAGCTCCTTCTGGCCATGGGGCAGGTATCTCCTTGCTGACGAGCTGTCCTGTACCACTGTCATGCTTCAAAATAAGTATTTTTGAGATTTTTCAAGGTCAAACCAATCACAGTTAATGCACTAACAATTAGATGGGAGCAAAATGCAATCCTGGTTTTCCATCACTCTGGAGAAACTGTGGTGTCTCCCAGACTGGGGCTGGCATTGAGCATGACAAATATCAACAGGCTGTTGATGTTCAATCCATCTAACCTTCCTGTATTCTTTCATTTTTAAACCTTCCACAGTCATTTCCCTGCTGTCTTGGAAATAATGGAGCCAGCAATGGATTGTTCCCCTCTCAAGCACAGGGTAATGAACAGCCATCAGAAACATTTGATATTTCCATGATGTGAAGCATCAGTGGCCACAGAGAAAACTTTACCCATTTTTGCAGTACTTAATTTACTGTCACAAGCAAGTGATCTGCACAGGGGAGCAGGCACGAAGCTGACACACTTTCATTACCCTGGCAGGAGCTACATGATTGTTTTCTGTCTTCACATTTCTTAGCAACAACATTGTTTTGTTCATGGGTTTCTTCACAGGAGCTTGGCTGAAATTATTTTTGTGTTGTACCCAATTTACATGCTGACTTACCTCAGCCTGTCGGGGAGCAAGAGCCTTGCTGTCTGCCCGAGAGCCTCCTGGCACTTACTGCTGTCTTCTGCTGATCCATTGTTCCTCTGGTGCTGGGAGAGCCAAACCTCGTTGCCTGGACCAGGCAGCCCACCTAGGCGGGCAGCTCCTTCCCTGGCAGTCCCCACCATGCCAGGTGCTGTCACAGCCAAGGAGAGTCTGGAGCTCATAGGTACAGACTTGTGCTCCAAGCATCACTTCTGCATGTCAGCCCAGAGACCCACCCAATCCAGGAGAAAATCATCTCTAGGTACCACTGGAGCAGGCAGGGTAGGACATGCTGTGATGCCATAGCATATACAAAAATCTAGTCTGAAACTCTTTCTCAAAAAGGTTTTTTTTCGCACTTTAGTGGCAGTTAAAGTAATTTCTGGATGAAGCAGTGCTGCTTCAGTATGCCCTTGTGCTGGTCATCTCTCACCACAACCCTTCAGAGCCAACCATTCCTTTGCCCACCAGAGATGATCTTTCAGTACCAAAACTCAACCATGGAATTACATCCATAATCCCAACCCTTGGCTCTGTACTCTGAGGCAGGTTTAGGGGAGCCCTGGGGGGAGGCCCACCTTTGTGCCACCAGCAGAGTCCCTTCACATTGAGACCTGTCTGCAGATATGGAACAGAGCAGAAAGCTCCCAAAAGGAAACTTTGCTGCAGCCTTGGGACCTGCTGCAAAGCCTCATGCTGGGAGTCCTGGATGACCCGGGACTGCCCCACCACCATGGGGTCATGCTCCCATGGTTGTTTGGGTCCCAAAGAGTTAAGATGTTTTCTCTAGCCCTTATCCAAGAAAGACTTCAGTGGGTGACTAGCTGTGCAGGAGAGGGGAGCAGGCTGCTCCAGGCAGCTAGCGTGAAGAGTCCTGACACAGTGCACACTCCAGGATTCCCCCCTGCCTGTTCAAGCCTCAGTTGAAGCAAAAAACCCCAAGGGATGCCAAACACCTACAAGTGGCCGTGACTCTCCCCAGCTTATGCTGGTCCCACAGCAATTAGACATGAGGTATCTGTGAGTAGCTCCCGCACATCGGGGCACACCAAGTGCCTGCCTCCAGCCCAGCTGCTCCCACAGGACCTGTCTGCCCATGTGCAACTCCAGTGTGGTCGGGGAGGAAGCAACCAGTGAGCACCCAGCAAAGATGTGCCAATAGGAAAGAGAGAACAAATGCTATTTGTATGCCAGGGAGATGCCCAATTTCAACACCAGGAAAGATAAAACAGAAACCAGGGTTTAAGTCTCTGACTATTTGAGAAAGGATAAGCATAGAGGGTTCCTCAACATACACAACTACAACAGGCATCAGAGATGGACCAGAGATCTGAGAGGGGGATGGATCTGTTCTCATCCCCCCAAGGGCGGAGATTTCCCTAACACCGCAAAGATAAATACAACGGGGAACTGTATCATTAGAGGAGCCCTAAGCTCCCATATATAGCCTGGAAAGAGACTGTTGCTAAGAATAGTGGGGCCCAGATATTCCACGATACAAGAGTTGACAGATTTCTTCCCAGCACTAATAGGACATGAGGCTATTTTAAACTTACCAGGGTGAGTGGTCAAGGCGTTACTGAAGAGCTGGTCCCAGAAAATAAACATGGGTCAAGAGACCTCAGGTTGAGTCTGTTCCAATTAAATGCAGAATAAACACAAGGAAGGTTATTACAAAGAGTCTCCCTTCTAGAAGCACGAACACAGACATGCTAATGACAGGAACAAGCAAAATGACCCAGCAGGATGATGCCTGCAGCATCCTGAGCCCCGATGGTGAGGCAGCATGTGAAGTCAGAGTGGGGATGGTGTGGTGGGGCTGCAGGGGCTGCCACTGCCAGCAGAGCCTTCTTCCCACTCTGTCCCAGCCTTTGGTCCAGCACTTTGCCAGACCCTCCCCCTAAAACCCCACTGGAAGCAATGGAAATTTTTCCAGTGGCTGGGTTGGGCTTTGGCTGAGGCTTCACTCATTGAGACTAAGCAACCCCATTTTTGTAGCAGTACCTGCAGTGGTTTTCAGCAATATAATAGCAGAAATAAACGATTTCCCTGCATTTATTTTTCTTTTTAATTAATGAACAGTGATGGCAGCACATCTGATTAACCTCTTTAATGTGCAAGAACCAGTACGCCAAGTAACACGCACTTCATGGTCAGATTCCAGTTTTTAAAAGAAATGACACAGTGGATGTGTTACACTGACAAGTATATAGTGGTTTCAACTTTTTTTTTTTCCTTAAAAATAAAAATACATCACATCAGAATATTGCATACAAAAAGTAGAATTTGCCCTAAAATAAAATTCTATCAAATTACTTAAAAAATTACGAAAGTAAAATGCATACAAACTCCAGTAAAACTGAACAGTCTTACAGGTTGAGGAGAGTTTACAAAGATGCTCTCCAGCACATAAAACCCTTTTCTTTCTCCATATGTTCACACAGTTCAAAAAATCCCAAACTGTTAGGTGTGTCACATAATAAAAGCTGTTTTTCCCACCTTATCAAGTACTTGTTTCTAAAATGCACAGAAGATGTTAAACTTAGCAGGGGAAAAAGAGGTTTGAATCTAGTAAATATCACAGCCAGAAAAAAAAACATATCTGGAAAATAATGGACTGTCCTGGGGGGAAGCAGCAGCAGTGGCCACTCACCCCTGGGGATGCCCCGTGGCTCTGCTGGGATTTGTGCTTGGTATTTTCTTAATTTAGTGACATGAAGTGAGCCCAACGAGTCTCTCCAGATGTAGCAAGTGGAGAAATGTCAGGGAACGGTAGCAGGGAGAGGGACTGGGGAAGGAAAAGCTGTTATTGCAGAGACCAAGTCCCACCTGCCTTTGCCATGCCCTGGAAAACCAGCACCTCTATGTCAGGTGCCACATCGACAGCTGTTCCTGCTGCACAAACGGTGTCACAAACATAAAACAAACCTCATCCTTGAGGAAGTAAAAAATGAGACCCTGCTAAAATTGGGCTGTAGAAGATAAGCCTCCTGCACAAATAACCCAACTGCCCACCAGCATTACACCTTCTGCACATCTTGGCTGCAAAGGTTCCCTTCCCTCTGCCCCAACCCCTGCATCCCCAGCCTGGGCATGAGGTTAAGTAGCAGGAGGAGGGTCAGGGCTGCAGGAGAGGGTCCTGGTGGGCATCAATTGCTGCAATTGTGATCCCAAGTGAAAGGCAGGAGCCAGCACATCTGTGCAAATATTTGGTTTTGCTTGACAAAACTTTGGACTGAGTTACATTTCCTCCTCTAGTCATTAGTTTCATCTGTACTAAAACACAAACTGCAAAAATCATAAGGAGACTGACATCCTCTTCTGACTTTACTGGGGCCACCTGCTCTGCAGCAATTCCCTGCTGTTTGAAATGATGGTCCTGGACCATCCTGTGCACCCACAGCTCCCCTGGCAGCAACGATGGCTGCAGGGACACAGAGGAAATCCCTGAAGATGCTTCCCATCTCTTTCACACAGAGCAGAAGCCTGCAGGCTGTCCCTCCATTGGAAGAGAGGCAGTAACCACGACAAGGCTTTTCTCTCCAACACATGCTCCCTTCCTCCTTCCAGCCCCAACATCGGGATGCACATCCCAGCCCCAGGGAAGCTGATAAAGTCCTCGTTCCTGTTGGCAGGGTCACTTTTCCCCTTGTGCAACCACACATCCTCCTAGCACAGCCTCAGCACTGCTCCCCAGGGGTTCAACAACACCGAGAACAACAACACCAAATATCAAATCCACACCAAACACCGAGGTACCTTCTCACACAAGCGTAGCAGTTGTCTCGCCAAATCCAAACTTAGTCTAAAATAAAGCCCCAAAACACTAATGAAACATAAAAATGCATTTGTCACAGATAATTATTAACATTTGCAAGTGGCCCAGTAGAAGAAATGAAGAAGAAAAATGAAAACTCTGCTGTTGTAGCATTATAGGACAGTTATATCCACTTGCAAACTGTGTAATTCCTATTAATATTTCAGTCAGTCCTCACAATTAAATAGCACTTCTCTTTCTTGAAGCAGCCAATATATGCATATCAATCAATCCAGCTTATTTAGATTACAGTACAAGGCTACACAGTCATTTGTTAAGTTTACAGTAGAACAAGCCAGGCATTAACATCCCTGTCATCACAAAACTTCCAATTGTATATGGATTTGATGAGCTCAACGCAGTATTTCAGTGTGGAAATGCCCTCTGGAGATCCCCCCTCCCTTACTCTCTCCCTCAGCCTGGCACTCCCTGGAGTTACCAGTACAAATACTGATGCAGCCTGGGCTTCTCCAACTCACTCCAAGATTAAAGGTGTCCTGCTTCTACTCATTTCAGCTCTGTCAGATGGTTGGGAATAATTCCATGATGCTGGGAACCTGAATCCCTGCCATGCCTGTCAGCTTGGCCCCTATAGCTGCAATGTCTTTCCACAGCTCTACCTTGGAGACCCAGCAATAACACAAACATCCCAGCATTATCAGTCCTAGCTTACTGAAGGAAAAAAAATAACCAAGAAAAGTGGCTTCATCCTGGCTCAAACCAGGACATTGTGGGAGCTAAAATTAGTTTTCGGGCAAATTATACTCTGCTCACAGCAGACTTAGCAGTTCACGTATGTGAACAATCCTTTAGGTCTGCACTTTCTTCCAGCTTGCACCATTTTCTAAACCCCACTATTTTTAAGCATATGAAGTAGGCCAACCCATCCCTCTAAAACTGGCTTGGGAACACAGAAGCTCCTCTCCAGACCTCCTGCACAGACTCCAGCTCAGGGGGGGCAGGTGGCCACATGGGAAGGCAAAGGAATCCAAATTAAATTAATGCAGTGAAGAGACAGAGCTGGAAGTGGAGCCTCGATTTACGAACCCTGACCTTACATGAAAGCAAACACAGCTACACAGCTCACAAGAAGAAAACCTTCTCAGCAGAAACCTGAGGAGCAGCCCATACTTAAAATGAAGAACTATTAAGAGCCATCACTACAGAGCATCCTTCCTAGCATCTTCGATATAAAACACAGCACAGTTATTCATATTTTAGGGGTCTCTGCACTGCTGGGAAAAAAAACCAAACATGTTCCTCAGGGCTGTGAACTTATGGATGTTAAAAAGAAGCAAATATCATAACTTCCCAGGGCACCTTCCTCTGCTTGCAAGTCAAAAGGCCAAGCAACAGCCAAAGCCAGCTACTCTGTGGCAGTGCAAGGTAAACCTTATTTAGATAAAAAAGCCCCATTGTTGCTGACTCAGAAGTTACAGAGAGACTTGGAACTTTTAATTAATAAAGAAAGGTTCATTGTTTGGAGCCTGTTCTGCACTTCTGCTAACTATATCAGCATTGCTTAGAGCTCTCCCTGTGGTCTTAAAATCTAACTTCCAATAAAGTGCAGTTATCCCTACAGCTCAAACCCTCAATAAATCCAAAGGTGGACTTAGTGATAACCCGTATCCAAAAAATATTCCCACAGGTTCAGGTGGGTTACTGGCATGAAATGGACTGTTCCTCCAGAGGAGGATTCTGTGCTGCTGGGCACAGAGGATAAAAATTTTTTCCAAGATCTCAGTGAGCACATTTGCAACCCCTACCTCTGTCCTGACCCACATTTGCTAATCTAATATAATCCTGAAGCCTGAACATGATGTGTATGGAATGCAGCAGTGTCCTGCACAACTTAAAGTAACTTGGGAGCAATCCTTTGGTTTTCACTCATGCAGATTTCCATCAGACTTGCTGCGAACACTGAAGAATGGTGCCCACAGGCCCAAGGCTCCAATAGAGCCACTCTGCTCTGGAGAAGATGTCTGTTCTGGTGCAGGGGCATCAAGGGCTGTAATTAAGACCACACACTTGAATTCTCAAGACAGATGGAGAAACTTCTACCAAAGCATAAAAGTTCAGGAGAGCAATGAGCAATGCACACCCACTCAGAGAAACAATCAACAGGGTTTAAAATAAGATATGTTGACTCCTCTTCCCTGACTCTAGGGAAAGTCTGCATCTGGCAGCACTGACAAAATATTTTGAATTATTCAATGCTTTCTGGAACAGAG
The DNA here is from genome assembly GCF_000747805.2 of Chaetura pelagica. Taxonomy (NCBI): domain Eukaryota; kingdom Metazoa; phylum Chordata; class Aves; order Apodiformes; family Apodidae; genus Chaetura; species Chaetura pelagica. The sequence continues at coordinate 2,276,398 of NW_009952974.1, forward strand.
GCAGAATAGGTTATAGTCTGAATACTTTCTGAAGTGCTTCTCCATCTTAAAACGGGTCAAGACGGTGAAAATATTAGAAATCTCTCTCACTCAGGACAGTGCCTGAACTGTGCAATTTTAATCTTAATGCAGCAACAGTAAATTGCAGCAGAGCTCTGAAGAGCCATCCAAGCTTGCAATTCTGCCATGACAATGCAACTCCCCTCAGACTCTTGGCAAGCAATCCTTGGTTTCAGAAAACAATAGGTAGCAGCAGCTACTGGATACTGAAACTGTTCCAGGCACTAGAACATAGGAAAAAGAAGTTGGACAGTTAATACCATTCATCTGAAAAATAGTAAGAGGATGATGCCAGCAGTCCTGAACGTGCTGGTTGGATTGATTTGGTTATCCCAGCAGAGGTTTGCTCCATCACCTACAAAGAGCCTGCTTCAAGACAGAAAAGATCATTTAGGAGCTGGTACAGGCAACGAGCTAAGTCAATTTTCTGTCACTGCAGTAAATACATCCACTGCTCTGAAAAAATAAAAGCAGGAAACAGCTTGTTTTATTTTACTGTGCAGATACACTCCTGAGTTGAAGGAATTAGTGGCATGTTCTCTGCAAAAGGAGAGCAGACAGAAGGAAGGGATCCGCGCCTGAACGGCAGCGCTCAGTTCAGGGATTATTCAGCAGTGTTGGTGTCACCCCAGGGTGGCAGAGCAGAGTCCTGCACAGGAGCAAAGGGTGTCTGATCCAGGCTTCCATGGATACAGAACCCCACACACATCCCCTGTGGCACACCTGCTACGGTAGGAAACCACTCACCCCCTGAAAAAAAATCACGTCGCCCACAGCCTATGTATGGGTTCCCATCCATGGCAGCGACTGGCTTAGTTGCAAATCCCACCATCCAGAGACATGATTACTTAAAATAAACCTATGTAAACACATACCCTCGTGTAACTTATATATAAAATGTGTATATATAAGTTTTATTTGTGTATACATAGATATAAATACGCACGCAGACGCACACACGTCCCCTAACACAAAGCACACACACATGGAAATACTGTAACTAATGCTGAACTGAAACCTTAAGTATATAATTAAGAAGTTATTAGCAGATTTAAAATTGAGTTAAAAAACTATTTAAAGTGTCTTTAATATTTATGTTCAAGTAAGGGCCAGAAAGACCACAAATCAGTACTCATAAAAAGAGCTGGCATTATATTTCCCATATGATGCCAAAACTCAGGAGATATTTCTCATTGTCATTTCGCCATCAGGGCAACTCATCAACTAGAAAGATGTCTTTTTAGGAAACAGTGATTTTAAAAACCTGGGTTAACAGTGTTTTTTAGGCACCCTCAATCATAAATTAATCCTAAAAACCACACACAACTTCGAGTATCAGCAGAGAACTAGTAGGACTGGGACATCCATACCCACTGTACTCAGTGGCACAAACAGGTCTTTGCAGTAAAAAAGGCAGTACTGGAGACAGGGGTGAGAAAGTGACACAGTGGTGGCCTTTAAAACAGCAACCTGTACCAAGAGAGACCCTCTAGTAAACTTCTGAGACACCACAGATGCTCTGTATTCAGGAGAGAGAGAACCATGGTGGTATTTCAGAGGTGACTGCAGGTGCAAGTTGGGTTTCAGTGGCAGCTAAAGCTATCATTACCTGTGCTCCAGAGTGATAACAAACATCTCTAACAACACTGCAAGGACTGCTTGGGATATTTAATATGGCTAAAAACCCTGGTACCAGTGTCTTGTATCAGAAATTAAATTATTAGAATGTAAATGTAGTGTACCAGCACCAAATGGTTTTAGCTTAACTGTTCAATGGACATTTATTATATGTGACTACCAATTTAAAAGACAGATCTTTAACAAAAAAGATTTTTTTTTCCTTTTGTCTTTTTTTTTCCTTTTGTTAAGAGTATTCACTCTTTCTATTGTGATAGAAGACTCCAAATATGCCTGGTACCCCAGTGTGTATAACTGTGAGTCGGGACACACACACACACACAGCTGTACACCCCACTGCTACATCAACAGCCTTTTAAATAGTGCTCTGGCACTGGGACCTGTACCTCAGATCTATTCTTTGTGCATTTCAGCATCATTAGCACCGCTCAAGTTCCACGTTTATCACAAATCAAGGGGGTCTTGAACGTAAAGAACAGCCTGTCCCTCACCCGCTCTAAGAAAGCCACCAAAAAAAAAAAGTCCTGGAATTTCTTTGTTTTTTCACTGTCCAGCTGTGCAAATCCAGGCAGATGTGCAGACTGCAGAGCTGACTTCCAGTCTCTTCCAACCCCTCGTGAGCCTGGTGGTGTCACACAGAGACGACAACGTCGAGATAGAGTCTGTCGTAGGACTCGCGGAAGCAGAGGATGAGGAGCAGGCTGAGCAGGCAGGAGCCTGGCAGGCACCAATTGAACCAGGAAAACTCTGTAAAGCAGAAAACAGACACAACCTCAGGGTCACTGAACACATTCTGTGTTTAAAGCAACCAAAACACCGACTGAGGGTGGGTTGGAAGGAACTGCTGTGTTCTGAGCAAAATCCTGATAGCTCTTGATCAACAGCTGGTTAACGTGCTGTACGAGATGTCTCCATGGACACCCTACATATAAATAAAGCTTTCTTTATATATATCCACACACATATATATAAAATGTGTGTGTGCATCTATATATTTACATATACATACACACCAATGCCTCCAGCTAATGTTAATCCTCCTTATTCAACCTGCCAATGAAGAAAATATCGGGGTGGGGGAAGGGGGGAAGGAATCTATCATTGCTAATGGAGAATAAACCACTTCTGAAGACTCTAACTCATTAGTTCTTTGATTTCTATGGATTGAAAACTAAAACAAATTAAAAGCATAAGAAGTAGGATTTGATTTTCAATCAAACCTGCTGCAAGGTTTGAGGAGGGAAAACCAATTGCTCAGAAGAAACCTGGGAGTAGTACAATCAATTATGTTTAAAAGTAGTTGTACAAACAGCTCCTCTGAAGCCTCTTTTTAGCTGTCAGCCATAATGTACTGCTCTTAAAAGCCTGCCTGTGTTCCACATCTGATACTTCACTACTAATTAGAAGCTTTATTCAGTGTTATTTTTTTAAAAGTGCACCACACTTTCCTTTTTTGTAAATCTGTCAGTTTACTGAAGAAACAGCAATTTTACTGGAGTTGGTGTTTCACTTTTTTAAAGCTTCCTTTATTGTTATTATTATTTAGTTATTTTTACAGAATCTAAGCTCTCCCTCAAAGTCTGAGCTAATAAAAATCAAGACTTCAGTGCTTTTACTTTCAAAAATCTATAATTTATATTACACAATGCAAAGTTTAAGTCAGAAAGCCTAGAAGAACAACCTTCCAAAAACCTTCAACAACACCTTCTCTCATCCACCAAAACCTTTACAGATTTGTTTTAGCAGTAAACCTATTAAAACCTTAGGAAAATTTTCCTAGGCTTGGAGAAGACCATGTTATGTGATGCCAGAAGTCAACAGGTAAATGCTTTCTTATTATTATTCCTTATGAAACAATATCTTGCTTAATTGGATTAAATAGACTTTAATCCAAATATCCTAAAATACCAAATTTAACTTGTGAATCCTTCATGTCTTTTGCAATCCAGACTTTGTGGTAGCACTGGCAATGCACAGTAACACATTGATCATCTGAAGCTAAAGGTCAATTTGCTTTTGTTTTTCCCTTGGAAGTCCCTGTAGAAAAGGCAAAGGAAAACAAATCCAGAGGCTGTGGCTCTGGGTGTTGGGGCACAGCACTAGCTCAGCTGGGCTCAGGTTTACATCTCCACTGTGCCAGTTGGTTCAGAATCTTCAATGCACTGGGAAGTTTTCAGGGCTTGGCTTTGTCACAGCTTTTGCAACACCAGAGGGTGAGGAGAAAAAGAGAGAAACCAGAAATAAAACTACTGGAAGATTACTTGGCCAAAAAACAAGACCAAGGGAACAAGATGAATTTGACTGAGTTCTGATTTCTCTGTAAGCTTCTCAAATGCCATTAGAAGATGGATTTGAATCAAATGAAAGACAGATGTTTAAGATCATTATCTAGCTTCTAAAGGATTTTTAAATCAAAGAAGCCAATAGCACCCACTGGCATTGATCCCCCCCAGTGACTACATGCACTCTTGTACTTTTGGTCATTTGTGAAACTGCATCTTGCAGAACGAGTTGTCATAAGCACCAGTTACTTCTTCATTTATTTTTCCTTGGAAGAAATAGGGAGAATATTCCAAGTGTTTGAATATACTAACTTCAGGTTTGTTCTTACTGGCATTTACTGATACTTGCTCAGGCAGGAAACACTAGAGACAAAAAATGGCTCCAAACACCCTATTTATGAGAGAATGAGCTCTCCTTATCAGAATTCTTCAGTCAGAAGTGAGACACTATCCCCAGCCACAATTATTAAGTAAATCCAAACACTGGATTGTTACTCTGAAAAATGCTGAAAAAATTCTTCAAATATTCTGCATAATCTTTTCAGCTCAGGCATAAATGCTGGGAATACCAAGAGTTCATACCAATTAATATTAATTATAAAGCATTCTTTAAAATGTGAAGATTGAGTATCACGCTACTTGAGGCTAGCAGGGACAGAATTCAGATTTTACAATAGTTCAATGTCAGTATCAACAAAAACACCCCATAATTTCTCTCAGCCTGTGTTCACAGACCACAATTTGGAACAGGGCTGTCAACCTGCTTGTGATTCCCTGGCAGAAAAACACACAAAACACACTGAAAATTTGTCCCTAGCTGTAACCTTCACAATTTCAAGCACAATTCATTCTGAAATTTGTCAGTCTCCTCTGGGTTATAAAACACAACATTTTCAGAAGTACATTAATTCCTGGTAATATATAAAACCTCACAATTTCTAGTGCTGTCAAAGCCACAGTAAAATATTGCTTTACAAATCCTGCATTGTGAAGCAAAGAACAACAAAATACAAATAAAAAATCTGCATCTTTGAAAACCATTAATAAAAAACACTTCCCTTTAAAAGCAAGATGGTTCTTACTTCACAGCTTAGAGTAATAATATATAATTTAGACTACTAAATAGCAAGTTGGAAGTTACAATTATGAGTTATGAAGAAGCAAATAATACTTGAGAGATGAGAAGTTGATGAAAACATCAAGCAACCCACTGGTGTGCCTGCCTAGGCCACTGGATTATCTAGAGGAATGAATTCCATCTCTGGGCAGTGGTCAGGAGCTGCTCTTCAGCCTGCAATGGTGCATCCAGCCACTCAGTGGATCTGAGCACAAACGGGGCATTTCTGCTTTGCCCCTCCTGGGCAAGACAGTTACAGCCCAAAGCACGAGGCTGGATTAGCTTTACTGTGCCTTTGAACACCCTTGGATACAAACCTTATTAATGATCACATTACCCAGACATTGATAAAAATATGACCACAGTGTGTTTCTGGCTACAGCAAATTCTAAGTGGAACATGACCACATACATCTTGCACTAAAGCATTTCATTTTTATTAGCACGCACACAGAAAAGAACAATTAAAGTTCTGCTTTGCTGCTAGAGAGAGGGATTCAGACTTGTGATTATGAGCAGAAATTGTACGTGCAAATCCTGATGCTACTGACAAGGGTATGTATTTATGGAGAAATACATTTTCAAAGCAGCTTGTATTTCTTACCTGTGTGGTAAAACGTGAGGAAAAACAAAAGCACTCCCATAAACACGTTACTCAAAAAGGTGACAACTCCGCAGGTAATTCCTTCTGGAACGGGGTAGACTGTCTCCACGAAGAGCTCAAAGAATATTGGTACACTGCTGTTGAGGAATATCCCCAACAAAATGCAGGATGTGTATAGTGTAGCTACAACAGAAACAGAAATAGTTATTAATTTCACGCCGGTATTTTTTCCTCCTATTCTGAGCTGCCAAGAATACTAATACTTAAGTAATCGAAAAATGCATAAACTTATTTTTATCCTCAGTGTATCATAAAGCTTTTCACATCCCACTGGTTTTAGGCAGAATGTATGCATAGAATTGGAAAATAAAAATAAAGAAATATTGAATTTATTTATTTTTTAACAGAACCCAGGAGACACATCCAGGGATTTGGAATTCACTTGTAAGTAAAACAAACATAACAAAATTATGAATGCAGAACAGGACCAAGGGTTTGATTTACCTCTGAAATTAACAGAAACTATTGTCCTACAGACAATTAGGACAGGGAGCAATTCATGCACTACATGGGAAATGGACATGGATTAACCTTTTGACTTAGCTCTAAAGGTAAAAACTAACTTTGCTTCCATTTTACAAGTAAATACTAATGATCTACCAGATATCAGAACATTAGTATTCAGCACAGCCTGAGCTGCAACATACAGAATCCCTTTTGGCTTCAAAAGGAAATGAAGGGCACCCAGTGCCTGGCAGGAACAGGACATATTTGATAATGAAGATTATTCACTGCTGTACAACAAATTATTTCTCTTGGATAAATCAACAGAAGATATTTCTTCAGTAGCCTCAAAAGTTTTGTTCTATGAATCTGTCATATACTTTACAGTGCTTAACATCTTAATAGAGATGCTTTATATGCCCATATTATCTATTAATTAACCTACTATACTTCTGAAAAAAAACCCCCAAAACTTCAAAATAATGTAATGCCTGCTTAGAAATTTAAGTCTGCTAAGTACTGTCTTGGAAAAGGGAAGATTTTCTGGCCTGCAGACTCAACAATCTGAAGTTATTGATCAAGCAGGAAGTATAAGAAAATTATTAGAAGGCTTGGCAGGGGGGGGAAAAAAAGTCTGCAATCATTTCTGAAGTTTCCACCAACATGACAAGAAAACATAAAGGAAAAAATTTTGAGATACAAAAGTGTTACCAAGTCATAGGGACATTATTTATTAAAAGCATCTTTTCACTGAAGAATGGTAAAAAAATCCTTAGAGAACTTTTTTTTCATATAGATTTATATGTTTAAATAAAAGAGGAACTGTATTTTCAGTTTAATTTACATTGTTCTGTCTTAGAAGGGGAGAGCTCTGCTCCATCCTCTGTTAAGTATTGCTCAAGCTTTCAGTTGAGAAACTGTTAGGAAGCAGGAAACTTCCAGCTTAAAAAAATAAATAAATAAACCCTGCTGTTTCTTAAAATATGGAGAATCATGGAAAAGAGATAAAGGCATTAAGAAGCAGAAAAGGCTATCTATCAGATCCTCTGTTTGATGTGGTTTGCTTCTGAGGCACAAAGACATATTTCTTTCTCCACAGAGGATTTGCCTGGACAGAAAAATGAGGACAGAAGTCTCAGCCAGAAAGATGATATGGATGGCACAACTTCAGGAGAGACAACTGACTCCCACTTTTTTTTTTTTTTTTTTTAATATGCCAGAATGTTCTAAGTTGTTAGGGAAAAAAAAGAAAAGAACAAACAAACCATGGTAACTTTGCCAACTCTGAAATTCTCTTATTCTAAACTGCAGAATAAAAGAAATTGATGTAAGGTATATTCAAGATTTGCCAAGGAGGAAGGGAAAAAACCAAAAACAAGAGTATTAGGATGCTCTTCCTAATGGGCTTTTCTAGCTAAAACCGAATAACTGATTTGTCAGTTACAAGATCCACACATTTTTTCTGCTGCTAGTCCTCACCAGTATTTAAAATTTCACAAAGCTCACTTTGAACTCCAGTTAAACACCACTGCATTTTGCTCTTTAACTGCTATCAGGTGTAGCCAGCAAATCCAAACACATTCAGCTATTCGAAATTTTTGCGTTGGCTTGAGAAACCAACACGTAAATAAAATAGAAGAAACTCTGAAGACAAATGAACACGTGCCCCTCATGAAGGGGTTGAAGATATCTATACATAACTACTTGTAATTTTCAAGAGTCTCCCCAAGGAAAAGAAGATGGCAGCCAGCTGTAATTCTGTACCAGAAACTAACAGCAGAAATAGTTGTGAAGCTGCTGAATGCCACAATGATCATCATCAAAATTGGAGCTGTGCACAGAGAGTGTCAGAGGGAATACCTCTGCAGGAAGAAGGAAACCTCTTCCATCAACAGCAACAGCCAGGAAAGGGGAATCACATGCTTCTGAACAGAGAGACTCTCTAGACATATAATTTCCAGAAACTTTAGGTGAAGGCAAAAAATAAATCTAAGATTAGCAGCCACTGAAAAGATCAAGACCTCAAATTTTAGTGGACACAGTAGGTACAAGAGTTTCCATAAAACAAACAGAAGCTTTCAAAATAGGTTTGATAATTTCAGATATGCTAGTTCATCATTGCTCATCACCTACTAAAATGCATTAACAGGACTAGACTGTAAGCAAGTAAGCACAATGACTCTATTTTAGAAGCGATACCCTGACACTTCTTTGTAATGACCTTGTCCCACTGGCACACACCTGACACTTCCACAGCACCATGAGCAAAGAAGCTTTAGGGTTTTCCCCAAAGTATGACCTGCCTCCCACGTGCACACCAAAAACTGCCAGCTGAATTAGCAATGACCACACCTCAGCTGAGATCTCAGGTAATACACATCAAACAAGGTCTACATGTATGTACACATATATTTGGAATTAATTTGCAGGAATGTCAAGTCAAAAGGACGTGCAGAACACAGCATCTGGTAGATGCTAGTATAAGTTCTAATGGAAATGACAGTTTTTAACTGGTAAACCACAAAAGGCAGCTCTAAAAGTGGAGGAGATGTACACATCTGAAACTCTCCCTAAATGGGTACATACTGTAGAGACGGGAAAATATTTTTCATTTCATGTTTCCATAAATGATCCATGGTCTTCCTGAGTGCAACACAAAGAAGCTCATTCCATTAACTTAGCAATTAAGTCACAAATCCTATCGGTCAACTAGACAGAAAGTCAAAGATAAGCAGTTTCAGAAAAGCAACTTGTAGGCAGAAGTCAAGTAAGAGCTCAGAAGTGGTTTTTGCCTTCTATTTCACACATTAAATGTTACACCTCATGTTCCAGCTCATGGGCAACAAGCTGCTGTAGCAGGGACACCACCACCTACTAATGGAGACCATTTGCTTCCCATTGCAGTGACCTTGCATTGAACAGACACAAAGCATTACCACAATTTTATACTGTAGAACAGCTGCTGAAATTACAGCAATTGTTTTTTCAATGAAGACAATATTGATGACAGTTATCAGAAATTAATATAAGAATATGAAAGTGCTGACCAAAAAAAAAAGAAAAAAGAAAAAAAAGGCAAGAAAAGAAAAAGAGATTATTTACAAAGAAGCTAACATTATGTCCAAGGATGCTTGGATAAGCATAAACTGGGGAAGTGTGTCATGCTGTTAGTATAAAAAGAGAGCACTTTTTCTTCAGAAAAGGAATAAACTGCCTATGAAGCTATCCCCAAAGTTATGTAGCTGAGACAGTGGCAGCTGCAGACATCAAGAAATATTGGAACTAGGCAGGGTTCCTTTCAACAACTTGGACCATTGTCACATTTTAAAGATGTTTGTGTGAATTCAGCAGTTATTTCACAGGTTGGGACTGCAAAAAGAGCAGGGAAGGCAAAACACCCACCCAAAGCACAGTTGCTGCAAAAAAATGGCCTGGAGCTGCCACTGCAGGAGGCTCAGGCTGGGCTTCATGTTCCTGCTTGGTGTGTGACACAACCCACGCTATTCCCTCAGTGCTCATTCTCCTCCTGGCCTGGAAGGAGGTAAGGAATGAAATGTGCCTTGACAATAGCACTAGTCAGATGAAGCAAGGTACTGACTGGGGACTAATGGTGATGAAGTGGCTCAGCTTAAAAAGTAGAAAAACCGTTCAGAAGGAAGGTTCCTTCCATCTTATCCCCTGCAGGTTTTCAGCAACGGGATGGCAAATACACAGCTGTATTCCAGAAGACCCTCTTTTCTTCCAGCCACAAGCCGTGGCAAAAGCTTTATACCAGTTTAAAAAAAAAAATTAAAAAAAAAAAATCTGAAGAAAAAGTAGGAATTCTAACAGGCAGGTGATTTCAATGACAGCGTGCACTTGGTGTCCCTAGATGAGCCTGCAACACAGCACCAGGAGTCTCTAGTATCTCTGATATCCAAACAAGTTCCCAGAACTTCCAAGGACATTCTGCAGTATGTTTTGCAATTTAGTCTTATTACATCATCACTAAATTTATAACTGCAGAGGCCAATCCAAAACAAAATGAAATCAATGGAGGAATTTCCGCTGATCTAAAAGGCTCTTAGCAGCCTATTGGAATGTACATCTTGGCTGATTTTTAACAAAGAATATGAAGTATCACCAGTTTTTTTTAAAAGAAAACTATTTTGCAGATAAATTTACAGAAGAAATGCAGATACCCCAGAGCAGTATAACAAGTGCAAGCAGGTGGTACAGTATCTTCTTCCAAAGTCCTTTGCCAGAAACTGCTGAACTCTGTACATTCTGTAACAGTTCTCTTCTCAGACAATCTGAGCCAAGACTCACCCAAATTCCATATGGATAAACAGGAAAGTAAACACAACTGAACATGTTCTCTTGGGGGCAGGATACAATTTAACATGAAACCTACAGAGATGCAGGGCATTTTTTTATTGACCATTAAAACAGCATCCCAAATGTTAAAATGGAAGCATAATTCCTCACATGGATATATGATGTTCAATTTAGTATCTCCACAAGTGCTTTGAACAATTCAAAGTTAGTTCCTTTCAAACTCTCTGAAGTCTGTTAAAGTAGAATGAAATTTCCAAATAATTTAATTCTTGCTACTGGCCATGGTAAGAACAGTCATGGAAGAAGTCGCCCTTAATTTTTCCATGAGAAATGTGACTCCCTCAAGGTAAGACAGTATTTTTTACTGTAATTCTCTTCTAGGAACAAAAAAACACAATAGAAGAAGGATGTCCCAGTAGTGCATGTTTATAACATCAATATGTTGCACTGCCTAGATTTCCATTCCAGCATGAGCTGATCAAATTCTTATCTCATCATACAGTTATGAAAGTAACAAAAAATCTGATCAAATTGGATTTGCTCTATAAAGTTCCCAAAAGAGAAGCAAGTGGAACTGACTTTGAGAGCAGAGCATTTGCTTTGGAAAACTAAAATTGAAGAAATTACTGAGTGATGCTAAAAAAAAATAAAAACTAAAGAAGGGGCTGAAAAACATACAGTATTTGAGGCTTTTTATTGATTGATATTTAAAGTGGCCAGATTTCTAGGTTTTCATTTTTGAAATGCTCATCCCAAATTTCTAGCACTACACACTATTTAAGACTGGGTTTTTACACTTTTTTTTTTTTTTAAATAAACCTCTTAAATTTATTCTGTGGATTTACAGAAACCTTCAGGAAGGCAAAAGAGATTATCCCCAACCTATGAGTGGGAAAACTACAACAGGAGTGGGGGTAATTATTTGCCCACAGCCAGAAGCACGTTAATGCTGAAGATAAAATGAGAATCTCAGTTTCCATGTTTCCAGGCCACTGTTTTATCTTTTGGGTCTCCCTGCCTTATACTTATCAAGCATGTCTCGTTTATAGTAAAGAAATTAAATTCAAAGAATGAAGCTATCAGTATTAAATAATTAACATCTCTCTTTTCCAATACTGTGCTTTGTAGATGAGGACAGGGAGACAGATGTGTTTATAATGTTCAATCTATTGAACCTGAAAATAACGTGTAGACTGCTTAACCTAAATATAGTCATCAACTCATGGAGTTGCCACGATACTCCGAGTATCTGCCATGCAGCACTAGAAATGATTTTGTAAAGCAAAATTCTGCTGAATGTGCTCATGAATATTAGAATATTCTTGATATGCTGTGCTGAAAACAATCAATCTGAGCTGCAAGCAACCAGTGTTGCATACCAATTTTTGGAAAATGCTAGTGTTTGTATCCCGAGATACCACCAGCAATACAAAGTGGCAAGATACTGAAACTGGCATTACAATGCCTTACACAATTATTTTGGGTCAGAGGATCCCATTGTACATAAATTCACATAATGAAGTTCAGTACAAAGCAGACTAACAATGGGCTTGGCACAGAGAAACAGATCAGCAGCTGCACTGGAAATTCAGCGGAGAAAACTATTTGAATACTCAATGTGTACACAAAATTGTCTTTGAAACTCACTGAAAAAAAAATGCAAATAATATACATTAAAATTAAAATTTCGTAAAAGAAAATTCCAGCTTCCTTGAAATGTGAACCAATTCCAGAATCAAGGGGTTTTAAGAGTTGTGATTAGCTGATGATAGGTGTTTTAGACAGATAATATAGCAGCTATGATGGCACTGTATCATTATTGTCTCACTGTTATTTTTTTATTCCACACTAGCAGTTACAGTTCATATACATGACTCCAAATACACTTTCTATAAAATCTTACAGAGATATACTAAGAAGTCAAAAAGTGACACAAAACTTGTCTTGCTCTGTGGCAGGAGGAAAACTGGAGCATATTATGATACAGAGCAAAGCAGGCACTTCACGATACAAACAATGCTAAACAGCACCATTTAAAGAAAACACAAAGCAGTCATTGATTTTTAATATCTGCATTAACAGTCCCCATTCTAAGTAACTGCTTTTTTGTAGAAAATATCTTTAGATTATGTCATGCCTATTTACAAGAAATTAGGAGAATATTACACAAACATGTGCAGGGAAAAAAAGAAAATGTTTTGCTGTGACCGTTTTTTGAAATACAATTCCTCCCCCAATATTTATCCCACACATTACTACAACTGCTACAAAGAATACTGATTAAAAGAGAGTGGTTGGTTGGTTGTATCTTAAAATCAAGTCTTTAGTGATTTTTCTCCCATTTAGGATGAATAATTGGCCCAACTGATCTCTTCAGCATTTCAAAAGCCTGCTTGCATGCAACCTTCCCTCCTTAGTGCCTCCTGAAGAGACCAGGTGAGAGACACGCAGAGGTGTTCAGACAAGGGGACCCAAAATGTAAGCCACACAATATCCACATCATAAAGGAAAAGACTGCTTTGGACCTGGACAAAGCACTGGCAAGGTCTACCTATGGATGCAAACTTCATTTGTGACCAAGCAGCTGTCAGGTGAGATGAAGCACATGACAATGTTCTCTAACCAGCATTCACCTCTCAGGTGAAGCCCTTCTTAACACCTGGGCCAGTGAAAGACTCCCACAAGGTATCTTGTTTCCTCATCAAAACGACCATCCTGTTCCATGGAAAACCTCCCTTTTAACTGTACCAGCTGTCTGTCAGGTCCTATGGACATTCTACCAATTTCCAGGTATTGCTGAGGATGCCAATGCTTGTGGTTTTGTAGGACAAAGTCTGACTTGCTGAGGAGAACAACACTAGAGGTGAGACAAGAGAGGAGGGGGAAGCCCCTAACAACACAGGAGCTAGATGGTTAGAAGGGAAAACCTCCTTGCAAGATCAAACATCCACCCACACAAGTTTCCATAATTGTCACTTCTGAACCCTGCTTGCTCTGACTCAGCATTCAAATGACTCTGAAAACATGGACCAGGATCCATCACTGGTTCTGCAGCACTACCAAGCTTCATGCTTGTGCTCTTTGTCACAGGATAGGTAGCAGTTGCGGAGCCCGCTAGCCTGGCTACGTCCTGCTGCCCTCAGTAACAGCTATCCTTGCAAAGCAGGTGTCCAGTGATGCCTGCAAAGCAGCTCTGGAATACGAAGCATTACACAGACATTTCCTACACACACACACAAAAAACCCAAACAACACCAAAACAGACAGACAAAAAGACACAAGAATGGCTGCTTTTGTTTTGCGTGTTTTCCAGCAAAACAGAGAGACAACTACCTGGAAGTCCACTCTCAACATTGGTGCACTAACTAGGCAGGGTGACTTCTACCTCAAGCAGCTACCTCAAACCACTTCCCAAAGCTGCCAGCCAACAGCCTGCATTTGACCTCCTACTCTGACATACTTTATATCTCAAACTTTTAATTAAGAGAAGAAGACAAAAAAAAAAGATATTCATCCAAATTATATCCTAAAATTTTTATTAAGAAAAAGAAAAAAAAAAAAAAGATATTCATCCAAATCAATTCAAATGTACCATTTCTCCCAATTACTGTGGAATGCAGAAGTCATCATCATATTGCATCATTACACTGAAGAATAATCTAGCATGAAGTCCTATAAATTAGCTTAAATAGCTTGTGTGTTTTCATCCATAACAGCGTATTTCATAAAGATATACCACTGCTTTTCTGTGTACAACGATCTAAATTGAACAGGAGCATGGCATCTATTTTACATTAACTTTAATGAGAAAAGGCTGATATGAAACCCCCCCACAATCTATATATGAAGTTTAAACATTATGCCACAGAAGAAAAGAGATCTTATTTGCTGGCTGCACAACAGACCCTGATGCTTGAGATTGCCTTTTTTAGAGAAATGCACCATATTACTGGCATTTCAATTCAAAACAAGCTTGTGTTTTATAGAAAAGGGTTCAACATTTACAGTGACATCTACAAGAACAGTACAGACAGAAACCCCTAAAATATAATTTACAACTCAGTCCAGGAATCATCCATTTTAAAAGAAACAGTAACTGCATGAAAAGAACAACCCAATCCCTAGATTTTTATCATGGGATGTTAGTTCAGGATACTTTATATCAAACCCCCAGATACTTCAGGTACTTTTACGTCCTGATAGTGGAAGATCTTATTTTTTTAAAAATAATTTTTAAAAAAGCAAGCACTGTAACTTGTTACAAATAAGTAAAAATTCTTCTAGAACCTACATTGCAATCTGAATTCTTTAAAAACTAAGAATATCAAATCAGAGAGAGAGCACCATCAGTTTTGTTCTGGATCACTGGTGAGTACATCTGTAATGACCTTCACCTCTGGAAATCTCTCTGCTTCATTCTTATGCACAGGCTTGAAGGGACATTCATGTGTTAGGCTTGTTGCATCAATTCAGAGCATAGAGTTACTGTGAAAACTGACACTACTGCAGGCTTGTAGTGATGAAGCAGGCAAGCAGACGGAATAAACTTGTACTGCATTTTGTTTAAATGTGATGGAAAACAAAAGCATAGCCATTTGATGGGACAATGCCCACCATGAAATTTGGGTTGCTTATTGATTAAATTACATTTTATATAAGCAGACATTTTTTTAAAAAATTGAAATTTCAAGATAAATCACAAATTTTACCTATCCATCCAGATGGTGCTTCTCCTGAATTGATTATGCATTTCAATTTGCTGTACCCACTTCAGGTTGTACTTGTGACATACGCAATGCACCAAGGACACTTACTGAAATGCAAAGTTAATTCAAGTAAAACTGTCTTTTGTATACTACTCTCCAGATGAAACTATTAAAATAGGAAAAACCCAATTTTCATTTTTCTTATAATGCATAAAATTCCCTATAACAAAGATGGCACTTTATTCAAAATGGTTTTACCGAATTCTTTAATAAATAAATATATATATATTAAAAATTTCAATGGCTTAGTTTTACTGTAACTTATTGCTCTGTTGAAGGGTTTGGAATCACAGGTGAATCAATCCTTTGGTGCAGATAGGAAGGAAAAGGACAGATTTTAAGAACTAAGAAGTGCTTATTTTCAACTAAGGGCACAGCTCACTGGCAGCTTCAGCAGATCTCTGAGCTTTTTCCCTACTCCTGCCAAGAGCTTTTTTTCCATCTTTCTGAGGTGCAGGCTGAGTCAATCTTGGGCTGGAAGAGTTTCCTGAACCTGCCTACAGGTGCAAAAAAGAGGACAGCACAGTGCAGGGACAGATTTAGATGGCTGAAAATACCATGGGTCACCCTTGGTTTCAACTGCACCGTGTGTTTCCAATAATTAACGCAAGTCTCAAAACCCTAAAATCCCAGACATGTCACCATCTCTTATGCTCAACACTACTCCCGTTAATCTAATTTTTCTTGGTTTATTTCTCTCCTTTGTTATTCCAAAACACTCAAAACAGGAATACACTGAGTCCCAAAATAAACTTTAAATTTATATTCTGAATTCTTATAATTGAGTTTTGTTGGGTTTTAATCCATTAGAGTAAGTTATTAAAATTTGGTAAAGATACTGCAAGTATCTGTCTGCAATACCAATTACAAATAATAGGAATTAAAATAACTGTAAATACCTGTGGTTAAAGGCAGATGAGTGACACTAGTTAGACAGGTAAGAGTGAACCATGTTGATGCTAACGTTGCTCCAGATAAAAGCAGCAGCAGGATAAACTTCAGCATGCCCCTGATAAAATCTGCAAATCTAAAATAAGACCATAGATCAGAGCAGTATAAATGCTTATTTTCAAATTAATTAAATGTGATGCTTGACAATTAATTCAGTATATTCTCATTAAACATTCTGAAGACTATAAAATCAAATTTAAAATTATTTCTTATTTTCAGAATTAGAAAAAAAGGTACTTTAAATGAATGGTGATACTTCTAGCTGCCAAGCTGAAAAGCCATACATTTTTTAGCTGTCATAAAATAACAATCAAAACAGAAGAATTCTCAACACATCAATTGAAAACACTTGGTATACAGGAAGCTTTTTTTTTCTTCTGCATTTGTTGGACACAACATCACACCACTACTTACATCTCAGTTTTGCCAGCATTTGCCAGTCTCCCTTGGCAGCCACAGCACTTGATTAGCATATGAGGAGGCTGCTGCATTTCATTCAAAACATAGTTAAGTGTCACGATTCATTCCTGTGGGAAACAACAGAACTCCAAATACCAGAATCCCCAGATAGAAGATGACAAGGAACAGCTTCTGAACCCTTGGATGCTCTGGCAATGTGGCTCTCAGGGGCTCAGGCAAAGCAGGAACTATTTACTCAGGTCACTCTGCCAGGGGCTGTTTTGGGTTGAAATGTTCCAGAAAAGCAAGATCTTGCTGCCACTCCTCTCTTCCACACCTGCTCCATTGACAGGCTGGGAGAGCACAACCCCACAAGTCCTTGGGCAGTCTGACAGTTACAAAGAAATATGATCTTCATACCACCTGATGGTATGATTGCTTTTTTGATCTTTTTTCCCTTTTTCTTTCAAGGAGACAAGATACATTTGAGCAGCGCTCACATGGAATAATTATCAGTGCAACTGCTCTCTCCAAAAGGGATTTCAATACACCTACTAAAAAAGATACATTAGAAAAGGCAATGTCATTCATAAACTAGTCAGTTTCTATGATCTCCTGCTTGGAAGACAAGAGTTGGGGCTGGTTAGGTTAAGTATGTATGCCTAAAGGATGTCTTCTGCCCTTATAGCCTCCAACCTTGATTAGGCTAATGGCAGGACAAACCACCTAGGCTGGTCCATCCTGAAGTCTGTCCCACCTGTCAGCTGTCTGCCTTCTGTCCCTAACAAAGGTCACTTTACAGGCAGACACTGTATAGCTTACTTGAAAAAACAGATAATGAGACCTAAGAAGCCTAGCTCTACACACACCATAAGAGATGTACAAGTAATGCAATTAAATATATATATTCAAAAGCCCCACTTCTTTCCTCTTACTTTGATTCTCCCTCTGATTTAATTCCACATTGAACTTAGCAACGAGTAATTCAATAAGCAGTAGAGGAAGATCAATGCTGCATATAATCTTAAAAGTTTATGACTGCAGTGTTCAAGTGGCTTATGCATTAATCTCTAACAGTCCGAGGTTAGCTGCTTCCGTCGGGTTTTTTCTGACAATTGAAATCCAGCAATCAGGATTGCCTCTTCTCAGTGGTTT
Organism: Chaetura pelagica; assembly: GCF_000747805.2. Lineage (NCBI taxonomy): Eukaryota > Metazoa > Chordata > Aves > Apodiformes > Apodidae > Chaetura > Chaetura pelagica. Next base: position 2,294,190 of record NW_009952974.1, read on the forward strand.
GCCAGTTTCTTTAATTACTCTTTGGGATCACTGGGGTCAAAATCAGCAATTTTAAAAGCTTCTCAGAAGCACCTCCAAGTGCAGAGTTTAGACTTCTTCCACAGACTCCCTGCTTTGCCTGCCAGCAACATCACTATTCTTTCTCCTTACAGGCAAGAGCAGCTTGGTACAGCCTGTCTAATGAAACAGTATGACAAGCACCAGCCTTCAGGAAGGGGCATTCACAGACAACAGATCTGGAAGGGGTCTCTAAGGGGTCCTCCATCTCTATCCCACCACATATGTGGGGAAGGGAGGACAATGCATAGCTAACCATTCAAGATAGTTAAGTGAAGCAAATATCTACCTTTACTGAGCAGTTGCAACTCCTTTTGGCACAAAGGTTCTGGTTTGATTATCACTAGTAAAAGTGTGCTCCAAGGAGCTCTCTGATATCTCAGGACCCCAGAAAGCTCAAATACAAACTGAAAGGTTTATACAGCTACTGAATTCAGCCAGAACAGAAATCATGGGGGAAAAATGACATAGCAAACCTGCCTGAACTTGTTAATTGATGGACTTCAGGTCTGGTTACAGAATAAAGATGACTGTAGATTTAGTAAACTCTTCAGAATACTTGTTTCAATCAAAATTAAGAGAAATTAGTTTTATTCTCTGACTCCAGTATTTGATTTCAAAACTCTCTGTTCTGTTTAAATCTTTCTTCATCACCTAGCATGTAAGGAGATGTCTGCAGCTGCTAAAAAAGTAGGCATGCCAGGAGAGAAGGTATGTGTGCTTATCCAGATACAGACCTCTGAGCCTACTGCTGGGAACAGTCCTGGATCCTACAGTTAAAATTACAAACCTGTGCTGCTGACAACACTCTCTGTTGCTAAGGAAATTATCACCATGCCATAAAGTTTCAACATTTTGACTGCACTGTAGGTTAAAAGCAGGAAACAAAAACGGAGCCGTGGAGGACAAAACTTCAGAAATATCTGTGATAATTATCAAATGTGGTTAAAAAAACCATAACAAACCAACCTGAGAAAAGGGAAGAGATTTATGTTTCCATGCAATGATAAGAATATTGTCCATTGACATTGCTTTTCTTCACACCAGTACCATTTGAAAACTGCCAGCAAAGAGTACAGCAACTGCCAGCTGCCCAAAATACCCCAGGCTTTTAAATTATAAAAATGCATCACACAAATTACTTAAACATATCTAAGTTCACAGCTATAGGGTGAGCAGTGGGTGGAGAGTAGGAGGATTTATGTATCGTGCTAAGGAAAACATGCACCATTTTGAAAATGAGATAGATAAACAAATTTCCAGACTGGGCATTACTTCAAATATAGATGATTTAACACCTACTGTGACATGCAGTACCAAACACTCCAGAGCAAAGCTCAAATTGTTACAGTTCCAAATGGTAGATTCTGCACTGATAAAAATGGAAGAAGCAAATTCTTAAACTGCACCAATTCCGCTCTGACAAACTGACAGGAAAAAAAATAATTAGGAGAAGCCTCCCCAAAACCAACAGCTTCCTGAGAAGTGGTTAAGGGAGAGAGCTGCTTGCTTGGCAAATCACAGTTCTGACACTGAAATACATCAACTTGTCAGCCCTGACAAGAATCATTACTTAATTTTCCTAATTACAACTTTCAGCAGATTACAGTCAGACTCGTCATTGATTCAACCCTACACAGATAAATGCTGAATAGGCCTAGGAGGGAGAGTCATCCATCAGGACTGACAAATCACCTTCCCCCTCCCTTTCTGTGTGCAAACCCTCCCATGTGAACTGTGTATCACCCAAGTTAGAAAGACACATTTTGAGGCAGGCTGTTGGTATTTTTTCAATTTACTCCAAAGCAAAGCTCTGAATGCTACAAAATACTGATATTCAACAAGGTTTGAAATCAATTTTGAAGCAGTTAAAGAGACTGTCAGCATTTCCTGAAACTTAACCCAAGCAATATATTAAATAAATTAATCTACCATAAAGACTGAGATTTGCATGTTGACATTGAGTCAGCAGATTCTCAGTGTGCTGTTTAGGGTGCCCCTCTAGTACTGCAAATGTCACAAATGTAAGAGAGATTAACCCATGCTAGAAAGGATTAAACCAGCATATAACCTGCTACGCCCTCTGTGTTATTTACAGCAGTGGGTTTTAAATATCTGCTTCTCTTAGAGGGAAAATGCTCATCTCTTGAGTTTAGCTAATCAAAAGTAAATCTTTTTAGAGGAAACCAGGGTGTGAACTTTGTTTCAATAGATTAAGTCCTTTGGCCTGCAACTGGAGCAGGCAGGAGGGAAGTGCTTGTTTCTTTTCCCTAGACCAGGAGTTTTCTCCTTTCCCTCTGTCACAGTTGCTAGGCAGCCTGTAAAATGTGAGGATGAGAAACCTCACATTTCTTTAGGCATTGTGTACTCTGATGATGCACAGCAAGTGAAAGAAAAAGAAAGCTTCAAGCTCTGCCCTAAAAATATGCTTCTCTGAGTCCACAATCCCACAATGACTTCAGTGATTACAGACCCCTGCACTTGAGCTGAACTGTTTGCAGAACTGGAGCCAAAAGAGTGGACATACAGAAGCCAGGACAATGCTTTGATGCAAGGAGAACACATGACTGGTTTTTATCAGGTTTATAAACTCACTGCTTGAGTACCTCTTGAAAAACTTCTTCTGCCTGCCCCTTCTCCCCACTCACCATTAAAATAAATAAAATATATATATATATATATAAAGAGATCCCCAATGAAGGAAAAGCAGCAGCCTTTTGGAAGGGAAATCCGTTCCTTCTTTATCTACTCCCCATGTCATCAGCATTCATGATGGCCAGAGAGAGCTGTGCATAGGTACTTAAGAAGCATAGATATGACCATACCACACATAGCATTATTGCAAAAAATAGTTGGGTCTTATAGGAATCCACCAACATGGCCAAAATGGGCCCAGACTAATTTCTCTGTATAGGAACATAATGTTATTGTGGGTAGGCTGTTTGTGCTACACTTCTAAATATCCCTCTGGGAATCAATAAAGCCAAAAGCATTGACAGAAGGAGATGGACACTAATTTCTTCAGTGCTTCTCAAATGTGCTGCAACAGGTTCTTCCTCATACCAAGGCAATTGAATTCACAAGAACTGTGTTTAGTAGGGACATAGAGGAGCACTTCTCAGGAGTAAAAGTATGACTTGCCAAATTCAGACACATGCGTGTGGAAGTTCTCAACTCCCAGCAACCACTAACATGGAATACACACATCATGGCTCTACACACACAGCATTACTCAAGAACTATGCTTTTTCAATTTCAAGTATCTAGAAGATGAGAGAAAACAAGTCACGTTATTATGAGGATAAGCTAAGTGACAATTACAGGTGAAGAAATGGAGACAGACGTGATAATTCCTACCTTGCCATTGCTATGCCAACAACGCAACCTCCAACAATAGACCAAAACCCAATCCAGCCAGCATCTACCTGACAGGAAAAAACAAAACAAAACAGTGTTAAAGCTGAGAAAACAAGATGATGTTACTTTCAAAACAAACGGTGTGCAGGAGCTGCAAGCTGCTAGCAACAGCCCTGACAACAATCTGAAGTGCAAGATTTTTTCTAGGATATTCAAAAGGAAATAAATTCACTAAAACACAGTATGACTAAGTAGTCTATGCTCTAAAAGTGACTTCTCTTTATAGAATCTGAGTAATGACTTCTGGATTTTTATAATACTCTATTAAAAGCCTCTAAATCATCTTCTCCCACTTTATCTTTTCCACCTGGTAAACATTTTCTTTTTCTAAAGGTGCAGTAGCCAACAATACTCTCATTTGTTTACCTGCTTCTTCCTTCTTGTCTAAAGGTGTGTATGGTTCTGAAAATACACACTGCTGATGGAGAGTCAGCAGGGAGAATCATGACAGTTGGAGATGTCAAAACTACAGTTTGCTTTGTTTAAAAAAGAAAAGTGGTCCCTATGTATTAATAGCAGCTTAAACATAAAAGCCTGATAAAATTGTATGTTAGTGCAAAATAAAAACATGCCACTTACAAAATAGCTGCTGATTATCTGTCAGGAGATACTTACTTGGCTTACATGAACTGGGGTTAATATCAAATCCAGAACACCAGACCAGCCAGAGAAAACACCCAGTGGTATAGCATAGGCTAAAGCAATCATCAAGAATCGGAAATTGCTGTGAAGACAAAACAAATGCAATTAGTTGCAGTTTATATTAGAAATTGCACCAAGCTGCTCGATTAAATGACACCCTAAAATCTATATTTTGCCCACCAAGAACAGTAGTAGAGCTCTGAAGGAGCAAGCCAGGAAAAACAAGAAAGGTAACCAGCAATGTCACTGGAATTCCAGTGGCCGAGATGTTACTGCCTCAATATTGTGATAATAAAAAAGCCAGTCTCTCCACATAGTTCAAAGATTTTTGTAGCACGCCAGGCTCATCTGTTTCTTGTTTCCGCAAGCAATTCTTCTGCATTTGCATGGGCCTACTTAGCCCAAGTGTTTGTTGGGAAAAAGAAGCACTAATTTATAAGACCAAAACTGTATTTCAAAAATAAAAACAAAGATACATACTTTGTGAACAGTATTTTTTTCTTTTAACTGTTTTACTTATCTTTACTTTGCTGAAAGGCAGGGAGAGCTCTGGGAATGAGACAGGTACTGTCGCAAGAGTGGAAAAATTTTGACAGTTTGAAGTGTCAAAAACCAGAGACAAGTGTAACATTCTGCTCGAACTAGTCAACGTGTTTGCTTTTTGCTCCAAATTAAACTATTCAACCTTTAGGATTCAGTGAAGATGAAGCATTCAAAGCTGTGTCATCATCTGCATCGCACACAGCTAAACAGGAGCTGGTAGACAAATACCACCACCAATTTCACCCACTCACCACAATCAAAAGCAAATGTGAAATCTTTGCTTAGAGACATCCAACTTTTCCTCAAAAATGTTTCACTTTGGAAATAAAAACTGACAATATAGTTTGCACTCTGCAATGCTGGTATTTTAAAGTGAAGAGATTTTACCATGATCTCAAGGTTATCCCATGGTTACTTGTGCAACCTCAAAATGTGGCTCCTCCCTTTCCCAAAGAATTTACCTAAAATTGATCCTGATCAGCACCAGTTCCTTGGCATGCAGCAGCAACTTAATAGCATGCAGCTACTAAAGCCAAGAGGGAAGGAAAGAGCTTCAAATGCTCTCCAAAACATTCAGAGGTTTGCAGCTTGTGCTGCTTTACTCCTCTAGAAGATCCACGCACAGTATACCAGCCAGGGTTTTTTTGCACTATTCTTCTTCACACATCCTCTTCTTGAATAACACTTTTCTGTCACATGAACATATCCTTCTCTTTCAATATCATTCATGTCAGATTTATTTTTTAATGCAAAGAAAAACAAGTCCCAAACTTTCAGCTCTTCCACACACTGCTTATACTTCACTGAATGCTAAAGCAGTTGCTGTCCTCCTGACAACTTCTTTTCTCTCTTAAGAATGCATTACTCTTTTCCAATCTTGTACCATCTTGGCATCTCTTAAGGCAGGTTCTCTGATACTATTTAATGTTATCCATGTAAAAGCTATTCCAAAATCTGTAGAATAAAAGGGAAAG
>NW_009952974.1:2299853-2301089 GCF_000747805.2 Chaetura pelagica
GGAAAGAGCATATTTTCCATAGACATTATATAGCCAGGTCATAGATTGCTAAGAGGGAACAAGCCTGAATGCTATTGTAAAATAACACTTGCTCAATATTCCAAATCTCTGGGTATCTGAACCTTGTCTTCATTAAAGAGCTACTTTTGTGGGAGTGAGTACTTTGTACCCTACTGGAACAAGATATCTCATGCCTTACTTGTCTTCTGTGAGCCAAGCCATGAGGCATGTGGGACAGCTGCTCTGTGCTCCCCTGCCTAGTCTCCAGATTAGAGAAGGTGAGCAGGAGAAAGGCTGCATGGCAGTGACAATGTGGCACCCATCACCCGATACCATTGTGTCCCCTTGTCCAACAACAGCTAGCACTGGCTGCATTAAAGGCTAAAGCTATTTGAAACATGCATCTTAGGTAGCAGCTCACTCTCCATGGCTCCAGTTGCTTCTATTTGTTTTTGCAATTGCTCCACCGAAAAGAGAAAAATGTGCTGTCTGCCACATCATCAGTTGGTAAGCCCACTCTGTGTTCAATCAAATCAGCCCTTGTGACAGGATATCAGCATTAGCTTCTCTTTTAAACCATTCTGCTGGAATACAAATTGGGTTTTTCTTCTGGCTTTTTTCAGAAACTTACTTAACACTGCTAGGATCTCTAAGACAGGCTGGTTGAGAGGGGAGCCCTGTCAAAGTCAGGCACCATTTCCAGAATAACTTTGCCAGTGTCTGTTAACATCAGCCACACTCTGAGCAGCTTCCATCACTGGATGGTGATGTCATATGAAAGTTTCATTAAAGAAATAACAATGAACAAAAACCCTTGTATGAAATTCCAAAATTGTTTACACAGTCCCTTGAAAATATAAAAGGCATGTAATTGGCTAAAAGCACTTAATTACTTCAAAGCAAAAAATCACTACATGTTTTCTTCATGAAGATTTAAAGACTTATCAATGATTTACTTGTGTTAGGATTTCTTCCATGGAAATTTCTGGCATGTCCTGAAATAGGAGGGGAGAAAATTAAAAAAACAAGTCCTATTTGCTTCACCCAAGAAACAGAGAAAGAGCACTGTACTTTTTCTACTGAAAATCCAAACTACACTTGTCACACTGTGTGATAGACTGTTAAAAAGATTTGGGCTTAGCTCCCAAACCATGACTAATCTGTCGTCTCCCACTGCAGGCTGAGAGAGTTGGTATCAAGAGATAGGGAGAGATCAGCTAATTGTTAATATCTGTC
>NW_009952974.1:2301261-2317477 GCF_000747805.2 Chaetura pelagica
GGAATCATCCAAATCAGGAGGGAGAACCAAGTTTCTCCAAATCAGGAGGAGGAACTGAATTCCTAAGCAAGTCCCCAAAAAACAGCCTACAGGGGATGGTTGACTCTAAGAAGATAGCTATAATACAACTCTGCAAGAAGCAGCTCATGAAGATGACCACTCAAGGACCTGAAGGCATGAAGGAGTGTGGGAGTTGCAAGGATGTGGTGGATCCGTTCGGCATCTAAGGAGAAAGGTCAATGACATCAATGGCAAAGTTATGCTATGCAGCTTTATTCTGAAGTAATAAAACTGCAGCCTGGGGGAGAGAAGAGGAAAATTATTAACATCTCAATTCTCATGAGTGTTTTTTGGTGCATCGCTGGGTCAGCCCACCAGCTCACACATATCCTAAATGCTTTACACATAGGTCTTATGCCAGGAGGTAAGTCTGCAATAAAGGGGAAATCATGATTTTCTGGTACTCATCAGCTGATTACCTTCCCTCTACACCACTGAGTCAAAAGAAAGACTCTCTGTGCCAAGAATTATGAAGCCTAGATTAGGTAGGCAAAAGAGCTTAGAAGCCTAATGAACCAGATGATGGATTTCTCTTGAAGCACAGCAGATACTATTCTGTTTTATAAAACTCTCTTGTTTGATGGATTGTTGCTGAGAGGCTCCCTAAGATAAGTGGTTTTAATGATGAACTGTTGATTGTTTCATGTACAGAGGAATGAAGAAGTACTCTTGATAAGGGGGAGCATGAAAGAATGCATAAGGACCAGAAGGAAGGGAGATACAATGATCTACCTGATTGCATTTTAAAAAACCTCTTGGTTCTTGGAGACACTATAATCTATGCCCATTATTTGAGTGTCCAGTTTGTTTTCTTTGGTTGCATTAATGGTGAATAGTAAACCAGCTTTGCTATTTACCTCCTGACTTCACCTGTATCTCAGGTTCACTGCTTGCAACACTTTGAACACGGAATCTAATGGTTATAGAGCTCCCAAATGGAGCACTGTCAACAGAAATTTAGTATTTCACCTGTGGAGTTAGTTGCTGTCTGGATTTCTGTTCAACAGCAACATTTTTACAGCACAGCCCTCGGGCAGTGTCTCACCACACACCAGCTTGGGTGTGTAACAGCATTATTGTGTATGTTAAATGTCTTTATGAGAATTGCTATTTTTTTTATATCCTGAGTAGGTCACTTTGCAGACTAACCAGCCAGCTGCATTCACACCTTCTCCCAGCTGCCAGCCTGCTCTTGTCAACTATTCACTCCCCCAAACTGAAACAAAAGCCTCCAGAAACACCAGGAAAAAAACCCAGTGACAACAAGGGGTGAGTTGTTTTTGCTGGCTCTAAATACACTTTCAGAAAGTACAGCCCACAGTAGGTCTGTAATAACTAAAGGCCTAAAGCTCCACAATCATCAAGTTTCAAGCAGTTATTTGTACACTTTGTATTACTGCAAGAAACAATTACAAGAGTTTGAAGCCCACCAGTGAAGTCAGCCACACTCTGCAGCATAGGAGTGGTTCTTCTTTGTCCTAGAAGTCCACCTGTGAAATATCACATACAGGGCACAGGTCTTTGCCATCATTCAGGATTAATATAACAGTTGGTTTAGCAGTTCTTCTGAAATCAGATTCCCATTATGCAAGACATTCCAGAAACACTGGGGGAACAGGACTGTGTCTTACCAAAGGAGTCCAACTGGGAGAAGTTGCAAAGTCGGAGGTAGTATTTTCTTTATAACCTTTTTTTATTTTCTTAAAGCCAGAAATTTAAAGGAAACTAACTCACCTTTGAATTATCCACAAACACATCTGGAGACACTTCTCCAGTCCCCATTTCTCCAATCCCCACTTCATATTTAACATACAATTAAGGAGATCAAATAGATTATATAATGGTTACAGTCTATTAATTGCTCCCATGGCTGAGTGAAAGCAGCTGGATATTTCTTTAAATGACAAGCAAACCCCAAATTCATTCCAATATAATAAGCATGGAAGAAAGCAGCTTATTAATTAGTTATGCCCACTGTTGCTTATTGTTATCTCACACCTAGCAGTACTCACACTGTTAACTATCTTGTATAACCTGATGAAACAGAAGCACTGCATAAAAAAAGCTATGCTAACAGGATGACTAAAGCAGTGTTGAAGGACTTTGGCATAAAGGTTTCAGATATACTCAATGACTTAAAATTCACTGTCTGCTTTTTATCAGTCAGCATCTTTTTATGTCTTAGCACTAATATTTAAGTTTATTTTGTTTAAAAGCACTACAAACCAACTTGTTTGTTCAATGAGAAGATTAAAGCACACTTGTTTTTATTTATTTAGGTGCTGATCTGCTTTGAAGTGGAAACCCTACGAGGACATACCTCAAGAGTCTGCAAAAACTTCTCCTGTAGCTGAGCCGTTCACTCGCTGCAGCCACGCTGGGAGGGAAGGGAGGGCGGGAGGGGAAGTAGGCCAAGGCTGCAGAAAATATCAGGGAAACCATTCCAAATTCTAAACAAGAGGGCAAAAAAAACCAAGAACAGATGTTAGCATAAAAAAGACTTATTTCAGCACAGCATTGTTATCAACCAGCCTTCGATACATAAATCCCACCACAAGTGCTTTACTGCTCCTGACAACAGAACTCCGTAACTTGAAGGAGTATTTCTTTTTTCCTCCCCAGGCAAGATTTCAAATTGAGATGGAGAATCAATGAGATGGAGAAATACTGGCAGTCCATTCCAGTGACAGGAGCTGCAGAGCAACAGGCTCACACACTGGGAACTCGGCGCAGCAAAAGGAAAGCTGTTGCTTTTTCTCTTTAAAGAGAACTGCGTTATGAAGAGCTCTTTTCTCCTGATGGAAGTAACACAGTGCAGGTAACTGTGCTAGAGACTTTAAACAGATGGGACTGGGAAAACCCCAGGGAATGGAATGACAGTTACTCAGTGCAGGGGATGATGAAGGCAAATGAAAGGTCAAGCAAGGCAGCATCTCGAAGATAAACACCATAACATGGCAAAAGAATATAAAGAGAAAAGCAAAAGAGCATCCATGGCTCAGGAGTAGAAAGAGCACGGGTAAAAGGGAGAAAAATGAAAGAATGCAGCTGTTTGCAGATGCTCCTCTTGTTCAGCAGTAGGTGTTCTAGATCTTCGAAAAATTTCATAGTGGAAATTTGGACCTGAACTTGCAAAGTGATGAGCACTCCATAGGAAATACTCAGCAAGCTCCGCGATCAGATATTCTGATGAAAAACTGCTCTACCCCAAGTCAGCCTAATTAATTTGGTTTACAGGCCTTTAACAATGTATATCATGCTCACCACAGTTCTCAATCCCAGTATTTCTCCTATCTCCTTTGAAAACAAGATTCTTTGCTACTGGAGAGAAGTATGTACAGCTGAAGTGTGTTATCTTGAAAGAACCTGTGATCTTATAACAAAGAAATGTTCACTGACACAACAAATGGATTCCAGCAAAGCTGGAATTGCATTAATATCCTTTTTTATTCCCTTCTTTTCAATAAATGGGTATCAACATGGCACTTTGCTAGGTTCTGCTAAACCAGAAGCAAATAAATCCAGGAACCTGGAAAGTAAATAACACTCAGAGTCTTAATGGATCATCAGGAGATGAGGAAGGCTTCTAGTCAGTATATATATAAAAAAATCTACACTAAATTTCTTTTGAAGGCATACCAGGAATATGACAGTGCCATTCTTCAGGAATAAATATTAAAGGATCCTTTCTGAATTATGTAGTGTCTCTTTTTCCTGCTGCGGCCTAATTGCATGATTCAAGGGTCAAGGACACTTTAACTAGACCTTCTCACTACATCTCCTCAGTTACTCTGTTCTCCAGAAATCAGATTAGTTTCTATCTTTGTGCACATTGTTTCTGAGATCACAAGCAGTGAATGAAAAACTGGCCATAACTGATCATCCCAGATCTAAGGGATGAGATGCTCTATCACTACAAAATTACTCTGGCCAGGGAAGCAAGGCTTACCAAAAGCTGTTTATACTCTCCTGCATCTGGGTCTACACAGAAGTTTATTAGGCATACATAATATACATGCATACACCCACTTTAATCACATATTAAAGGAAGATTTCAGCCTGCACACAGGTATAGCCAACAAGAACATGACTACATAAAACCATAAACTTTATCCAAGATGCTTATTATTTTACTTCATTATACTGCAGTGCTGTAAGGGGAAAGGTGAGGTCTTTCTCTAAAGAATGTAAAACACATTGATAATTTTTTTAAGTCACAGTAATATTTTGTAACAGGTGCCCATCTGGGGCCTCTTCTATGGGTTGCCTCAAGATTCCTGCCAGTCAAATTGCTGCAGTAGGAGCAGTATAGTAACCTTCCATTTTCTTTTTAATTATGAAATTCAGCATGCAGTTCTTGTAGTACCTTCTAGCAACTTTTTAATGTTTCCCAGCATTATACTTTCCAGACTAACAAATTTGCCTTGCAAGCACTACCCTCATGCTCAAAAGAAAAGAGCAGTATTCACTTTAGAAACAAAAGCAGCTCCCTCTATTGAAAAATGAAAGTCTTCAGTGCCATCTTAGTTTTGTGTATCTTGCCTACATCTCTAACAGAAGTCCTGGTATTGCAAAACACATCTCGTTTCTTACATGTTGCATTTCTTCCTCCTTAGGAAACCCACACTTTTATCTCTATCATCATACATTATACCAGACTAGATACAAAAAAATACATTCCCACAAAAATTTTTAGATTTTAAGTAGGGAGTAAAAGTAAGCAATAGAAAATAAGAAATGGGTCAGTATTGAGATGAAGGGAGTTGCAGTCACAAAAGAGGAGCTCTTCCACAGGAGCTATGCGCTTCTCAACAGCACAGTGGATGCAAAAGCACTTGGAATCGGGCAAGTCAGCATAAATTAGTGTGCAAAAATACAGCTGTGTGTATCTGTTGGTGAGGAGTCAATCTGGAAGGCTACACAAAAGCAAGGTGCCATGCCACAGTGACCTGTGACTGTCACGGTGAAGTACCTGCATCTTAACCTAGAAGTAGGCACACTGCTGCCTGTGATAGCTCCAAGCAGAAAAAAAAAGGTTTATAGATACAGGAGGCTCCTTCATACAAGATTCTTCTCCTTCAGATAGGCTACTCACAGCACAAAAGCCAACCCAAATCTAGAAACCTCCTCCCCATCTTGTCTTGAAATATAAAGGGGGAATGAGGGCACTTTATATACATACACTTTTTTTTTTTTTTTTTCTCCTAAACAAATAATGAGTTTACGTTTACATTTAGGAAAGCATAAGGCTAACAGCTCTAGCTGCAGCCCAGGTTAATTCAAGCTTCCTTATGTGATTCAGGTTATACAATTAAATCCTGTCTTGGTCCATCTGTACCATTTCAGCTGTGAACCAGAATATGCAGCAACACAGATGACACAGAAAAGAGGCAGTGGTGTTTCGGCTGAGCTCTTAGTCTATGTTTGAGATAAAGAAACAACCATTTATTAAAACACAGAAGAGACTGGAGTTAGTAGAGTAATTTCAGAATGCATTTATAAGCAATTGCTCCGTAATAACGTTTAAGGTTAAGTCCTTGGAAAATTAGCACACTCTTGGCATCCTACTGATCCCAAGTTAACAATTCACATGATTACTGTCTTCTAGAAGTCATCACCTAACTTTTGGGGGCTACTTATCTAATGCTACCTCACACAAACACAACAAACTCCATCACAAACACAACACTGTTGGGAATGCAGAGTGCTTATCCTGTGAAACTGGCTTACCCATAGTATCTGAAAGTAGAAGTCATACCAAACCCAGCCGTGCTTGCTAAAGAGAAGGGGAAGTAGGACACTTGGGTCCCACTCCCATTGTTCTACCACATTCTGTCACATCTTTCCTAAGTAATCGGTGAACTCAGTTTGAGCTTCATTCTCTGCCCAGCTGATTAAGGGGACAAATAACAGCCTACTGCACCTATCAGTGCAGAACCTGTGCTCTGGTCCACAGGTAAACAGAGCTGTACAACTACCTCAAGGTAGTCACCCACCACAGGGCACCCTGCCTTCCACCTCTGGGGCCTATCCAGGGGAAGCTGACAGCAGGGACCTTCCTCCTTCTGCTGTCCAGGGAAACAGGGTTTAGGTGAGACACAATAAATCCCACAATGGATTCAAAGCAACCTCCCCTTTGACAGCCCCCACCAATTTTAAACCAGTTGGACGTTTTGCCACCATCACTGCAGGCCGGTAACATCCAGGAACCCCTGCTTTTTCATTCCCTGAGTACCAAAAGGCGTTGCAGCTCCTGAAAAGACGCACCCCATACAACACAACTACAACCACAGCTGCACAAAGAAACCCACCTCTGTTCAAAGCACTCTGAAACACTAAGAGCTACCGATGCCCCACAAACCACATTTTCTAGGAAGCTGAAGAACTGCTGTGGAATCATCTTATACTGAAACCAACAATCCCAAACAGGTCTACAGGATGTTCTCAAAGCCTTGAAAGCTCAGAAAGGCAGAAAGAGCCACGCTGAGACACAGACACACATCCGAACCTTGGTGGCAAGCAAGATCCATCACAATTTTAGAAGAAAATGCTTAGGAAAACATCCCAGAAGAGAACAGAGGAGAAAGTTAATCTAATAAACTGATGAAAGCAACATTCCTAGTGCTACCAGACTCAAAACAGTGGTTTTAGGCATGAAATTGTACTTTCTTTAGGTGGATTAGTTCTCCATGGATAATCTGGAGCAGGAAAGCTAAAGCACTTCTCTAATTGCTGATTTTTTCCTCCCCTTTATGTACTGCTCTCCTCAGGACAAAAGCTGACATGCCTTTGTTTTGCCTGCTTTCATACCTGCTGTTTTCATCTGCCTTAAGATCTACAGAGTTTAACATCATACTTCCCTTTGAAAAAGGCTTAACCAAACCCAAATTTCCTTGTTATTCCAATACATTAGAGTCCAGTAAAAAGTAGGTTACTCAAGAATACTTGCTGAAATAGTAGATTCATCTTACACTGTGCCTTCTTAAAAACCAAGACTAAAGTGGCCCTCAACCAACAGGAGCATTAACTCAGCAAAATTTCCATAATAACAGCCAGGAATAAATGATTGCAAAAAGCTAACTCCATTCTATAAACCTGTATATAAACTACACAGTATATATATTTTAAGATTTCTGGAACACTCAGGGCTAACTCCTGGCTGAATTTCAGAGGCTGCAATTATAAGGGGCGGAGGGGGCTTAGGGGAGGGAACCCAACCAAATGTGCAACTGCCACGATGTGGTGAAGCTCAGCTGCTTTTAATGCTCGACCAATTCATGTCCACCAAGAATCAGATTGCAGACACTTAAGCAACTATTTTTCCTTAAGGATCACTGCTCATTCTTTTAAGTGACACAAACAGCTGTAGAAGCCATTGCATGAAAAAAAGTGCAAGGACACAGAATCTAAGTTATATTAGGTGAATTTTATATCAGTGCTTTTTTTCTACTAAACTGTTGTAACTTCACTGAAATTGCTCACTACAAAATAATTATGTGGGTTTAGTTGAAAACAGTATCTACTGACTTTTCATTTCAATGTTAGATTCTTAAATACTAATGATCTAATCACATTTGAAAGGCATACAAATCCTAAATTAAGGGTGATTTAATGCAGGAATTAATTTAAGGCTGAAAGACTATTGGATTTCCATCTTTACAGAAACAAAGGCAAAATAAACCCCAAACCTGTTGACACATTTTAAAAATGAAATTCAAGAAGCAAAAAACAGTTTGGAAGCTCAGGAAAACCTTAAAGTCTCCTAATCTCAGCTGATACAAACAACTGAAACATTTCATTTGAAATCAGTCTGTACAGAAGGCTATTTTTAAATCTTTCCTGCACAAAAGGGGAAAAAAATTCACCCTTCTGATGGTACAAGATTTTACCACTTCATTATTTTCCATCAGTGAGGAAGTGTTCTCTGTGGAGACCAGCCACTAGAGGGTAGTAGTTCACAAGTACCAAACACAGACATGCAAGGACGTACATTTTAATATTACTTTTCCCATTAATTTTTATTTTTAAACCACACCTGCATAGAGCACAGCCTCAATGCGGTCCTTGATGTGCTCGGTGTTGCTCTGCGACAGCAGGGGGATCGGAGACGTTCCATTAGGAGGTGGCACCACAAGAGGTCCCACCAGAAAGGCGCCAGCAGCGCCCAGGTAATTGAGCAGGGAGGCAATGGCTGTGGCTGTGGCACGTTCGTCTGGAGAAAACCACGTCGTGGAAAGAAATGGTGCTGCATTCATCACAGTCGGCCCTGCCAAGCCATTTAACAGCTGCCCTCCATGAATCAGCCTGCAAGAGAGAACAGAGACCACAGTCGTTTGGATGATAGTTGCTTGCTTTCTTCTCTTTTTTTCTTTTTTTTAATTAAAAATATCATGTAAGATATTGAGTGCTGGAGCTGCACAAAAAAATGCAAGTTCTGTGCAAAAAGAGGATATTCTACACACTAAAAGAAGCCCAATTAGACTGATTTAAAAGAATCTGGACCTGCTCTGTTCTCATTACCTCAGATAAATGGAGAAGCAAATGTTCACTACAAAGCAGGAAAGGAAGAGGGAATTTCTTTGAAAAAAGGTACCATGATAAGATGTAGAAAAGGTGTAGTAGCACGAAAGCTTTAAATTACAAAGGCCTTCAACTTCACCTCTTGCCTGCATAAATCCCAACAGAAAAATTAAATTAGTTGTGGCAGAACCAACATTGAAACACTTCCACAAAATACTCTGCATACTTTTTCACTGCATTATTTTTTGTTATTTACACACACAGATGAGCTCTATGTGCCTACAGGGGCTGGGCTGTTGAGGTTTCCAGGAGAAATGTCTTCTCCAGCAATCTGGCTGTTCTCAACATACTTTTTGAAATAGCCAAGCAAACCCAGATTTTTCTTGTGTTTCACACTCACTGGATTTTAACAGATAAGACTGGTGACATAGCAGAGATAGCACTTCCAAGCAGTGAAGTCTCTAAAAACTTTGACTCACGTTAGTGCAACAAGAGCATACAGAGATGACTTTTTGAAGGTCTTCATAGCTTCACAGAATCTTAGGGGTTGGAAGGGACCTCGAAAGACCATCTACTCCAACACCCCTGCCAGAGCAGGGTCACCTAGAGCACATCACGCAGGAAGCTTGTCCAGGCAGGTTTTGAATGTCTCCAGAGAAGGAGACTCCACAGCCTCTCTGGGCAGCCTGTTCCAGTGCTCTGTCACCCTCACAGTAAAGAAGTTTTTTCTGGTATTTACATGGAACCTCCTATGTTCCAGTTTGCACCCACTGCCCTCTTCTACATGTGGAAGTCAGCCAGAAACCTTCCACTTTGACTTTCCCAAAAAGTGATCAACCATGAAAGGCAAAAGCATTTTGGAATTTATATAAAAACCTCATGTCTAAAAAATGGCTAATGATTCAAACAAAACCAGTGCAATCCTCCAAAGCAGATCTATCCATCATGCAATTTTATTGGTGGCAATGATGGCAGATGATGTTTTTAAATGGGTGATGTTTTTCTAAGCATATCAGGAACTCCCTGTTACTGCTGCAAGACTTGAGTTGTCAGACATAAGAAGGTAAGGCCTGAAAATGGGGAAGTATAGACTAGTTTTTATGCAGTGTTTCAAGCCAAAAATGCCTAAATAATATACAGCTTAGCAGGAGGTTTTTTACAGCACACAAAGGAACAAAATATGCAAAAGAAATGCTGAAAGACACTTAATCAAATTAACAAGCTAGCTTGCAATAAGTAGGAATAGCTGCTACTGATTCTCAGAGGATTAGAAATTATTTTTAAATATATATGTATAAATAGACAGAAAAAAAGAAAAAGCCATTACATATTATCTGAAGAACAAACTTTCCAAGTTGGGACACAAGTAATATCCATCCCCTCTTAAATACAAGCAATTAATAGTTGCTCTTTTTTTTCCCCATTTTTTTTGTGTTTTGAAAGTTCACTTAGTGAGGACTTGTTTCATTCCTATTTGTTCATTATGTGCTTCATATGAACATCACCAAGGCATGGTCAGGCCTTTTTAATGCTTGTTAAGCTGGGGCACCCAATAAAAAAAAATGACATAGTGTAAAATAAATAAAAAGAATGATCTAAATAATAATGTGGTATAGGTTTCTGGAGGAGACTACATGAATCCCTTATAGTTACTCTACAACTCAGTCGTTTTGGACAAACAAAAGTAACCTTGTGTACTTAGGTATTTTTATTCTACATTAAGTTACTCTCAAACTTACTCAAAACTATTCCAGGATACTTGCTTCCTGGAAATCTCTGAGGAGCTGTGCTGCATCCCCAGAAATAGCTGCATTTCAGTAGTAAGTGAAGTAATAACTGCAACATATAAAGATTTTTCCTACAGTATTTCCTCTTG
This sequence comes from Chaetura pelagica, assembly GCF_000747805.2. NCBI lineage: Eukaryota > Metazoa > Chordata > Aves > Apodiformes > Apodidae > Chaetura > Chaetura pelagica. Next base: position 2,311,718 of record NW_009952974.1, read on the forward strand.
TTCTACAGTGAATTTAATGCTTAAATTGTGGTTTTGTTATTCCGTGCTAGGAAAACTGCATTACCACAAAATAACTTTTATAGCTACAGGTGCCATACTAACATACTAATTTCTGCTCATTTATACCAATATGGTAATATTGTTTTAATTCAAATATACCTACTCTATCAAATTCCTAAGGGCACTAAAACCAGAAAGAAGTACAATAGTTCTTCTGCAGCACCTGTGGGCATGTAGGAACTTCATCTGGTAGAAGAAAAGTTTTGCAAAAAAAACCCAAACAAAGGATGCAGGTTATATATTGTGAGAATCACACATACTTCTTTTCATGTACTTACACTTCAGGTTTCTAGTACATCTATCAAAGTTAACCATCTGAATAAAGTTCTATAACTGACCTCTATACTTGATGGAGAAACAGATATTAATTTTACTTTGCAGATCCAAAGGGAGAAAGCAGTGTCTTAATCCAGAATTTTAATTCTACATTACTTTTCTGTCTTTGTTTGTTTGGTTTTTCATTCAAAGAAAGAGCCAGTTTCTGTGTCTCTGTGGGTCTCTTCTGTTGGTGTTCTCCTGACTGCTCTCTCTCCTGCCTGGTGTATTGGCTGTTCCCACAAATCTGTTTTTCCACCTACTTTTTTGGCATTTATCAAGCTTGATGTTATCATCCAGGGTAGAGCACCACCCTTTATATTACCTAATTTTTCCAACTCTTATCACATCTCGATTAAGAAACACTATTTTCAGACTACATTGCCACTGATATACAGACTACTATGTCCAATATCTCTGCATATGAACACAGCCTAAACCTTATTTTATCTCTTTTTCAATACTGGCTTGATTTAAGCTACTTTTTCATGAGAAAAGGATAGTTTGCTTTGTTCTTCTATACACCTTTAACTCATTTCCCTAGAGAGGCAGGGATGAAAGATTCAAAATGTGATTCATTTCATTTCATAAGCTACTGCTCCAGGAGACATATGTAGCAGCTGCTTCATCTGACACAGAAATACGAACACAACAGTGTTGGCGGCTTTTTTGCTGTTTGTTACAGCATCTTATCACCACTGAAGTAGATTGGAGTCTCACTGCCCATAGGAGTCTCCTCTTGTACAGCACCAGTGCTAAAAATTGCTCCAATAACATGAGACATTTGTTTCTGTTACTCCCTGATTTTCTTCTTGTTCCTGCTACTGAAAAGGTGCAAAGAGCAACTGCATTTTTCCCTGTCACTATTTCAGTTTCATTCTGCACAACAAGATTTCTCTTCCCTGAGAAAAGGGCTAACAAGATAACTTTAGCTCAGGACACACAGATGGAAAAACATTTTTCAGGCTTACTACACTAACAGGGTAATTTTCACCTCTGATTTATCCAGTTCTGCTCTGCTTTCACATGTGCTACTTATCCAATCATCATCTAATTAATTTCATGTATCAAAAACTAGAACGTTATTGAGGTCAAATAATAGAACATAACACAAGAGCAGAGGCTTTTTAATCACAATCGTGAAAGAGAAAATTGGAAAAAATGACACCAGAAATTCATCCCTGACTTACAAAATAATTTATGACTGTCTTTCTTAAAGCAAAAGCTGGGAAGTAAACCTCTTTCCAAAATATCTTGCTTCTAGCCATTTCAGAAGCCAGGTAAGACACTTATTTCAAAATAGCAAGGTTTTTTTGCACAGCTGACCTCTGCACTTGTGTGTTCTGGCAAACCTCTAACTCGCAGCTGAACACAAGCCCTTTACAGAAAAAAAAAAAAATAATTAAAAATTATTTCAGGACTAGTGGTAAATGCTGGTGCAAAATGTCATGTGCCAGAGCATCACAGTAATGGATAACTTATCCATTTACATTATGTTTATACCTATCTGTAGGTACACACATACAAAAATATACAGAAATTAAAGAAGAAAAATTTTAAAAGAAAAACTCTTATTTTATGATATTGTACTCTCTTTTCCAAATTTTTCTCAAGTCACATTACAGATAACATAGATTATATGGTTTTCATCACTTCCCTGACAGCAGACTTTATAAGAGTTCTAAGAAGTAACCTGGTTATGCCTCTTTTATTCAGTCCCTGCTGTCACTACTGCAATATCCTAACAGGCAAAACAATAAAAACCACGTAAGACTATAAATGCTGAAATTACAATATCACTGAGAAAACTGCATATGGGAAAAAAAAAAAAAAAAAAAAGTGAGAACCAACTGGAAAAAGGTTTCAGTGATTGATGAGAATACCACATAGTTAAGATTGGAAAGTGCTTCCATTTACAGTTGGCTTTATTTATCTTCTGCTGCCTGTATGGGTTGAAACTTTTCATGTATGTCACAGGCCTGACAGGTATTGGATTTAAGCTGTTGAAAAGCTGGGTGCTACATAAACATTTATTTTTTTTTAATGTAAAAAACCTTAGATATTCAGTGTTTCTACTGCAGTACATTTCACGCCTGGACTTAACAGAATTTTAAGTGACAGAAAATCTCATTAGGATCCGTACTCAGCTGGGGAAACAAAGGGAACAGTACAGGGAAAATTACTTACTCAAAAAATTGCTTCTAATACAACAGATTGAAACAGCAACACTAAAACAAGTCTCCAAAGCTCAGCTCTGAGATGTGTTAATTGAGCCTTTTTTGGGAAGGCTGGGACTGAGGAAGTCCTATTAGTATTTTAACACTGACTAAGAGAGTGGAAAATGCATTTTCACCTTTTCTTTGGCAGTCAACACAGGGGTTGCATGAGGTCACTGGCCTCAGTGCATTCTCTGAGTGTCTAAACATGGATTTTCTCTACCAGCCTCTAATGAGCCCCCCATCAACAGGGAAATAAGGTTCCTGTGAGTCCTGGGAGGGAGCAGAACTCATCTCAAGAGACACGTGAATATGAGATTTTGGTGCAGGTTGTTCTCCTGAAACCTTTACCATGCTCTTCCTACAAGCTGCCACAAGAATTGACCATTTAGTCGTTATTCCAACTGCTACACAAATGCAATGAAAAAAAAAAAAAACAAAAACCCTGGTAATTCAGTTTTGCTGCTGTTTGGCAAAGTGCCAAGAGCCACCAAGCCACAGAGAGCACCAGGCTGCTGCTGCATGAAGCCAGCACTGCAGCATGGCTCTTAGTCTGGAAAAGTTTAGTAAATTAATTGCTGATTCTAACAATTAACACAAGAAGGGATTTCTGGATAAAGTCCCTGGTAATTCAGTTTTGCTGCTGTTTGGCAAAGTGCCAAGAGCCACCAAGCCACAGAGAGCACCAGGCTGCTGCTGCATGAAGCCAGCACTGCAGCATGGCTCTTAGTCTGGAAAAGTTTAGTAAATTAATTGCTGATTCTAACAATTAACACAAGAAGGGATTTCTGGATAAAGTTAATGCTTTACAGAAATGGATGGCTTGATTTTTCTTTCACCTTGTCTGATATTTTCATTCACTGAAAGAAGTGGATTGTTCAACTCCTGCTAATTTGGAAGACAAATAAGTTTACATAGCAATTAGCTCATTGTGGGAACTACTGGAAGCAAATGAAAGAGACCTTTCCACTGGAGGACTTCAGAGCACTTTTCAAGTGCTATTGAACTTAGCTTCACTACAAAGCAAGTAAGTACTTTCTATTCTAGAGTGCCTACACTGATGCATGATGCAAGTTGCTTGCCCAGGAGAATGAATATGAAAAGATAAGGACTTAATCCACATTATACATTAGGAGATTTATTATACCTCAGAGGGAAGAGGTACCAGTTTTGTGAAGAACCAATTCTGAGTTTTTACAATCAAATTACTAGAAAAGTATAGAGCTTTCCCTTTAGACTCACTGAAATAAACACAACAAAAGAACCCTCTAATAAGTGGAACCTTTTCAGGTACTTTTTAAGGCACAGATAGAATTAGGGTGGTCAAGCTCATGTTTTACAGCAATTCACTGCTACAGAGTACAGGGAGAACCCGATGAAAATGCTGTCCTGTCCATAATCCAGAAAGAGTGCAGTAAGGCTCTGTGTCTGGAAAAGAACTGGAAAGAAAGCTATCTCTGGGTAAAGCAATGAATTCATTTATTAAGAATAACATTCTGAAAGATGAATTTCATGGAAATACACTTCCTTTCAATATTTTCAGTAAATGGTATATTTATACTACGAAAGCTTTATGCCTTCTGTATATTCATGGATTGAGGCCATTAGGTTTTTTCATCTTGTTTTTGATGCATGCAACCATTGATATGTGGAATAATTTAAAGTAGTTTTTCCCCATCAGTAAGAAAAAATTATTACAAGCAGAAAGCCTGAGTCACTGTGTGGTACATTATCTCCAGCAATAAAGTGAAAAAGAAAAGAGGAAAACTTTTGAAAATGTACTGTCTACCATTTTCATCAGGAATTGGACTCACATCACCCACTGTACTAACCATGGCCTCAGCACAATTGGTCACGTCATTATGGGAACAGACTTGGAAAGAAACATGGCATCTCCCAGGCATCTCAGCCTCATGCCTGTTCTCCCACTCTTAAAACAGCAAACACATTTGCAATGATCTGAAAAACACTGAGTTGAGGTTTTAAATTTAAAATTATTGGAAAAGCAGATTTACTCCAAAACTATTATTGCTGAGAGTCTACCAAGAGAGACACAAGGATTTGCAAGGAGAGGAAGTAGCAATCTCAAGCCAAGACCCTGACATCTCTACCAGATGTCCCAACAGAGGAAAGGGACAAGGTGGGTGTAGAGAGACCTCTGGCAGTATGGTGACAAACTCACCCACATCCTCACATCATTAATGCCTTGTTCTTGTGCAGCCTTCACAGCTGCCACACAGCTTAGAAGACAGCTTCTTCACTTAAAGCTCTACCCAAGTTTGAAGGATGAGGGCACATGAAATCAAAGCTTATTTTTTACTTTTTATTTATTAAAAGTGAGGGGGTTTTGTTTTTCTTTTAAAACTAACCCACTCCACAAATCGATTATTAAAAGCAGACATCATTAAAGCAACACTAACAGAAGACACACTTGTCAAATAGGAACAGACCCAAAATAAACAGCATTGCTGTAAACATAAACTAGGCAATTATATTACAGACTAATGAGGCAAAACATACTGAAACAAGATATCAGAGAAGGTCACCAGGACTGGCTGCTACCAGGGAGGAAGCTGATGAAGACTACTTAGCACAAAATAGGTCCTAAATAGGATCTTTAGTAACAGTGTAGGAGTGTACAGGAGATACAGCAAACTGGGGAATGGGAAAAACAAAACCTATTTAAACCCTGCCATGGAATTTTTCACTGCAAGGGCATGGGGATGTTTTGATTATAATGCAGCAACTTCAATATAAACTAATTAGTATGAATTCTTCTTAAAGGACAGAAATCAGCTGACAGAACATGAGTCCCAAGATTAATGGAATGAGCTCAATATGATGAAAAAATTAAAAGCTCTTTACAGTTGAGGATAATATTTGCCATTCTATGAGATGGAGCTAAATAGCCCACAAAGAACACAAATTCTCATGCCTTCCACTTCAGGGCCTAGCTGAGGCCTTGTAGAAATGCTGCCCAGTAAGTATTGCTGCAATACCAAACTTTTCTGAGATTTCACAGTTTCCTTTAATACATCTGCTGGATTTACCACTCCAAGAATTTACAGTCTGTAAATTGCTAATTCAGCAGTCACCCCTATCGCTGGGGCAGGCATGTGACACCCACAGTGTCACAGCTGAAATCCAGCAGAGGAGCAGGAGGAAAGAG
>NW_009952974.1:2317832-2321698 GCF_000747805.2 Chaetura pelagica
ACCACTCTTACAGTGAAGAACTTCTTCCTAACATCTAACCTAAATCACCCCTCTCTCAGCTTAAAACCATTACCCCTTTTCCTAGCACTATCTTCTCTGATGAAAAGCCCCTCCCCAGTTTTCCTGTAGCCCTTTCCAAGTACTGGAAGGCTGCCATAAGGTCTCCTCGGAGCCTTCTCTTCTCTAGGCTGAGCAGCCCAAATTGTCTTAGCCTGTCTTCATAGCAGAGGTGCTCCAGCCCTTTGATCATCTTGATGGCCTTTCACTGAACCCACTCCAACAGGTCTACATCCTTCTTGTGCTGAGGGCCCCAGAAATGTACACAGTACTCCAGGTGGCGTCTGACCAGAGCAGAGCAGAGGGGCAGAATCCCCTCCGGGGCCCTGCTGGCCACACTTCTTTTGACGCAGCCCAGGACACAATTGGCTCTCTGGGCTCCAGCACACACTGGCAACTCATGTTGAGCTTCTCATCCACTACCACCCCCAAGTCCTTCTCCTCAGGGCTGCCAGACAGACGCTTCAGCACCCACCGAAGCCACCTCTGCCAGCGGCAGCACAGCAAAGCAGGAACAAATCATCACCACTCAGGAACAACTCACGGGACCTCTCGCCGAAAACAGCAGCTTTGGGGACAGAGGTTATAAAGTACAACCTGCATACAAGGTGAAGGTAATAAAACAAGCTAAACTGCTAAATTACAGGTCTATAAAGATTAAATATTCCCCATGACAACCTACCTGTGAATGACCTGTTTCCTTTTTCCCCCACTCACCTTTTTGGATACTATGGATTAACCCTACTTACCCTTGCCCAGCACTGCAGCTGAAGCACAAACCAGCAAGCACCATCAGCACCCAGCAAGGGCTCCCTCTTAGCATCCCCCTTCTGCACTCCCTGAGCTATAAAACACAGCACGCAAATATACCAACTTTTTATTCCCAGAACCACGCTTTAAATACTATTTTCATTTATCTTCCTTAGTGAGTTATGGAGCACACAACATGCATCACTCTCTGTCTTTATTTTTTACAGGCAGGTTCTTCTCCCATCCTCCCCTAAAAGGCTCATTTCATTCTCTGGGACATTTAATTCCTTTTCTCCACAGCTGCTCCAGTTTGGGGTGTTTTTTTGAGCACAGATCTATGTTCAGAATTGCCAGGGAATATGAGAGTCCTAATAAGTCCTTTCTTTACTGAATTACCTCCTCTGAGGTGTCCCTTTACATTTTTCATGCATGAGAATGGTAGCACATAGTCTCATGATAAGATGATCCCATGTCATTGTTTAGGCTTTCAGGGATGAGAAAAGGAAAATATGGAACTATTCACAAATATATCTAACAAGAATAAAATACTTGATACAAACTAGGTTGCAACTAGCTAATAGAAACAAAATGTTCCAAAGCTGTAGTAAAAGCAAATCTGCAAATGTCATAAAAGGAAAAGTCAACATCAATGTACCTAAGAGCAGGCAAAAAATTTCCAATACCTAGGAAGTGGTATTATGAAAGAAAAAGCCTTTTTACAGGAACTACCAATTACCATTGCGTCACCATAAAGGCATTGTAAACAAACACTCCAGTCTTCACTGTCATTCTCTGTGTTACTGCTCTCCTGGCTTCCCAGCAAATGTTCTAACGATACTCACTGCCAAGGAGTGCGCTCCCACTGTTGTGATTCAAGGTCCTCTTAACTACTTCTCTGTTGCAAAATCTAATGGGAAGACCAAAGCAGACCAGCCCACAGCATACTAAGTTCTAATGAATTGCTTAATTAATGTGTTCAATACAAATGACAAATTATGTTACATTCTTTACTTCCACATCTTTAATTATCCGGTCTTTCAAAACATTTTAAGAAGTCTTACATCACATGGTCAGTCTTAAAAACCACAGAGTTATGGCTACAGGCTGATATCATAATTTCCTTCCTTCTTATACATTTCAGCTCATGGAGCTTTTTTGCCTAGATGTATTATTTTACAATCATATCAAAGACCTAAGGTGTATGTAAATCTATTCCTAAATACAGATTATAAGATAAAGTGTTATGTGAGGGGAAAAAAACATCCATCTTTTGTTTATTAAAAAATGGCCTCCTAATACTGTTAGTGTTTCAGGATAAAATAATCAAATTCTAAGAGTCATTCAGTACCAAGCAGCAGTCAAAAAGGAAAAGATTGGACAACTGGACAAAATGTAGGCAAAAAGCATTAGTAATGCTCTTGTGATCTTCAGGGAAAGAAAGAATGTACAAGTTCAGGAATGGTACGCTTTGATAGCCTATTTTTTTATGTTCTATATAAATTATATTAACTATGAACTGAAAATAACTGGAGTAGCAAAGAAGGTTTTCATAACATTTGGAGAGGAATAATGGTTTGGGGTTTTAGAAGTCAAATTCAGACAAGCCCAGAAGAGTGTGGTACATAAGAAAAAATTCTTTTTAACCTCCTTGTCTGTATGATCTACACATTAACCTCACAGGTCAATGGGCTGGGAAGGAAAGCAGGTAAGGAAGACCGTGTGTGCATGTGAGAGGGACTTTACTAGCAGATGTATAGGGTGGTTCTTCAATCTTATACACAAGTCCATACTTCCACATTTTCACCATGTACTCACTGCAGCCTTCATTGAATTTATGCAGTTGTGACATGGATTCCCAGTACAGTTTAGGTCACACGGTGGCAGAGAACAAAAACTCACCCTAAAGAACAGCTGCTTCTTGACAGACATTCAAATGTGCAACCTGACTTTTTCCTCTCACAAGTCACACACATACAGGGGCATCAAATGAACTCAAAACAGAGGTTAAGATTTGAGCTTAAAACTCAACTCATAGAACTGGAGATCGTCTCAGTCTGCTGTTGCACACAAGACCCAGAAGAATTACAGACTAGAAAGGAGCTTAAGAATGCACAGGTCTGTGTGAGATAAGGAGCATAAAGCAGTCAGGATTAAATGCCAGCCTTAACAGTGACTTCCTTGTGCTTGTGATTGCTCTGATAGAAAGTGGGCTTTAGTAGCTCTCTTTAATGTTAAATTACAAGAGCTTAGGGAGCAGAGACAGCTACAAAGTAGCAAAAACCCTGTAAACCTGACAAATCTCATGAGCCTTCTTCTAATTTTATGTATCAACTCTGACATAATTGCCCCATGGAAATCCTTTAGTGTATACTGCAATTACCCAGGAACTGAAGGAACATGCTACAAAATATGCAAAAGCATTTAAAGAAATTCCAGTTACACTGGTTGCTGAAGTGCTCCATCCAGTGTGAGCTTGTGTGTGATCTTGTCCATCTGACTTGCTCTGTAATGCTCAAATTGTCATAATAAGGCACACACACGTTCAGAGTAAGTGCATAGTTTACTGCTCAGCCAGTTGTTGCCAATGCATTAAGCTGTAATGCTCATCTCAAAAATATTCTTTTATTTGGTATCACACTTCAAGTAATTGTGAAAGCTGTCCTTCAGTCCTAGCCTTTAAAACAATGCAGGCTACCTGGTATAGTAACAACACACAGCGTGTATATTTGCAATGTCTCAGGAAATCTTCCCTGAAAACTATCCTTTTACTCCACATACTATCATTAATATTCTTAAATCTCTGTAGATTTTTAAAGTTTGAGCTGCAATTCTTCAAAATTGCCCTTTTGTTCTGAGTAAGCTAAATAAGCAAACGTATCAATTTTGGCTGAGAATGATGCGTATTTTCACAGCACAAATAAAATTAGTAACCTTCTCCATCAGGATTCTGCTCATGCTCTTCTCTTTTTTTAATTTTGCCTATATGGTTTTCAATAAACATATCATCATATTTTATACATCTCATCAGACTCTACACAGTCCACTGCCATTCTTTCCCT
>NW_009952974.1:2321929-2342124 GCF_000747805.2 Chaetura pelagica
TTTCCCTAGTTGAAGAAGCTGTTTGAATCCTTCTCTTTAGGCATTTATTTCATTGTTCTCCTAGGTCTCCTCATTGCAGTTACACTGCAAAGCCTTTTTTAAAGGTGATCAGAACATGTGGAAACTCTCCTTCCCACTCCCCAAATGCTACCTCCCATCTAAATTTCATTTGGGAATTTCTTCTTGGGCTCTTATAGTCTGCATCCTTGCTTTGGTAAAGCCTAGGACAGCACAAGTATTTTGGCATGAACCATAAATTAAAAGCTGCATAAGACACTGCATTTTTGTGCATTTAAGCCATGTGGCCCATTTAAAAGATACATATATTTAATCCAAGATTGATTAGAAGAGATGAACTGGATGTTGAGCTCCCTTTGGCATCTTCAGAAAAGGTAAAACTAGGGCACAAGAAGGACTGTGCTTCCTGGCCTCCATAACAGTCCATTTTCACCTTAAAAGGGTCACAGTGAACAGTAGCACAATACATGTAGTCCAGCCTCCCCTGCCCACAAAATCCTTGAACACCTCATTGAAATGGGCAAAGCTGGACAACTAACATCAGGTACACCTTGGGTTTCCTTATACACACCCTAAGCACCTAAGAACTGAATTTGCATCCCCCTGCTCACCACATTGCACCTCGTTCACTAAACAGTGCACTACTTACTAGCTACTTACTCCTGACTGGGGCTAGTTTTACAGTCAATGGATTTACTACATTCTCAGTCCCCTCACTGAACCTACTTCTTTATCCATGGTACCCAGCTATATGCCTTCTACTACACACCAAACATTTTCTTTCCAACTTAAAGGTTTTCAAGCTGATTTCAGGGTAAGCAATACTAAGGAGTTAAAAAAGAAACTCGCTGAAATAATAGGACAGTGTGGAACCTGACTAGAATTCAAGGGGAAAAAAAACCACAACATAACAAAACAAAACCCTTTTATAAATAAGTTATTTTCTTGGTACTTACATATTGGTACGTAACTAGCAAAGAGCTAGTGCTACTACTATTTCTACTGTTTCTAAAGAAGCAGAAAAATGTAGTCATGCCTGTACTCCTTCCTCCTTCAGCATAAGAGGCAAAAGAAAGTTAAGTGAACAACAAGTGATCCAAATTCCCTGGCTCTACAAAACGAGTGCGACTCTGTAGTTACCCAGGATTCCCAGGTTCTATATACATCAACAGAACAATCAAATTGTATGGATTGTGTGATTTTTTAGGAAAGAATCTGTCTCTATCACAAACTCTTACATTGCATGCATACAGGAAGCATTCATTTCAACCACAGAGAAAGTACAAGACTACTTTGGAATGCAGACTGGAAGCAACCACATGAAAAAGTCCATTTTGTGTAAATCCATCTGTCTCAGTGCACAATCCCACACACCCAGTATGAGAAACATGAACTAATTATTTAATATTTGCATACAAATTAAGTGTTTTGGGTTTTCTGGAATGGTTCCCTGTATGATCTTGGGCCAGTTTCTAAACCTCTCTAAATCTTTGCTTCCTTGTTTGCATAGCAGACCCATGTTAGTTATGCAGGATGGAGTGAAGTTTAATTAGCTCAGGTTTGTAAAGGGCTTTCTGATCTTCAGATACTATGTGGAAGAAGGACTAGAAAAATCTATGCAAGGAGCAAAGAAGCATGTAAGCCTGCATCCATACATTTGGCATATCAAATTCACCCAGAAAATTTGTACCAGCATTTCTTTGCAGTAGCAGCAAAAATTACATTAGCAGAAAGTATAAAATACGTGTATTAAAAATAACAAGTTCACTTACTTCTTCCTGATTTCTAGGTCTGAAACTGGAACACATCTCAGGCCAGCTCCCAGTACCATGAGGGATGATGTTAGTAACACAGTTACTCTCAGACCTAAGATGAACAAAGCACAGTATTTTATAAGTCATGTCAACAATCTTGCAAAATAATGTTGCCTAAATGTGTATGTTTCCATGCAGTCTCACGTAGTTAATGCATCTCTCTTTCAAATCATAAACACTTTGGCGCTGATATGAATTACAGATACATTATTAAATCCTATGTTATTTTCTATATTTATGCATCAGAATTACAAAGACTTACTCTTACACCACACAGGGACTGTGCCCAAAATCTCAGAGATATTCTTGGAAGTGAAAAGTGGTAATAAAAGTATCATCAAAATGTACAACATTGCCTTTAGAATGAGAATCACCAGGCAATGTGCTCCAGTGTGTGACAGGAAATCTAGGTAGCTCCAAAGAAAAACCTGGACTTGTACATTCTTTTCCAACCACTTAATGAGTGTAGACACCAAACTGCTATTGTGTTCTTTCATAATGCAGATGAGCACTTCATTCTGAAGAAATAACCATTTTTTCAGGGGGAAAAAAAAGTGTATTTTTTTGCAGTCCTTGCAATTAGGGCAGGTTTTTGCTGCGCTCAGCTCGAACAGTCAGAGGTTGTAAATCTAATCCATTAGAAAAAAGCTACAATTGACTGATTCCTTGAATATGCTTTTTTTTTTTCATACTGCGATTCCCGCCTGACAAAGACTTAGATTAGAAGCAACTTTATCTTAATGCTGTAATTCCTTTTGCCAGCAGTTTATTTGCTGCTCTTAAAGTGTTTCCATCAGCAGCAAACAGAAAGAGAACAGTGACAGCTGTGGGGCTTAACCTCCAGAATCTTGTCAAACACCAAAACTATAAACATGCATAATTAAAAAACACTGATACAGTCTCTATTTGTGAAGTCATAAAACCTGAAACAATTTCACAGCAACAAACAGAAAATAAAGGGCTTCCATGTTCTTAGCAGAACATAATAAAAACAATTAAATGACGACAAACTTGCAGTATCTCTAACATTTAGGTAAAACTAGGAACTACTCAAAACACAGACGGAAAAAAGAACAAGTCATGGTGATAACTCACCTAACAAACAAACAAACAATTTTTATCCTAAACCTGCCAGTTTTCAGAGAAGCGCTCTCACTATTTACTGTAATCAGTACCATTCAACCAGCAGTCACATCAAATATTTTACCACCATGTGAATTTTACAGGGGGTTTAAAGCACGTATTTTTACCAACATGTAATTTTGGAGGATGAGACATCACTTTGCTCTTATTACAACTGCTCCTGGTGAGCCTCACTCATGGGCATACGACCCCTTGAGCTGGACACTGCACACACCAAACCAAAGACAACTCCTCTCCCAGCCAACCTAGTCCAACACAACACAAACATAAGCTGAAGTGACAGGTTTTCTGACATGGAGGTATGACTTCCTTTGGTATGTCTCAGTCATTAACAAAAGGAATGTAATCCCTAGTCCTGCGACTCAGAAGGACACCTCACATCCCTGATGCCCTGGAGAAACATCATCAGCCAAAACTATTTGTTTCCTTAAAGCACTTCCAGTGCCCACCCAGATTTACTTACTTGACTCTGCATCTAACCAGTACATGTTGCTGTTAAACTGGTTTTGCAAGTGTGTATGTGTTCAAAGAGCGCCAACTAAATGTCCAGATAATACAGCTGTTCAAAACCTTGTTGTTCTTCATGCTTTCTGGGCCACCATGTCAGCCTTCACATGGCATGCTTAACCCAGTATTACCACACTGCATATGTTGGGTAATTATTTGTATCAGGATCACGTATGTGATGCTTTTGCCTTTTCTCCTGGGAAATGAATCTTTGTTAGCGTTGTTTTTGTGCGTAATGAGAACTTGTGCACAACGGGAATTAGAATTTATTGACAGAAAATTGAAACACGAGTCTTTTAACTGAAAAATCTTATGTTTTCCATTTGGAAATGCTGCTGCAATGTTTCAGGAAATCTCTAGTAATATAGGTATCACCTCCGTATTTTCTGTAAACCAGTCTTTTTGAATTTCATTTCAGAAAACATTGCACATTCTGCCTTTCATAATACACAAGGACAGAGACAGTCAGCCCTGAAGGTCCTGCTCACAAGATGCCACACGAGGCAGAGGCCCAGGGCAAGCCCAGGGCACAGTAGTAAATGAGTTAAATACAGAAACTTAAGTTGTAATCACCACAGAAGCCATGAGGAGTTTTCCCAAATTAAAAAAAAATTAAACTGAGACAAAACCACAACATTTTATTTTTTTAAAAAAAATGCCCAAATCAAAAAACACAAACCAAGAAAATGTTTTAATTTAAATCTGCAGAAAAGTCTCCTGAGAAAAAAACCACAATTCAGTGAGAACTAAACTGGATACCAAAGCCTTTCCCCAGCCCTAATTTTACACTTATCTTTAACGCCAACCTTACATACTGGGTAATTTTAAAATAAAATTATCAGTTAAAGCCTCACAATGAACTACACTTCATCTCTCCAAACATACTTTGAAGTCCTCATCTTGAATACTACGTACTGCAATGTAACATTTTTAAATGTTTTGATTGCACAGGTTATTCTTCAGCCTTTTCTTCTACTTTAACATGTAAACACACCCCTAAAAATTCCTTCAGTTAAAGCTGCAAGTTGAAAATTACGACAACAAAGTGAACAAGTAAAAGATGTCAGACAAGCAGCATATTAGACATTTTCTTTCCTAATTACATGATGTATTTCTAACCTCTAAGCACCTCCCCCTTTTATTTGCTTCACATTTTAACTCTCAAATCTCTCCTCTTTTTCATCCTTGTCAGAAATTTTCTTTAACATGATAATCATTTCAGTATTTTTGCTTTGAACATTAAGCTGAACTGGACATCTTGTATTACTCTATAAGGTGCACACTTGAGTGTTTGCAGCATGGATCATGGGTACAATAAACCAAAGTAACCAACTAAGCCTGGGAAAAAAAAAAAAAAAAGCCTGTGACCCCTGGAAGAAATTATTTCTCTCTTTTAAAAGATCTAAGTAACTCACACAACCACGATTTTAAGTAGATGGAATTAGCTTCATTAATTTTACTTTGTAATGCAAGTAGTAATTGATGGTGGGGGCTACAGCTTCTTAAAATCCATCATCCAGTTTCAATTCCCTTTCTATGTGAGGTTTCTGCCACATGACTGGAAAGGGAAGAAACTAATTTAAAGGCATTTTCTGCCAACAGAGGAAGTTTTCTGTTCTTTGGAGCCCTTCTCATTAGCTGCTCATTCCAACCCTGCTCTTGCAGGAGGTTTCTTGGCCCCACAGGTTGCACTGACTGTTGAGCAAAGTGTGGCCACAATCACAATGGCCAAATGTTATTGACTGTAATAGAAAAGTCTGAGCTAGCAGCAGAAATTAAGTTGGTAATAAAAAGACATATTCATTATAATTTATGAGTGAAACAGTTGATACTGTTGTTAAACCCTCCTGCAGCTAATAACACAGTCTGCTTTACAACTTCAGCAGCCCACACTGCATTTGCTGTTTATTTCTTTATAAAACAACTACCCCCAAATGCCTGCCACTATTAGAGATTTAACACAAACTCTCAGACCACAACCCTCTTAACTCTCCTGCAAAACAGAGACTTTTGATCCAGCTGTACAAGTAAACCTTAATAATTACCTGTGCTGGCAGGATACGCTGACCAGATTTGGCCCCTGAGATATCGCTAGCTGGCCCACTAGTTTCCTTTCCTCTCTGCTGAAACAAGGCACACAGTGTGATGAACCCAGGACCCCCCACCATCCACAGCCCAACACAGAAAATGAGCAAAACCCAACAGACCACAAGGTGGTCTCACACCAGAGTGGGGGGCAGTGGCTGCTGTGGCACCCAGCTTCATTTCAGCTCCCTCACCTGCACCACAACATCAAGCTATAGCATCCAATATGTGGGTGTTGCAGCCTCCACAACTCCTCCAGTGTCTTACTCTCAAGATAATTTGTAAATTACATGAAAAGAAAATTCTTCACACACACACTGCATTACTGACTTGCCCAGTTTAATAAAATAAACTTCATAAAAGATGTACAGCTACAATGAACTCCTCATTCCAACTATTTATACATTAACACGTTGTCATTCAGAAAGAGAACATGATTAACAACTGTTTAATGCTTTTTTAAGCTCTTGAGAAGTATGACCATTTCTTCTCTCACCTGTCAATCACCCATTACAATAGGACATCATAAAACAGGTGATTGGCAGACTGTATAAACAAATCCTTACTCACACAAAACACGCATTCAAGTAAAAATTGTCATCGCATCAAGAAGTGGAAGTTTCTACTTCTGTTACAGACCTGCAGAGAGCAACACAATTCTAGTTCAGAGCATCACACACATGGCAGATGCTGTTTGGGTTTGTATTTTCCCCTCTAAATGAAGCATCTATCCTGGGGAGAAAAATTCCAGTTGGATGTGCAGATCAGATACTTTTCACCTTTCTACTAAGGTTAATGGAAGTTTGGCCAGGGGAAAGGCTTTTGGATTCAGCCCTCTCCCTGGCACAGCAGCAGTGGATTTCCCCTGTACAGATCACACACCCTGCTCTGGGTTGCAGTAATATTTGAGGGTTTTCCCTCCTTCAGCTGCAGATACTAGTAATAGTACTCACAAACACAGACTACAGCAAGGTTCTAATTAGAAATTAGTGACATGAGCTTGCTGCACATTTTCACAGTTCTTAAAGACCAGGCTGGAAGCAAGAACAGTCTCTTCTGACAACGAACAGAGCATTTGTTTAAACACTCTGCTACTCTACTAGTACTTTGACTAAACCATATCTAGCTAAAAGAAAAAATTTTAAAATCCTATCTTGATGCACACACACCAGGAAATCAAACACTCCCTAATTTCAACAGCTGTTCCAACAGTTAAAATTCACAGTTAAATTGTGCTTCTCCTTCTGATTTAAAGCAAATGCAATTTTCAAACATTTTTGTTTTACCTTTCTTCACAAAACAAAGTGCAGGCTCTTGCATTTTTCTTTCTATCCAATTAACCTACAAAAAAGAATGTTTACTTTTTGCTTCAGTAAGCAAAGCACAGAGTTCCAAGTCTTTCACAATTTTTCTTTGGTACTGGAATTGTTTTTCTGTATTGTCTAGATACCCTCCTTATTGTTCAAGCACTCTTTTAAAAATGGATTTCTTTGCTTGATACCAATTCTCCATTTTATAGGATGGGTCTGCTTCTCTTCCTCCTTAATGTGTGCCTTTACATTTTATCCATAATAAAACAAAAGCTTGATTAAACCTCTCATTTCATCAGCTAATACTGAAAGCTTTCCACAGGTATCTACCACTCCAGAAATCTTTGTAGTTTAAATGTAAATCCCAGCAAAATTATACTAATAGCTGCACCATTTACTCTTACAAGATCAGTTAACTTTGTCATTACTAAAATGTATATTAAAAACTCACTACCTTTCTACTGAAAACAGTGAATAAAACTTCCACTTTGCCTGCATTTTGCCAAATTGACTACTGTCATTTAGGACGATAAGCAGCAATCCTTTCAGAAGAAGCACCCTGGCATCAAGCAATAGAATTCTCAAAATAAGAGAACCCTTCCACTGATATAAGAAGACTTCATAGGTGAGATATGGTTCCAATCTTTTTGCTAACCCACAGAACAAACTTGAAAAAAATTAATATGTGGGGTCTGCCTTGGATTCCACAAAAGCACTTGACTGCACAGGAGCATAAATTGTGTTTGTAAATTGAATGGAAAATAAGTATGTTAACAGGAACAGCATCAACTACACTCAGAAGCAAAAAAACCTGGGAACCGCATACGAAGACTGTGTGCAAGAGAGAACATCCACCAAGTCATATATCAAAAACTACTCCTAGTTTGATGGCCAAGATGTCATAGGGTGCTATTAAGCACAACCTGGATCTCCCTTTCTTTATGGCTACAGGATGCTGATAATTCTGATGTTGCTGCATCTTTTGGAAGCTGTGTTTTTAAATAAACTAAAGCAATTTTTTTTTTCCATTCTTTGCCTTGGCTCTATGTGGCAGTGACAAAATCCAACTTTTAATTGAAAAGGTTTAGGACTTGAATTTATTTTTTTTCTGGTTGAAAACAAAGGAAATTCATGTAAGTGTTCTGCAAGTCAGGTGACAGCATCCTTCTGGTATCAAATAGTAAGAACCAAGCTCTATCATATAGGAATGGCTTAAAATAAATTAGACTCAAAGCTCCATTTCAATGCCCAGTCTTTTCTAGGATACAAGAAATATATCTCTTCCTATATAGATCAACAACACAGCCCAGTTTCAACTCTCAGTGGAGGACTGCATGGCATTGGCAGATTCCACTAGACTCCACAGCATACCAATTTCTGTCTGACATAAATAGTAAGCAGATTGGGATCCCCAGACAAAATATATACTAGAAATCTCTTGAAATGTAGGTGTAGTTGCCTTCAGAAGGGCAACTTCTCTTTATAATTTCTTACAGCTCTTGTAACAGAATCTGTCAGCAATAGTTGCCTAGTTCTAGGCTATCAGGAGGAGTTTGAAATTTTTAATGAATTAATTTATTTATAAATATTTTAATTTGAGTAAACAAACTTTGTAGGTACAAAACAGCACCATCAAGCAAAATAGCTCCTGTGGTTTGACACAGACATCCTAATTAGGGTCAGAAACTCAGAAGGGCCAATATACCAGAAACATTGTCACCTGTGATGCAGGGAGAATCCACAGTGAAATCCCTGCCAAATCAGGAAGAAAGACTGGTGCCAGGGACCAGATCTGACCCAAAGATAAAGTTATTTCTGCTTCTAGCACTTGTTGGACAGACATGGCAATAATGCATGCAAAACTGAAAACAGAAGAGCCAACACTCATTCCCCTCTGGTCCTTTTTGCAGGATAATTCTCAGAATAAAAACATGCCTTCTCTGCAGAAACCTTTTAATGTAAGTCCTTGTAAGAAAAGTATCACTCCTGAATTTTGAAGTTAGTTAAGAATCTTGAAAAAAAATCACAATCAAAGAGGCTCAAAGCACCAAATTTAGCTAGCCAAGTGTTTCAGAAAGATGACAGTCATCTTCAGGGAAATGACTGAACACATATAACAACTAAAACAAATATAGAAGCTTCTAGGATATAGATATATCTGCTTGTGAGAAGCAGAGCTAAATATAATGCACTTGGAAAGTATGACAATCACAAAACCACCCCACAATTCCTGAGCTGCTGTATCTTTCTCTAGGTGCATACTGTTTGTAAGAGAACAAGATATTTGTGTATTCACACTCTAACTGCTCTGGTCACTTCTGGTTTGTATTGTAAAACTCTTCTTGTGCTATCAGCAGAGTGGAGGGAAATGAGGTTGGTTGGGTTTTTTGCATTAACATTAATTAAAGTATATTAAAATAGTTCTTTTTCTGTTTACTCTAGATACAAGTATTTGCCTGCACCTATTAGAAGGCAGATCAAGCTATCACAACCATGTCAAGAGGACACAGTGTGCTTCTGTCTCATTTGCATCAGTTAGGTCAAGATGATCTGCAGACCCATCCTGATTTAACATCATCTTGGCATATTAGGCAAGCATGTAATCTCTAAAACAATGTCAAGGAAAGTACAGCTTAATTCTCCAACTCTCTACTCCTGTAAGTGTAGTTGTTACACACTTAATGACCCAAGTTGTTCTGTGGTGTCTTAGAGTTAGCTCCACTAACACAGATCTAACCGTGGTTGATGGCAGACTGTACCTGTACTATAGAGCAAGTATTTCAGAGTTTGTGCAACAGGTAAAAAGTTTGGTATTGTAAATGAAGAACTGGAAGGGCTTAATCTGAGCTTTTGGATATGTAGAAAGGTAGTTTACAAGTACTGAAGTTGCCTTCCATACATCAGCAAAGGATTTTGAAGCATCCTAACAGTTTAACATCAACAAGGAAGAAACAAATGGCAAAAGATGCAGGTCAAAAAATCTGCATTGCAAGTTTCTAAAATGTTGTAAATTCTATTTATCAGTCCAGAGACTGACATTTTGCCTGAACAGAGAAATAAAGCACTGACTTGAATGGTATTTGCCTGCAGATCAAAATGCTGGCTTTAAAATTAGTTTTAGACTCTTTACTAAAATATCTCCTATTCTTTAATACCATGTTTCTCAGCTTCAAAGGAGACCGATTATTTTAGCTGTTTATTGGTACTACACATTTTACTGCAGAGAGCATCCATTTTATCTGCAACTAATCCAAGTGCAATGAACTTCTCAATCCTTGCAGAGTGCCTCTGAAAGAAGAGAGCACTGGCCTGGGGCAGTGGAACCTGCATCTCTCAACATGCCTTATGAAATTGGGCAGGCCATGTCTTCTACTTCACGTTTCTCTTCCCCACCCCCTTTCTGCCTTGTTTATTCAGGCTATAAATATGGACACAGGAGCCAGTCTCAACCTTAGTATTGGAAAGGCCAGTAAATCAGGTCTTCTCAGGACCTGCAGTCAGTGCAGTGCTGAGATACAATAAAAAAATAGGTCTTTGAGTGCTGACTAAATCTGTGAAATCAATATACAAACACTCATAAGAGTTGCTACTTCTTCCTTCACCTCCTGTACCTGCTTTCTACTCTCAACTCCAATATTTACTGAAACAGGAAGATGCAAGTGAATCATTTAATCCCTCTTTGCCATCCCATAAACTGAAAAACTATGCAATAGGGCGTGCGTGCATGTACACGTGTGCTAGTGTATAAATACAGAGAGAGATGTGGAGCAATTGACAAAAATAGCTAATAATGCAGTCAGGGACTAAAGCTCTTCATTAATTTTGAAGCTAAATTATGGATGCTCATTAACAAGTTGAGGGAAATAACAAGATAACGAGCCTGCGCTCTAGCTCTCGCTGTTGTATTCCTGGACGAATGTTGACAGCCTTTCAGCACAGAACAAGGGGGAGGGAAGCTTTTTTCTTTCCTCTTCCCACTCACTTCAAGGACTCCTGATTGCACAGCAGGCTTAATTACCACACCACTAACTACAGATCTTTACCTGTAGCAACAGAGAGGAAAAACAATCTGTCTTGTACACATCTATCAGGGACGATGTTCTGTCATTACCTTAGTGGTACTTGCCTGCACCACTCAACAGTGCATGAAATTCTTCATTTTAAGAAATACCAAGGCATTCTGCTTTGCTGTGGCAGAATATCATAAAAGCAATCATGCAGCAAGGGTGGACAGCCATGCTAAATACTGCCTAGTGCATCCACTAAGCAGGACACTAAGTGCAAAGTCGCTCCTTTTCACTATCCCTCCTGAGAGCTGGGGGAAAAGAGCCCTAAGAGTCTCACTGATGTATTATCCATGCAGGTCTCATGACTTGTAGGAAAGGTCACTGGAGTTGGCTTTCAATTTTCCTCTCTGTGAACAGTTTCAATGTTACTTTAGAATTAAAATGCATCAGTCACTATTTAGGGTCCTTTGTTCATCCTAAAAAACACCCTTTGCAGCACCGTAATGGCTCCTAAACCCATTACATTTTTAAGGCTCCTGATCAATTCTTTAGGTTCACTTGTTTAATCAATTAAAAAGTAACAGCTCCACCGTTCTTAAACATGCAAAAGGGGTCGTGTTTATAAAAAAAAAAACCCAAAACTAAATAAAACAAGTTTCTAAATGCAGTTGTATTTGACATCTTGTATTCCACAAAAACAGTGGTAGACTTCACAGAAAGCAGAAAACCTCTCACTTTCAAAACACATAGTTCCTTCAGGCTGAGTCACACAGACCTCCAGTTTTAAAAAGAGGAAAAATCTAAAAATCCTCTTTATGACAACTCTGCATGAGAAAGCTTAATTTGCAGCTTTTGAGGAAGCTGGAGCACTGATCACAAGATTCTTCAGCATAATTACAGTTACAGCACAGCTACAGAGCCACATAGACACAAGAAGCATTAAAAACCAAAATAATGGCATGAATGGAATAGCTCTGAATGTCACCACTGAGCGAAAGGCAGAGCACACCACAATCTCCCTTGCCCCAGGATTATAACTAAAAAAATTCTTAAACTTTTACCAGTGAGGTCTTTGATCTGCTCAGCTGAGGGTACACTGAGCTGTCTCTGGGAAAACTGAAAAAACTTACTCTAAGAAAATTTGCAACATACTCTTACAGAGAATTACTGAAGCATCATGTTTCTTACATGTACTTCTGCTCATCTCAGCATTGACATTGTTTTTAGGGTGGTTTGAAACCAAATATTTTTGTTTGGCAGTGTCAGACTACAAATTTTCACAACAAGGAACACTGTTTCAGGACCTGTGCTATGAAAGGAAAAGCAAATACCACTGGTCTACATGGTTCCTTTCCCATAAGCAGAGCATTTCTCACTAGAAAAGGGGGAAAAAAAAAAAAAAAAAAAAGTAGAAATTGGCAAATGCAGAAAATATCCCAACTTTATTAACAAGTAATGAACCTCATTTTTGCATTCACTTCAAATTTGTTTTTCACTCCTAAAACATAACATGAAACTAATTCCTAAAAGCAACACTGGGCAAAAATAATGAATTTGTTTTGTTTGTGCAATGGTAATGCTGTTAGTGGAATTCAGAAATCATTAAAGCTGGGTTAGTTCAGCATTACCAAATGAAAATTGTCTTCCTTTCATACTTTGTTCATACGTAGCTTCTTCTGATAGGAAAACCAAACAATATCATATTAATTCTTCAAAGTTTTCTTTAAAGAAAGCAGATTCAGCTTTCACAGGCCAAAAAGATAAAAAAGAGTAGCTCAGGTTAACAGAAGTATAAATTAATAACTAGGAATTATAAATACAGTATAAACATACAGCTAGCAAAAATAATGCAATATAACTTTCCTAAACACTTAACTACTTCCAGGGGACTTTGGTAACAGTGGAATTATTGCTGTCATTTGTTATACAAGTTAGGACCAGCTACCTTTCTGAAGCACAGCTGCCAAACTCTTAAAAGCTTCTAAGAGATTAGCAAAATTTAAATGTTTCTAAAATGCTGCAAGACAGTGGATAACATTCCACAAGGCCTTCCAGAAGGGGAGAGTCACCAGCCAGAATGGCCACATCCACCCCAGCACCCTGCTCATGCCTCCATCATGAGGCCAGTCATGGGTCACCACCAAAGCCACAGAGGAAGAACCAGCCACCCTCCCTCCTCTGCCTTAGCAGCCCTGCAGGGAGCAGGCAGCCATGGCCAGGGGTGCCTGGGTAAGGGAAGGGTGAAAGAAGGAAAAAATGCACCCTCTGGCTGAGGAAAGGCACTGGCAGGTGGGGTTCAGAGGTTGGGTTATGCAGAGGCAGAAGACTGGGACTTTGTTGGGGATAAGAAAAGGCAAATGGTTCAATTGTGTTCAAGGAGATTTCCCGGCTGCTGGTTTTAACAGTGCTTCTCAAGGCAGCTCACAAAAGCTGTGTCTGCTGACCCACAGCTGGGGTGCTGGTCAGGCACCCACCACCCACGTCATTTGCTGCTCGCCACACTAGGTCCTGTTTACTACTGCTGCTTGCTCGTGGGGGAAGACACTCAGCGTCCTTTTCTCTGTGCTTCCTACTCAGCTCATTCCTCCACCTTCGCCATCCCCACCACTCCCTACCCTCCAGCTTCAGATCTTGCTTCTGTCTCTGTGTCTCCTTCAACCACTCACTACCTCGTCTCACCCTCTCCTCCTCTATCCTCTTCTATCTTTTCCCACCAGTCCAAGGGCTTTTCTTAAAACTGCTTTCACTCCTTTGAGCCCTGAGCTTCTCATATTCAACCTCTTCTACACCTCAACAAGCAGAAGTGGGGGACAGAGGTAAGCTGGAGGACAAGATGGGCACACCACAACAGCAAGGAGACAGGCAGGCAAGGCAGGTAACAGAGAAGAGGAAGGATTTGGGTCAAGAGAAAATTATGAGGGGTAGTAAAATAAATGAGCACACAGCAGAGGAGATACCAGTGCATAGGTGCCCAAGTATACTCTCTATTAGAGCCAAATTCTAAAAGCTACTGTAGACAAAAAATCTTCCTAGCTAGAGTTGTGTCCTGACCCAGTTCTGTGATGCTTAAGTGCTTTAACTCTGCTTGTGTTAACAGCTGCATAATAAAAGTAAGGGATCATATTTTACAATGGTAAACTATTTCCCTATTCATCAACTTGTCAACATCAAGGTATAGCAAGGTCTCCAGCCCACACTTCCTCTGCCTGTACGCTCAGTGCACCAAAGCCTCAAGATAATGTTATCCTCAGATAACACAGCCATTACTATTCTCACATGAGCTAGGCAAACATGCTAGGATTTAACTTTCCATCATGAAAAACTCATTTTAAATCCAGCAGACAGTTTCCTGATATTCCTCAGTATGTGGTGTTTTAAACACCTGCCCTAGCACCTGTGCTGCAGCTGCAACTAAGCGTGCACAGAGTGCAAAGAGCACAGGAGTTGTGTAGAGGGTAGCAGTATAAAGAGAAATGTCTGTGGAAACACAGTACAAAGCAGACACTAGGGTGATACCATCTACCCAGAAAGAGCTCCAGAAGAGGACATCTGTCTACAGCCATGGTTGATGCTTTAAACTCAGCCTGGCCCATCAGAAGGTTTGGGAAGTGCTGCTAACAATCAAGGCAGTATTGCTATCATGAATCATAGTACCATGAGGTTAATACAAATCATTGGATCCTAATTAAACCCCTCCATGTTGCTAATCACTCTGTGTATCTCAAGTGGTCTTTTGCAGCATGTCTGACTCCAGTGAGGGTGGGCCAATCAATTCTCTAATGAGTCCTCATTCCCGTAAGTGCTTGCACCAATGCTCTGCAGAGTTTCATGCAGGCACAGTACGTAAAATTAAGGAACAAAAGCTAAATTTGGTTCATTCTTCCTTTTTCTTTCTTTCTGATGGTGTAGACGAAAAGCCTGTCTACACAAAAACACACACCAGCAACTCATCAAAATGAGTTTTGTAAAATCAAGCTTATCAAATATCTACTCTAGTGGGATTTACTGATATCCAGCTCTCTAATTGCTTCTTTCATCTTTCCACATGAAAAACAATACTTCTGCTCATCTCTTACAAGATTTGCTAGCTTAGGAAATTTACTCCCTTCCACGGAATTTGATTAGAGTGGATCAGTATCGCTTATAAGACTGTGAAATATGCATTGTTCATAGCATGCAAGAGAGGATGTCCACAGGATGGGAGAGAACAGACTGGGGCAAAACTGGTATTTCCCTTCAAATTTCTTTTGCACTTGGCTGAAGCGCATTCATCACTCACCTTTTCACTAAATATATATGACTTTCTCTTCAAGTGAGTTAGGGCACTTTCTTCCTCTCTCTGCCCCCTTTTCTTTTTTAACTGAAGCACTAAATTCACATTAAACTTTTGTTAAATTCAAGAGAGCCTTCTGCTGCTCCTGCTGGAGATAACAAGACCTTTGCCATTAAAAGAAATTCTACTGAGTAGAATCAGTCGTTTATGAGACTATTCTCTGTAATCCTAGCAGATTTCAGTGAAGCACCAGGAACACCACACTTTCCTTTCTCACTGGTTCCTTCCCATTCTACACACATTTTCATACCTGTAAGTTTTCCCACTGGTATTTCTTTCCTGTAGGCTTTGCTAACCTAACAAAACCATCATGTCTGTATAAACCTTTTCTATTGTTGAAGTGTGTAAATTCTTCTAGCTTGATCTTGCTAAATTATATTAAAGTTTTACAGCTTTACACAGAGTCTTTTCCTAGGCATCTTTAGCTAAGACTGGTGCTTGAAACTGACCTGTGAAGTATCAAATTAATAATTCTGAAATATCGACCACATCTCTTGCAGCTAAACTTTCCTTATCTCAGATGCACACTCCTGAGATCATGACAAATAAAAAGGAGATGAAAATGTGTTTCTTAGCCACAGGGTGAAAATTCTTTAAAGAATTTAAAGACTTTAAAGGTTTACAATTAATCTATTTTTGTCCTCCTTCTTTTCAAAACTCCATGTGTTTATGAACACTTGGGACATGACAGAACTATGAACACTTCAATTAAAAATTCTGCATGTTCCTGTGAATACTACCATGGAGAAGTACTTCATGTTGTCCATCAATACCAACAGTGATACCTGTCAGCAACTGGACCTCCTGGAGTTTTTCTTAGTTACTAGTATCATGCTTTAATCTATATTTACTACCATGTTGCCTGAGAGCCTGAATGAAGCACAAGGACCCTATGATGTCAAGCCCAGCTGAAACACTTAAGAGAAAGAATGTTTTCCCCATCTAGTGTCTCCACCTGATCATTCATGTTTCCACTGTCTTCTTGAACAACATCCTGCTTCCTTTTTGCTCTCTGTACCCACCTTCACAACTCTCAAAACCAAAGACATTTCACACACAATTCCTACATGAAAATCTAAGGTGAGAACAAGTTCACTTTGAAGCCTTCTCCCTTCTGTCCCAATGATCCCAAGTTACAAGTTAGAGGAGTCCAAACATCCTTTGACAGCAAAATCAGTGTTTCCATGCTCGTGGCATGAAGTGACAACCCGGGAACTTCAAACATGAAAGTTGCCCTGCAGAATTCTCTTTACCCGTCATGTGCAGTTTATTTTGTACAGAGAACTGTTATTAAGACATTTTTATATTAGTAAGGCCTGATTTAGTACTCATACTAAATATTCATGTCTGTTTTGTCAGACTATTAAAGTCTATTAAAGTCTATTCAACAGACAAGCCAGTCTCCATTAAAAAAAAAATTTAAAATCTGATTCTGGAAGTTTTCTCTACTTCATAATTTAATCACAATAACAATGCACTGTAAATTTAATTTCAGCACAAAGAGGTTACTAAGAATGCCTGTGCAACCCATGTAAGCCTACACCATTTTATAAAAAAGGACACTAAGTAGATTATATTCCACTTTTACATGTAACATGTCACATTTCTTCAAACTCAATTGAAAACTGTGTTCACTATATTCCAAAAATTAATGGAAAATATCACCTTAACGTTAAATTAGTTTAATGTGAGTTATCATAAAGTATTTCATCCTTTATTGCCTCTTCTTGCTAATATGGGAACATAATGGAGACTGACACATATTCCTTCTAGGTCTCACCTTAAAACTATGAACTTAACTAATAAAAAACCCCCAGTGAACCAAATCCATTGAAGTATGTAAGCTTTCAATTTCAAGTTAGATATATAAACATTGTAACAGTTCTGCATGCTGATATTTACAGTTCCCAGGAAATGAAACACTCACGGCACAAAACATCCATAAACACTCAGGCATCATGTGACAGACTGTAGCTAAATTTAATCATGTAAACAACAAGGGTCTATGCAATGGCACACTGAAGTAATTTCCACTTAATTTCAGTTTTATTGAATCTGTAAAGGTAATTATCTTTTAAACGAGGACTCTCTAATCCTACTGTTGAAGAAATGCACCAGACAAGACACATATAGCTCCATGGCACACACCATCTTTTGACCTTTCTTCAGCATGAAACCAACCAACGATGACAATACCTGTAGTTCTACTACTTATGGAAAAGGCTTTTCAAACCTACTTTAAAATGGCACACACTTAGCAATGACGCATGCAAACCTAATTCCTGACTTTCAACATGCTCCCATCACCAGACGGGACTTAGAAGGTTACAGATGCCACTATTGTCCCTATTGCAGCACCCAGCCAAGAAGCATGGAAAGCTCCCCCAGGCTCCCAAGAAAAAGCAGACTGCAGAAGGCTCCATTCAGCTAGAGGAAGCTGGGAGGCAGGAACAGGAACCAGGCTCACACTCCGAAGAACAATTCTCAGCTGTGATATGTGAGCCTTGCTAAGCGCCTGAAAATGAATTTATTTTTGAGAACAAGAAGAGCTCAGCAAAAAATAGGAACTAGCTTTCCACTTACACACCTTGCAGAAACACCAGATAAATCCAGTCTTTCTACAGTGTCTCAAAGATCCTTTAAAACACGGTGTTAACACCCTTCAAAAAACCTGCATATTCCCACTGAATCTGTTCCAATCCGCAAGCAAGATTTTTCACAAATAAGGCCTCGCTATGACCATCACTACTCTCCTGATGAAAATTCACCCTCAATTTCCTAAATATCAGGAAATCCCGATAGATCTACAGGAATGTGGGCCTAGCCAACCATGACTGTTTGTCATGCTGCTTCTGAAACCAAGAGCCATTCTGGTTCACTGGAGTGCTTGGGGGAGGCATATAGTTGCCTGTAGTGTCTCCTGCAAATATGTCCTGGGCAGCCAAAAAAGACACCATCTTCACACCTTTCCCAGCCCACGTTCCTCTCATTCTCCAATCCCATTACCTGTGGCAGTCAAAGAAACTCTTTGAAGCTAGAAACCCAAAACCATGTAATTTCTCCATCCTGGCTGCCTTCTATACAGAATTGAAGAACAGACAATTTTGGAGCTTATTTAGTATACCTTCTACTTAAAATAAACTCTTCTCAGAGGACCTCATATTTCCCTCAAAAGCTGTGATGGAACTGAATCACACAGCCTGAGAAATGCTTCTTTAAAGAATGATTATTAACAAGTCTATTGCTTAATAATCAATCTTTCAACTTCTAACTAGTTAAAAGGTAAAAACACCCCAACAAACAATGATCAAATAAGCAGTATTGAAATAAAAAATAGGTGCATAAATAATACAACAGAAGCTTGTATGGAAAAAGATGTAAGTTTCAAAGTATATGCTACAATGAACAACTAGAAACCAAAAAGATAAATACTTTTGGACTATGTCTGAAGCACCATAACACAAACTCAGACTTAACTGGCAGCAGACAGCTACATATCGGTACCAGTCAGATATGCCTCTGACTGTGAAGTACAGGACTGTCTCAAAGCAGAATCTCCTCTCAAATTCTGACACGCACCATCTACAGTGTCATACTTCTGATGCATGACAGGTTTTACATGTTGACACTTCACAAATACATTTTTATCCTGACAGTTCCTTTACTAGCTAACTCCAATGACAGATGACTGAAGCTAGGAGAGAAAGTGGTTCAGTTTCTCTATATTTTTGGTTCAGAGAGTAAAACTGGTGTAACAACAAGCATTTGTATCCCTAAGCAAGTGAAATGCTGCCCTTGCAAGGGCACAGCCAACCAACTTAACATCTTCAAAGTAGTAGAGTCACACTCCTCTTGGAACATGCGTACTTCCAAGAGCAGATACCTCCCCACAACATGTGGAAATGTGCCCCACAGGAGAGCTGGCCAGCAGTGGCTCTCCTCTCTGCTCCATGAGACACCAACTGGAAGGATCCCACCATCACCTCCACAGTGAACAGCAGCACATTCTCTGTGGGAATCATCTGGACTCAGGAAACAGCATGAAACACAACAGGGCCCCCACAAAACCTGCTGCTGTGCAATGAACGTGCTCCAGAGCCCTTATGTACTCCTTATGCATAAATCCAATGAGTCAAGATGTTCTATTTCAGTCTATCAACCAAAATTCTCTCAACAAGGAAAGCAACAAAGCAAGACCAAAGGGAAAGTTGGTATATCTACAATGAACATGGAAAAAAAATATAAATAAAACCCAAGCAATCAGTAAAAGTAATGAGGAACATACTAGTATACATATTCTCATTAAAACAAGCAATGTGTGAAATCAAGAAATCCAGCAACTACCTTCTTCTTCCATGAGTTGCTTCAAAACTTTTCCAGTATTTTTTTTTTTGCATCACTCAGAATCAACTCGGCAGAAACCAAACAAACAAAAATACGGAGTCAATTCTACAAGCACAGGTTCAAGTTTAGTTTTATTTCCTTCATACCACGAGCAGAGTCATTGTCTTCACTGTACAGAACAAAATAACTTACTTTAATTTTAAGATAATTAACAAGACTATTATACAGTAGTCTAGACAGACATTGTCGACTTAAGACTAAATTGCCTGAGAGGAGCCTGGCTCTACAGCCACCACGGACTCATTTGGAGAGTGTATTTTCAGCCCGATAGATTTTATTCCCCCAATGCCTCATCAGTTTTAGGAAAAGCAATTCCAATTTCAAAACACAAACCTCCTCAGTTAGAACTTTTCTCCCTGTCTGCCTTCACTTTCCCCACTTCCCTCCCCACAAATGAGCTATTAATTCCTAAATAAATGGAAGGAGTAGCACTTAACATCAGGAGCCACAAGGGTATGGAGGCTCCTATCTCCTGCTGAGAGGCCTGTTTAAACAGGAGTTGAAAGACTCAACGCTCCAGTGGATTTAGGCCCACAGCACAAATCTGCAAACAGAGGTGCCTGACCTCACCAGA
>NW_009952974.1:2342416-2342975 GCF_000747805.2 Chaetura pelagica
GGTTCCCAGGGTGACCTCAGATGAACTGCACAGGCCCAGAGATAAACACCATTTCCAGAAGTTTGTTCTCGAGGTGCAACTGCCTGAATGCCCATTAGGAAACTGTCCCTCGTGCTTCCCTCCCGGAACCACAGTGCAGAACTTCTGGTTCATGTCGCTGTCCGTGCATCTCCCTCATGCCAACTAGAAGCAAACAACTGACTCCGTGCGCCTGAGCGCTGACGTTACTGCACCCAAACATCACCACAGGCCTTTGCTTCACAGCTCATCACCAGAAACCACGACCCTCTCCAGGTCCAACACCACACGGCAACGTCACCCACACACCTCAGACGCGTGTGATGCAGCAACACCTCTCGGCTTGAGGAACCACTGAAGCACCTGCCTCCTGAATGCCCTTTGACGTGCTGTTTTGTTCGTGCGGTGCACTGGAAATAGCGCTCACGATGCCTCTGAAGGGTTAGTCACCCCTTCTGAAGAGCGAGGCCACCAGCCCAGGGCCAGGGGCAGCCCCAGGGCCAGGGGCAACCCCAGGGCCAGGACCAGCCCCAGGGCCAGG
>NW_009952974.1:2344256-2383122 GCF_000747805.2 Chaetura pelagica
GGGGGCAGGGAGAACAGGGAGGTGCGGTTGCAGCCCTGCCCCCTGAGTGCGTTGTGAAGGAGGTTTGGGATGTGCCACCGTGTGGGCTGCACGCGGTGCAAAGCTGCTTGTGTCGTGTCGGTCGGTTGAAGCGATGTTCATCCCATCAGGCTGGGTGAGTGTTTGCGGATCTGCCGGCTGCCCTTGCCCCAAAACCAACGGGTCTGTCACCCCGCCTGGGGCTGGGCTTGGTGAGTGTCTGAGAGCCGGACAGGGGCAGCCACACGGGCTGGTTCCACATCCCTGTCAGTTTCCCAACTCTCTTGCTGTGCTGGACAGCGAACGGGTCAGTTTCACCCGTGGTGCCCATCCCACCGGCAGCAGCAAACCCGGATCTGAGCCTGCCGTGTGCCACCGTGGTGACAAAAATAAAGTGCAGTAAAAATATTGCACGAGATTCAGATTTGGTTGTCACCAGTGCATATTCCAGTTGTGCTTTGGGGCTCTGAGTAAGATTAATTCCCTGTTTTACTAGGTCTTTTTCATACATTGCCACCTCAGCGTAGTTTTAGCCCATGCTAAAATGTTCCTTCAATTGACAACGGCTGTGTTACCACTGTAATGTAATTGATTTGGTGGCATTGTGGCAAAGGCAAAGTGCTGTCATTTGCAACAGTAAACAAAGTGGGAAAAAAAAAAAAGAAAAGAAAAAATCTGTCTTAAAACATTTTTCAATTAGCTGTAGTGATTGTGGGGGTTTCTTGTTTGTTCTAGTGGCAGGAAACCCATCCAGAAATAAGGCAGGTGGGGCTTTGCAGTGTCCTTTCACTGCAAAACTTGCCTCTTACTACCTGCACAGTAAAATGAAAACTTTAAAATATGCAGAATAACTCCTTGATAACTTACCCAAGCCACCTCACCTTATGATGGGTTTAAAGATATTTTGACTGTTGCATGAGTCATCAGGAAAGAGAAATTTCTGAGAAACAGCAACCAAAGAAAGGAGCTGTCAATGTAGGCTCAGAAAATCTAGCATTGATCGCTATTGACTTAATTATTATTTAAATAATTTATTTTAATTGCTCGGTTTGAAATTGCTCCATCTTTTCAGAGCCCCACAACCCATATGTGCATCTTTCATTCATGGCCTGACCTTTTCTGTTCCAGCTATTTAATTAACACAGTGTAATATTCTGTGTGAATTATTCTTGTTTGCAGGATATGGTACCATTTAAATTTGTTAATGTAAAGGAGCAGTGCATTGTTGATAAACTGTTGGAAACCAAATTAGCTTTATCTTGCAGCTAGCTGATTGCATTATTTCACTCATGGGTATAATACTTCTCTAAATATGCTAATTTCACTCTTTTCTCCGTGTGGTGACATTTTTACTGTTCTCATTACTGACATTTGTAATATTTGGGGTGGGGAAATCTTTTCTGGCTTTAACCTCATTATAATGTCGCTAAAGAGATTTGAATATTATCAGATGAAGCACACATATACTCAGGCAAGTGGAAAGGTTATTTTGTCTCCTGGCCCAGAACCTTCATGCCTGTAGCACGGCTTGCATGGACTTCACTGTGCCTAGATCCAAAACTGTGACACACAAGCCCATCCAGTTACCGACTGCATTACCACAAGAGTGTATCCATTGGTAGGGCCTCCATTTCAAACCTAGAATCTCTCAAGGTGGTTGTATCTCCATGCCTATCTGCATGTGTCCAGCCTAAGACCCTCTGGAATTCATCTTACAAGGAGTTGGTGGCCTCAAACTCTGCTGGACTAGTGGTTATGGATAAAAATTACATGGCTGAAGCTGTTATTGCTGCCAAATGCTCATCTCATCCCTGAGGCAGGCCTTGCTGATCCACTTATGAGTTAGCACATAGACTGTGCTGATTTAAGCCTGGCTCAATAAGATAAACTGAAGACTTTGACGGGTGTGTTATAACATTGAGACATCTCAAGATGCCTCAGGAGTCTAATTCAGCTTAAACACACCTGTCATGTAGTGGTTGAGCTGAGTCTAGGAGAGTATCTCCCCCGTGGTGCAACCCCCAGTTCCTAGCACATTAGGTAGTGTCATTTTGCTTTCTCCTAACAGCAGGTTTTTGACAAATTTTCTCTCCAAGTTACTTTCTTTAGAGAGATTCAGTGAACTCCAGCATCCCCTTGTTTCTTATACCTCTCTCCCAACAACTCCTAACATCATGTGTACAATCTTTACATCCTCATGTCAACTTACAGCTTGCAATCTGAGGAGTAGCAATCGATCACAGCCTCTGAAGGCTAGAGGTATACTGGCACAAAATGGACAGGACTCAACATTCATTCAAAGATTCAAAAGTGGCATTTAGCCAATTCTGAATATTTCTTCCAGCATCTAAAATGAGGCCTCTTTTCTAGGTATTTCCCTCAACTTCTATACTTGAGCTGGAGTTGTGACAATGTCGTTTCAGAGCTGCGATAAACAGCACTAGTGTAGCAGGGAGCTGTTCTCCTCTTTATGCTCCCTGTCTTGAACAACAGCTTTGAAGGTGAGTGTGTGAGGTGTGAACAAATCTTGTTCTTCCCTCAGCAAGTTTTGACATCTTTTCCTTTTAGTTACTTAGGAAGAAAACTTCAGAATCAGCTCTGGTTTAGGCTTGGTTTGGGCACCTTCCAATCTGTGTATTCTGTACATATCAGCATCTTTTCTCACCTTTCTTTTTCACTGAGTGGCAAATAGACTTCCAGCTCTAACAATGATTTCTTTGTGTTTCAGGAGGAAGACAGTTTTACAGTCCTTCCTTTTTATTTTTTCTAACATCAACAATAAATGAAAATACAAACACTTCTTCAGCTTATAAAAGCTGGGCAGTTTTATTCTTAAGTTCAAACATCAATATTATCCAGTGGGCACTTATTTTTACCTTTGGATTGCAGGCCGTGTATATCCACATTGCAAAGTAGCCACTGTAACAGATAATTTTAAGGTTTGTGGTGAGCCAGAGCAAATTGCAAAGTCCTTTAGGGAGATGTGGAGGTAGCTCCTTGTATTTGTAGAGTCTACTTTTGTGACTGGCTAATGAAAGACATCTCACCAGATTCACTGTAAACCACACTTTTAAGTTCTTCACTGTCTCTAAAGGAATATTCAAAAGTCACACTTTGGCTTTGAATCCATTTAAAGCATTTTCTACTCCATTTCTGCTTGTTCTTCCATTCATTACTTGCTTAACAATGAACATGTAGATGATGATTGTATCTTTGAGGGGGAGGTGGAAGCTGCATGCTGTGTTTCATCCAAGCTGATTTTGATGGTTATTTCCCTACCTCACTTGGACAACTCTGGGTCTTAGATATTTTGGAGTGGTAATGTTAGAGCTCCAGCCTCAGCAGTCTGTGGTCCCTGTGTTCTTTCTTTCATTTTATTCAGGGCTACTCTCTGCAAGTAACTGCAAACAACACTGATAGAGTATTTTGCATGCCAAAGTTGTGCTAGGGAAATCCAGTTTCAAAGACTGTCTTCATAACTTGAGAATGATGGAAATGAACTGAGTGACACAGGGCAGGGTGAAAATCTCCACCAGTCTGCTTGGACTGCCTCAATGCAGACCACACTGTCTCTGATGCCAGGAAGAAGAGCTCCTGGTATTGGTCTGTCCATTGTGTCTCTGGTGAACATTTCTCATTTCTGATCAGACTTTGTCATTTTTCTCCTATTGTCTTACATCAAAGCAGCAAGGAGTAGCTTAATTATTGCTTTGATGTAATTAATGATGTAGGCATTAGGGAGGTTGTTTCTGTTGCTGTGGCTAGTCACACTTGGCTGTCATACAATAGGTATGCTGTGTGCTGACCAGGTGAATCTTCTCAAGATCTTTTCTGGGTAGGTGTTTGGGATCAGATCCATTTGAAGACATGATGCTCACAAAATGTTTGTTTGGAAATGCTGTATCATGTAATGGTGTATAGAAAGAAGAGGCTAAATTTATGTCTGTGCTTTTCTGAATAGGGGCATATATGATTTAAGATTAAATTACACTATCATTTGTGATCACAGACACAATGAGACTCTTAGTAGATACAGTAGCAAGTGATTCTGGTTTCTGTTTACATCTTTCAGCCAGAGCAATAGTAAGGCAGATTGGGTGTCTTGGTGTAAAGTGCAACTTAAACCTTTCCAGTGTTACTGTTTTGCTGATATTCAGGGGGTTATCTTAAATTTCTAAATACCATGTGCTTTTGAAACTGGATATAGAAGACATCATTGCTTCTAATATTGAATTAATGACTGACATAGTCACATTAATGTTTAAAAGGGCTCTGAAAATATTGAAACTCCTCTACTGAAAGGACGTTTTTAGATATATTAGTAAGTTGACAAATGCTGAGCATTGGTAAATTTTGCATATCACAAGAAGCTTCCAAAATTCAAAGCAGCAGCACTCCATGGTTTCTTCTAAAATTAAAGGTCACCTTCAGTCTCCAGAAAGGTAGGGGCAGCTTATTAGAACAAGAGTTCACACACATCTGAGTGGAGATTTGGGCCTACAGAGTCCTTGATCTTTTTTTGATTTTTAGCTCTTGGTGTTTACAGATAAAGAAACTTTGCAGGCAGTTGTAATTTGAAACAGAAAAGAGAAAGAAAAATCTCTGGAGGGAAGATGGTAAAGATAATTTGATACTACTAGCAGCAGCTTGTTGTATTATAAAGTTGCGAAAGATAAGCTGCTATGCAACAAGGCTGTGCTTCTTCAGTGAAAGCAGAGTTTCTTTTATGTTTCATATTTATATTAAAAATAGAACTAACATTAATGAAATAATAGGGTTGCAAATTAAATTAGAAGAACTTGGTAGCTCACATTTTGGAAAGCTTTGGTCACATGTGTCCTTTGCTCTACATTATGTCAAAGCAAGATTTTACATTGTTTACCTGAATTCCAAGAATCAAAATACACACTGTTAATGTTTTCTCACAGGGGAATTTCATGTTGCTACATGAAAACCTTTTCAAAGAGAAACAGCAACCTAAATCAAACATTAAGCTCACTTCTGTTTGTTTTACCCATGCTGAAAGAAACTGAATGAAGCAAACTGGTGAAATAGCCATGATTTTTGTTAAATGTTCATTCCTATAATAATGGCAATCCCTGAATCTAATACCCTGATGGTGTTGGTTATTGTGCACTTCAGAAACTGTTCTTGAGATTCACATGCTGGGTCTCTCTGGTTTTATTTAATTCAATAATTTATGTAATTAAAAAAATACTTCTATTCTTTTAAAGTATAATTTCATTCTGACAATTATATCTCTAATTGACTCAGTCATTAATCATAATTTGTATCTTATGTAGTATAATAGTGAACAAAGTCATGTGTACTTAAATCATAGCCCCTTTGTGGATCAAATTCAAAAGGCTCAGTTGTATTATTGACTATTTATTAGAATGGGTTATGGGGAAAACATAATTTAAAAATACCATAGACTATTATTGGCTATTGACTACAATAGCTTATGGCAAAATGGTGATGAATGTTAGAAGATTTAGATTATTTTGTTGCTGTCGTTTTCAAGTTCTTGTGATTAGTTTGCAGGATAGGACAACAATGTCATAAATGGTTACAGTTTCTGACAGTGAATTTTGCATAGTGTATTCATCAATTTAAGAGTAGTGCATTCATGTTTGCTACTAACAAGCAGTAGAGAAAGAAACAGAAATAAACTTACAACATGAACAAATTCTTCTTTTTTTTCTTAGAGGTATAGATGTTAGTTTCCTGATGTACCAGTTCTGTTACTTGCAATCGTAATACTGTAGTAGTACTACATTTTATATAAATTTCCTATCTATTAGGAGATATTCTGAGAAATGTATGTTAGTGCAAGTGGGGTATTGGGAAGAAATGACTTTGCTACTAAATTTCGTCAGCAGCAGGTAACTGTAATTTACACCCCAAAAAGACAAAAGGGGGGAATTGTAACAGCCTAGCTTAAGGAATATCAGTCTCTCCTGTTTTATAGTGAGTGGAATTTTTTGGTCAAAGACCATAGTTTTCTCATTCAAAATAAAATTTGAGTGCCATTTATCCAACAAGAAGTTTTATCCATTTATCCAATAAGAAGTTCACAAGGTTCATTGGAAATACATTTAGTATTGAATTCTGTCAGTTGTCCTGATGGAAATTTTCCTGAGCTTGGGGGGTGGGACCAGAAGGAGGTATTGCAAATGGCAGAAGGTGCAAGCAGGAGCTGTAAAGACAAGGAGGGAAAGAAAAACATTTCTTCTCCTAAAGGAGAGCAGAAGAGCTGAGGCCATTCAGCATCCAGTTAGATGAAAATCAAGGCAACTGCTTTCTTGAAGTGCAATACTGGATGGGAGGAGAAGAGATGCCAGGCAGAAGCTGGCCAGGGATTCAGGAAGAGCTTTCTAGGAAGAGCCCTAGGGGATTTAAGAAGGAATTTCATAAATGTATGCTTGAGATCATATGCTGTCATTTAGAGCAGGGACAGGAAGTCCCTCCCAGTGCTATATTCTGGGCTCAACATTTTACTCCACCCCTAAGAAGTCTGGCAGCTATTTCCTTTTTTGTATCAGAAGGACAGTTGGAGGGTGTTGCTGACGCTCTTATTTCATGTCTTGAGTCACTCAAACTTCTTGTAAGAAAAACTGTAAGATGCTCAGCCCTGGGAAGCAAGTGAAATACAAATTCCTGCTTTGGCCTCTTTCTTTTCTTTTGTTCCCCTCCCTCTGCAGTAGCAGACACGAAGGGCGAGGTAGGATGTGCTGACTTCAGGCTGCCAGAGTAAGCTTCAGGTGACAGTCTTACCAGTTCAGAGATGTGTTGGACTGGTCTGTCCTGCGAGACTCCATCCAGCTACTACGTATCCTTCAGTATGCAAAATATTTATGCAAATCTAGGTTAGATGCCCTCCTCCAGGCCATGCTACATCTGCAGTATTGACATTCACCAAGTCAAAAATAATAGTAACTGCAAGAACTGGTCAGGAAGTAACAGCTAGATGTTGATACACTGTACCCTGAAAGCTGCCATCTATATTTATACGCCTCCTGTTTGCCCAGAGCAGCCTGATTACAGTGCGTAACGTTGTCATCGCATGCAGATTTTTTAAAGTTGTTTTTTTAATTTACATAGTTAATGTACTGTGAAATCATTATGTCTGACCTCCAAACCAAGTCACTTCTCTTTGGTTTGGGGAATTTCCCCATCCTTCTCCATACCTTCTCTTTTCCTACTCCTAGTTACTTGATAGTTAAGATTTTGGAGGTTAGGGGTTTTTTTTAGTGGCCTGGCTGGTCTGTCTTAATGTTTGCAAAATACCTTTTTTTTTTTTTTTTTAAAGAAATAAGGGTGATGAAGCATTACAGATTTGCAAGAAAAACAATTTGATGATGCTTGCACAAAATACATTACCGGGCTTTCCTTGTACTCCCTCTTTTTAAAATAATTTTAATACCTCTCAATTAAATATCATAATTAAGCAGCAGGGTGTTTTGGCAGAAGCCAGCTACCACACACTAATGAACTCTTCTAATTTGCTAAATTATTTTAAATGAATCCAGTACATTTAGCTTTTTAATGACAGTACACTTAACTTCTGAACAACTTTGATCAAGTCCACTTTTCAGCAGACTGCCTGCTGTGCTAAACTCTTTATTCACAAACCCCACTCAGTTTTTCAGAAAAATTGTTAATCAGAAGCATTTTCTCTCTTAGAAGCAAAGTCT
The DNA here is from genome assembly GCF_000747805.2 of Chaetura pelagica. Lineage (NCBI taxonomy): Eukaryota > Metazoa > Chordata > Aves > Apodiformes > Apodidae > Chaetura > Chaetura pelagica. The sequence goes on from NW_009952974.1 coordinate 2,351,972, forward strand.
ACTGTAAAATACTTAACTCATCACTTTTCTTTTACCTGCCCTCAGTGCTGAAGTCTGGACAAGACTTCATATTTGACAACATTTTATGTAAAGATGACTGGAGAGCTTTGTTTTTTTAATTGGAAGGTCTCTATTTTGCAGTATGTTACCTTTCTAAAAAAACACCTTTGTTTTTTGCCAATTATGTCAGCTGTCACGGTTACAAAACTTGAGCTAAAACTTGTTTCAGTTTTTCAGTTCTTGATTGGATTCTATACATGCCTTGTGTAAAGTCAAAACACGAGGCAAATTATTCCTGTTTCCTTTTGTACTGGGAAGCCACATCATTTGCTAACCCTGATGGAAAGAACTAATTTAACAGCATTCCTTTTCTCTTTTGGATCAGAGTACAACTGAGAAAATGAAGACTTCAACAGAGCTTTTCAAAGGGCATATGCATTTCTATTCTCTCCTGCTACCAGATCTCCCAATGGAATTTGATGTCTAATGCCCAAGATGTGCCATGGACATTTTGTTTCTTTGCAACACATGTTATTGATACGCCTTGTACTTCTGCAAATCCTTGTGTCCAAACTATATGCCCTTATATGTGCTATACAACCTCAGGTTTTCCCTAGGAATCAATTACCATCAGTTTCAGGTTAGGAAATACTGAAAAGCAAGAGCCCAGCTGGTGAAGCTTTGATAACAATAACTAAGGAAAATATTTATTATTGTTGTTGTTATTATTATTATTGTAAAGTACAGGTTTTTCTGCTAATCTGTCTTTCAAGAGGTATCTTCAGATGTCGCTTTTAATAACCTTTTACCACTCCTACAGTTTACAGGTCCATCATCTGTTGGGCATAAGCAGAGGTCTCCAAATTATCATAATATCTAATTGATGTAGTATATGATATTTACCTTTATCCCATGCCTTTTCTCTAACAAGCATTTAAATATGCATGACTGGCTCAAACCGGGACATTGACAAACATTATGGGGAAATAATTGTGTTTAGCTGACTGCAGTTCTCCCCAAAGAATATATAAAACTGAATCAAGACACTTGAAGATTCTTTGCACAAAATTGGCAGGAATCCCCATTTGTCTTTGCAAAAAAAAACACAACACAGCCCTAATGATCATTTATCTAATGCTGTAAATTTTCTGAAACATTTTAAACTTCACTGCTGATTAAATCATGTATATTGTATGTGATTATCTGTATCAGGAAAAGGTATGTTCTCATTTAACAGTGATTTTATTCCTATTTGAAGATAGAAGTGATTAGCATCTTCCTAAGACAGAGGGTGCTCTTTCATTGTCTCTAAACTTTAGGGGGAAATAGATTTAAGATTGAATAAAGTGTCATGACATGACAAAACTCTCCAGCTAATGTTCTGTAGAGGCAAGGCTTTTTAGCCTGATTGTGGGTTTTTTGTTTTGTTTGGCATTGATACAAACTCTCCCAGTAGCTTGAGCTCTGAGCTTCCCACTATATTTACTGTGGTTAAAACCACACCTTTTAACAGCACAATATGGATGTGGAAATTACATTAGAAAGCCACACAGAATCAACAGTTGGCTTCACTGAGCCTTCCTGTCACTTCCAGTACAATTTCTGCTTTTTTAGCACATCCCAACTGTTGACTGAAGTTACAGGATAAACCTGAAGCTTTTGCAATAAAACTCAGCTTTACAAAATCCTCCCAAAAAGTGCCACCAACTGCATTTCTCTGGATTTACATCCTCTAAAATAATTAAATATATTGCCCTTAAAAAAAAAACCAACCCAAGCAATTGAATAGTCAGTGGACAGCCATGTGGTGATAAACTTAGCCTACTTTCCTTTTTATGAGTTGGAAAATCTGAAGAGTATCTAAGGCCAGCCAGGTCCTGCATCCTGAAAGCCACGTCTACGATATTATCATTACACTGGTTAAAGACAGAAGTTTTATAGATCCTCCTCAGAGTGTTCAGATCTGGACTGAGTCTTGCCTTAGTCTTTGAACAGCATCACTGCAAAAAAACATGCTGAGCTTTAGCCCCTTCCCATGCTACAGCCAGCTCCTGGTAGCTGCACCAGCACCTCTGTTGTGTCCGCACATGTCTTTCTGCCTTCTCTGGAGTTGCTCCCTCTAGGTATGCTAACCAATTGCTCAGAAACCCCCAGAGTTTCCTGCTGGGGGTAGGAAAGACCATATGGGAAGACATAAGGTCCCTGTGAGGCCTCCTTATGTCCTGCTTGTGCTAGCTGCTGGAGTGCAAGACTGAAGGCCAAGTGTTGGAGACATCTCTGTGTCACAGCAACACCATCCTGTCAGGTGTTGCTCTGCACATGAGAGGAAACGTGGGAAATAAACCAAACCCCAGACTCCCTCCTGTCAGCACCCTTGAGAAAGGGAAGCCATTGAAAAATTTATATTCCATGAAGACAGAATATTGGAGGTCTTTAGTTTTAAAGCTTCAAGATGGAGTTTCCATGAGTTAAAGGAGAAAGGGATTCACTTTCCCTGGAAATCCATAGCAGAAGGACCCCTCAACTAGGTAGGATACCCTAGCCGTGATACCTCCTACTGAATTTGTGTGGAAACAGCAGCTTAATTTAGAAAACTAAAGGAGTCCAGCTATGCTGGAGTATAAACCCTGTGAAAAGAAGGGGGACTCACAAAAGTTACCAGACATATATGGCATACAGCATGCACAGGGCTCCTCTTATTCCTGCCATCCACCTTTCAGCATACATATATTTATTTTAAACTGTTATGTTTGAAACAATCCAAAACAAACCTTCTTGGTGACCTTATTCCTGGTGGGTCTTTTGACCCAGGTGGTCATGCTGGGCTGCCCCATGCTGGACTGGCTGGTTCTTCACCACATGTCCTACCACCCACACCTGGGGAAGAGTGAGAGGCAAAATTGGCACCCAGCAGTAAAGGGAATTTTCTTGTCCTATATTTATTTAACCCATCACACATGCAAAACCAGAATTTGACCCCTCAATAGAGTGAGTGAATTGGTTTGTTTTTAATGAGCTGCTTGGAGTCATGGGGGAACCATACCTATCGATTTGCTATTATATGTGTTACATGGATGCAGATTCTGGATGAGTTAACTTCAATAGAGGTTAAAATAATGAATGGGGTTTTTTTATGACTTGAAGTTGTAGTCCACTGTTTCATCTCAATGGAGTTGTTAGTTTAAAAAATAAATAAATAAATAAACAAATCAGGCTTTCCTTCTCAATATGTCATTCAAGGAAAGTTGTTCTGAAAGCACCAAGTCATTTCAGCTTGACAGTTTCAGAGGGGCACATAAATCTTTAAACAGCGAAGGAATAAATGGAAATCTTTGGTTAGTTCAGTTCTTGGATTGGTACAATTTCCTTTTTCTAAAATTCTGTAGATGAGAAGAAATTTTTAAAATTTTTAGTACCTGCTGTTTGGGTTAGGCTGTTCCTTGGTTTACATCAAGTGCACAGGAACCTGGTTTGCTGTCTCTGACAATGTACTAGACTTCTTGGAGAGAATCCTGTGCAGAAAGACTATTACTCATAAAAGTTATGTTCTCTAAACTCTGGATGTTGTTTATAAGGTTTTTTTATTGTCAGCCTAATTCTAAACAATGTGGCTACAGTGTTTTATTGACTAAGCTGTATGTGAAAATTCTAAGCACCTGCCTGTTTTTATTTATTACATTTTGGGTTCTAATACACTACTTTGATTTACTGTAAGAATGTTCTTTCAGTGTTTGTAGTAGAACTCTGACTTTAAAAGAATCTACAAATACAAGAGAACTATTAACCACAAACAGAGGAGGTGTTAATCCTGAATGTTTTCTGTCCTGTGGGAGAGGGTTGGTATCACTTCATGTATCATAAATCATCTCTCTACAGCTGTTTTTTTTTCTTTACATAGGTGAAGATGTCAAACCATTTACTCCTGAGAAAACCAAGGAAATTGTGATGTCTCTACAGCAACCTGCAGTCTTCTGTAATATGGTTGGTGATTGGCCAGCCCTTCACTGGAATGCAAAATACCTTTCTCAGGTATTGAGTGGAAAGGAAATCCAGTTTAGGATAGGTCTGAAGACAGTGGATTTAGGTGAGACCAAGGTGGGTGGGTGTTACATGTCACAACTATCTTTTTGAAGTTCTGCAATCCTCTGCCTCTCTGTTATTACTGTTCACTCTCTAATGTGTTGCTTTTCACCACAGGCTTTGTTTTTAGGACCTGGGATTTGGCCAAGAGTAGAACTCTCCTTTCTTGCATGTTTATTCTTATTAGGAAATGTTTGTACCTTTCTAAGGTTGTGTGTTTGATGGGATTCTGTTGGATTACACAAGTTAAATAGTATGTGTCCATAGGAGGGGAAAAAATCATCACAGGATTAAACATCAACAGAGGTAAGATGCCTCCAGAGAATACCATCATTTGTTACAACAGCAGCAAAGGTGCTATGAATCAGGAAATCCCTCAACTACTTCCAGCCATACTGAAATATTTATTTTTCTGAGGGGGGATAAAGGGTGGGCAGCAGCTACAGAAGTTGAGTTTCTGGCAGAGAAAATGCATCGCTATAGCCCATCTATCTGATGGCTACGTGGAGCACACCCACAATTACAAAGGAAGAAGAAAGCTTACACAAAACTGACTTCTGTTTGCAGACAGTTCTTATTTTGAGCATTTTCTTTGGTTCTGTAGTAAAATGAATAAACAATGAGTTTATTGTAAAGAAGCTGGAGAGAACAAGAGGTTGTCACGCTGATCAGTTATGAGTAACAAGAGCTGCTGGACAGAGCTGATGCTGTCAGATATGAAGTTGGAGAGAAGAGGGCTGCAGCCTGGACATCTGCCCAAGAGGTTCTGCCACTAAGGACAGCAAAAGGATTCAAGCCTCTGAGGTTTGATACAGAGAGGGACTGCAAAGGTGGCTGCAGGCTCAGTAGTTGAAATTACAGTACAGTACAAATACCAAATACTGAATAAATGTTGCATATTGAGGTGGTTATTGAAGTTGGATGCGGATGGCCAGTTTTTTTTGTTTGTGAGTATGCCTGTGCTTTGTTACAGAATTAAAAGGCTATTCCTTGCTTGGATTATTAGTTTAAATAATTTTAATTCCCCAGCAGATGTGAACAGACATTTGGTTTTCTTTTAAGTTTAAAGAAATGGTGGAGGTATTTCGCTTACCTTCTTACTGGGGCTTTAGGGTATTTTCTAAGGCTTTATCCTTTTTTTTCCTACATTTCCCTTAGTATACATTGCAAACATTGTTTTTCTTAGTAGAACAGAATTTGGTGTCTTGTCAGGACCAGACTGTAAGTAAGGAGAGGGGCTTCTTCCTCCATAAAGCACTTCTTCCTTTTCTCCTTCGCTCCAGTTTCAACCTGTGGCATTAGGTGGGAGGGAGGAGGACTGTCATGCCTTCAGATCCCATGTCATCAGACAGAACTGGTAGCTTCAACTGATGTGGCTTAATCTACAATTTATCAATTAAAAAACACCCTCAGCTTTTAGTCATTAAGTATTAACAAACTGATTAATGTTCTTGCTCTCAGCTGCCCATTGCTAACATTTTCACCCTAGTTACACCTACAAATCCATCTAAGCCATCAGTCTAGGTTGCCCAAATACATTTTTATCACTATTTATTTTTCCATAAGCACCCATGCCTTAGCACTGAACAAGTTATGAATTAAACCAAGAACCCTGGCCTGAGGAGATTCTACCCTAGAAGATAGTCTTGCCTTTCAGAGTTGGATTTTTTTTTGAAATGAAGCTCAGAGTGAAATATACTGAGGAAGAAAGAGCAGATTTCTTTCCTTTAAAGCACTTCCTCCTGAGTTATCTTGGAAAATAGGCAGTGTCCTAAGCACTGTTTGTTCTCATAAAAATAATGCAGATACTGAGCCACCTTCAGCAATGCTTATATCTTTTATCTAATGTTTCCATCAGACCATGTCTTAGTAAAATGATGTGCATGGCATTAATGACTGTGTGTCAGGAGGGGACATTGGACTGCAACTCAGGCATGGACACAGATACAGGAGGTTTGTTGTTACTGCAGGCCATGTTTGTCCCTGGTCTGCAGTTCTTAGGTTGGGAGCCCTTCTACTGCAGAGAGCCAGGTTGTGGGCTGCTGAATAGTGGGGCTTATCTGACACTGTTAGTTAATGAATTTGATAGTGAGGGGAAGGAAAACCACTACCTAGGCTGCTACAATGGAAAACAGGAAAATGATAACGATAAAGGTTTGTAAAAGCTGTTCTCCTGCCCGAGGGGAATAAGAACAAATGTATGAGACTCTATGGGAATTGCTGCAATAACAAAATGAGTGTGGTAAAGAACAAAGAGCTGCTGCTGCACAACATTGAAAGGGTCCCATTGCTGAGCTGCTCCATGCAAGTTACACAAGGTTAAATTGCAGCTCAGCCATTGTCATTTATGCATGCTGCAGTAAATTTTTTCCAAGTAGGAGTTATAGGGGTTTTTGTTGTTGTTTGTTGGGGTTTTTTTAACATTGGAAATGCCTCTTTGAAGCTGGCACAATTATCAGCTGTAGGAAATTAAAATCTCTGATTAACCATAATTCAAGTACACTGTGATGTGAGTTATCTTGTAGGCCTTCCAAGAGACCTGGCCTTGAGCTGAAGGGCTGTATCAGTCAGCCTGACCAAAGCATGATGGGAGCAAAACATTGCTGGTAAATACATTTTATGTCTGCCAAGGAACACTGCAATATGCTTTTGCCAGTCCCAAATGAAAAATAAGGACATACAGCAATTTAAATGAATCATTGGCACACATGTGGCTCCATAATTTCCTTCCTACACTTTACTGTGCCGATTTGGTTATTGCTTTAGGGAAAGATGAACATGTCCATCCACGTAAATCCATGGTGACAAAACAATAGGTACAGAAATACTTGTGTGTACCTTTGCAGCTCACGCTTAAGGGAGATGAAGCAAAGGACAGGCTCTCAGTTGTTCAGGGAATTTGGGGATATTACTGAGTTCCTGTGCTGAAGGGTGCTTTGCACATGAACAACAGCAACTGTTCGTGTGCTTTTACCTCATAGCAAGTTCAAGGCAGCAGCCATTCCCTTAAACCTTAATGAAAATGCAATACTCTCAGACTTAATTATGAGTTAGGTGATGAGAACCATTCTCTTGACCAGAGTCAAACCATCTAGTCCCAGTTCATACCTTATGTTGCTTTTAACCAGAGCAGAGAGAGAAACAACATACTATTTTTTAATTGGTTCTGTGCTTAATGGTCATGTAATGTTTGGCTTTTTCTTTTGTTGCTCTAGTTCCCCAGTTTGAAACCAAGTGTAGCTACGTGAAGGCTACACTTGAAGAGTTTTTGGCTTGGACCTGTGGGCAGCCTTCTTGTCTCTCTGGACCATTCAGTTCTTATGAGTACTCCAAACATTGGGCTTATGCTGACTACAAATACATTGCCAGGATATTTGAAGACAAGCCAGAAATCTTCCAGGTAAACATTAATATTATCTCTTCCTAGTTTGATGATGGCAAATTATTTAGTGTAGCTTCTGAAACCTCTACTGCTATCCCCTCTCTGCTCCTTTGGCCATTTATTTTAAAATCTTGAAATAAAAACCACTGGCTCTCAGTCTAATGGAGAATAGTAGCAAGTGGCAGCCATCTAAAATTCTGAGTGTCCTTATATGCTTAAAACCAACACCACAAGCAACAAAAACAACTACCAGACTGGAAGCACTCCCCTTCCCATTTAGCCCAGCATCATTTTGTGTCTGGGCAGGCTTGAGGAGCACCAAGTCATGTGTGTGACCTCTGCAGCTCAACATCTTCCCTGCACCTCTGCTGAAAGTATCCAGGTGAGGTGGGGCTTGGGTGTGGAGATGACAAGCAGCTGGCAGGCCTGACAAGGTGAAAAATTGAGACCCTGCTGTTGCCCCAGATCCACCTCGCACCCAAAAATGCACCCAAACTAACAGCTCTGCTCTGGAGAGAGGGTTTGATGGCATGTATTCACTTGTAGCAACAAGGCTGTCACAGGGTTTCCTCCCCAACTACAGGAATCTACACTTATTCTTGTTGAACCTCATTAGGTTCCTCTTTGCCCAGCTCTCCAATCTGTCTAGATCTTGCTGAACAGCTGCACAGCCTTCAGGTGAATCAGCCAGTACTCCCAGGATCATCAGCAACCTTGCTGAGGATACTCTGTCCCTTCATCCAGGTCATTGATGAACATGTTTAACAGGACATGGGTCATGTTCCTTGAACTAAGTTGGGAGCTCCAAGGATATTTCAGGCTTCTCCAGATCTTTGAGTGACTCTGTGCTTTGTTTCTGCCTTGGTCTTTTCTCTTTCTGCCTCAAAACCCAGCATTTTCTTGTGTTTATGGGACAAGATAATAGCAGCTCAGAAGACCTGAATATCCTGCTGCTTCATTCAGTCAATAAACACATACCTAAAGGAAACCACCATTTTCCTACCTCCTTCTTCCCTTTGCCCCCATTCCAGAGATAAAGTGAGGCTTCAGGAATTGCATTTCTCTGCAGGTGTCATGCCACAGCCTCATCACCTGACTGATAACAAGCAACAGATTGTACTGCAATTTTAGAACAGAGACACATAATGGTTATGCTGTGGATTATATTTTTTTTTTTTTTAAAGCAGAATCTGGGAAGGAAAAAAACTGATGGTGTTATGCAAGCAAATATGGTGTGTGTCATCTGCTAGTTTCACAGGCATGGGAGTGAAATGCATCCATCAGTTCCAGACTCATACGGCTTTTGAAACACTGCTCCACAATTTATACCAGCCAAAAGAGATCTTTGTAGAAATTCTCTTCCATTCTTGTGTGCATTTGATGATAACCCCTTTGTTTTTTCTTTTTAGATGTTATTTAGATTTACGTAAGGTGATCTGAAGGGGAAATGAAGGCCAACTGCACTGTTATTTATAGTGATTAATAGAACCAGTTAGAAGTTGTTTGAAATTTATATTGCACTGTTTATCATTTACAGTTGTATGGGCTAAGGTAATGATTCCATTATTCTAATCTATGGCCAGTATCTAGCATCTTACAGTTTTTGTTCAGTTGATATTTCATCACAGAATTGGAAATATAAATCAGAAGCAAGATATATGCTTGAAGTTTAAATAGAAACGAGACCTTTTACAGTGACATACGGGTACGGATTAACTTCATTATAAGCAGCAAATGAAATAAATGTAATTCACAAGTAATGTGCCATCTGTTATGGTTGGAACACCTTTTAGTGCATTTCTTCTTACTGTGGCTTTTCATTGTAGAAAAGGAACCCACTGTGACAAGATTTCAGAGACCCTACAGGTTCCTTTTCAGTTCGTTGGCTAAAAACTATTTTACCCATAATCACCTCAACTATTTACTATTTCTGCAACAGTTTCAAAAAGTTCTTTTAAATCTAGTATTGATTATGTGTGCTTTCTTTCCACTTAAATGGTAACAAAATACAAAAACTATTTAGGTGTGAGATTAAAGTGTAGAGATGGTGTTACACTTAACTTTATCACTGAAGGAGTTGTATTGGATTTTAAATTTTATGGCTGCTGAAATCTATAGTAGCAACTTTTTCTTCCTGATTTTTTGCTGCCTTTGACAAATGTTTATATTACACTTCTGCATTATTTTTTTTCAAATGATATCTTTAAAGTCAATAATTCTGAAATTCAACATCTTTAGCAACACTGAATTTTTGGGAAGGCTATTGCTCATTTTAAGGGTTTCCTGATACAGAAACATGAAGTCATCCTATCATCATGTCTAGTTGTAGTTTTCCTCATCCATAGATCTTAAAAAAGGATAGTTATCCACCTGTCTGCAAGAAGCTAGCTTACATACTTAGATTAGAAGGACAGAGTCCTATTTTCTCTTTAAGACAGAAGAAAGAGAGAGGCTTTTCCAAGGGCTGATTGAAAGTGCTTTGACAAGAGCAGGAGCCAAATTAGGTTCCTAAAGTTAGGTGCTGTGAATGACCACAAAGTGCTTTACTGAAACAGAACAAATACTGTTATCTTCCTTTTCAAGATGGGAAAAATAAAGCTTAGAGATGAAGTGATTTGCCCAACCATCAGGAAGCCAAGAATTGAATCTCTTTTCTAAGGCTCAGTCTGGGGCTCCAGCCAAAAGAAACCAGTATCTCTGGCCGGTGTACATCCAGTGCTTTCCAATAAACAAATGATCAGTCCCTGCAGGTGGCAGGGTGAGCTGCAGAAACAGGGGAAGGCTTTATCAGAGCTATACAGAGCCATCCAGCAAAACCCTTGAACTAGCTGAAAAATACCTCACCATGCCTCATTCCATCTGTCATCCCCAAGAGATTGCTTGTGGGAGAACCAATGGGCTGGAAAGCTTCAGGATCCTGTTCATAACAGAGCATACCTCTTTCTGCCCTTTGTCACCATGTCATCGAGTTGTTTGAAGTTCCCTTCCTCCTCAGCTGCAAAGGCAGAAGAACGTGTCCATTAAGTAATCAGAAACTTTAAAAAAAACAGCATACCAGTGGGCCAGAGGTGGGGTAAAGTCTGCATTTCCAGAATACATGAAGAAAGCTGAAATAGGAACAGAGAGCAAATATGCCACATGGATCACCAAATTGATTTGAAAGGGAAGGAGAGATTTTTTCCTTCCTTCCATTCTTCTTTTAAATGCCATACATCAGAATTTTTCTAAAAGCAATCCTGAGCTTGAGTGGTTAACAGTGGATAAAGGAAAAAAACTGTGTTTGAAAAGGTGGAAAAGAAGCCACGTGTGGTGATGGGCAGTGGGGCTGTTCTTCTGTAGAACTTGCCTGATATGAAAGACTGGGATGAGAACTGGAGACAGAGATCTGGGAGGCTGTGTAAGTAGACAGGGAAAGAAGAAATTAGCAGAAGAAATGCTACTAGAGAGGAGAATTTTGGAGTAAGGAGAACAGGCCATATATGCAGGAACCCCACCAAGGAGTATCAGCTGCAGTGGATAAAGTGCGGCTGGGGGGTAGAGGGAAATGACAGAAAACTCAGAGAACTGAGGGTAGGACATGAGTCAGTTCAACAGCTTACATGAATAACGTTTTCATTGTGGTAGGATATAAGGTGGTCTGACTTTGGTTTTCCTGGAAGATGTGGAAGAGAGAGCACACTGTGGATTGGTTCTGAAGGAGCAAACACCCCCTGCCATTTGGACTCTTATGGCTGCAATTTAGTGTTACAAGTACAAGGAAGGTAAGAAGTCTGTATACATGTAACAAATACAGAGAAATGTTATACTGTGCTATGAAGTTAGTTTTGGACTCTTGAGTGTTAATTCTAGGTCCTGATTATTTTCATTATCTGATTGGAAAGCATCAGACCTTGTTCTATAGGAAATACCAGAACTTCAGGGGGGTGGAGCATTGACTGGAGCATGGAGGTAACAATTTTATTTCCTTCTGTTTGAAGAAGATCTTTTCTGATCTGTGTTATGGGATCCAGTAATAAACATTTTAATCTTCCTTGCAGTTACAAATTCAGGAACTTGAAATTAGGAGATAAAGAGTTAAAAATAAAAAGGCCAGAAAAAAGTACAAATAAGCTACTTTAGACTCTTACAGTATTCTCTGTGCGAGAGCCTTTTAATAGCCTGCTAGAATTAATTTAAAAGGGGGATACCAGGATGGGAGAAGCCAGCTGTGAGCAAAGTTGAAAAGGACACTTGAGGCCCCACACTAATTTTGGGAGCATGTCACTTTGTTCTGTTCTCTCTCTTTCTCCCTGTTTTCATACTGTCCTCTTTTTTTGCCCCTTTCCTTCTATACTGGCCTCAGGGATTTTTTTTGTTATTTATTATTGCTAGAATGATGCTAGAGCAACAAAAACAATTGCATGCATTTTTTAGGTTTAATAGTGTCTAGTGGAAGGAGTAATTTGCCAGTGGGATTTTAGTGTGATTAATTACTCTGATGTTTAATAAAAAGTGAAGTCATGGTGGTCTGGTGATGAAGGTGCAGGACTGGGATTCAAGTAGGCTGACTTTATGCTGGGCACTGCCACAGACTGACTGCCTTTAAGGCCTGAGGCAAATTAATTTGTCATCATCTGTAGGAAGGGTAACTCTGTAAAGTTCTCAGGCAGGTTTTTATTTCTGTTGATAAACAGTCCTGAGATCCTTGGGTGAATGCAGGAGAGACACTCAGGAAGCCTTTCTTAGCACTGCATTTTGCTGCAGCCAGTCCTGCAGGCTTCAGTTTGCATTAGTAAGTGTTGGACACTGAAGTCCAGACACTTCAGTGTATCTAGGAGCCAGAAATATCATTGAAAAACATGAGACTTACATGCTTACATATTTTCTAAGGATCCACCTTAACACTGGGTGTACTAAATAGGTGTGGTAGTTTCACAGACCTGATACCTGCCCTGCCTCTTTGGTCTCTACCTTCACGTGTTGAGCTTGAGCCAGAGTTCCAGCACTGCGTAGTGATTTTGCCAACCTTCCCAAGACACTTTCTCCCCCTCTGGTAGAGCAAAATCCCTGTTCTTTCAGGGAAGGAAGAAGCCTAAAGCCTTTGTGTAGCCTGAAAAGACAAAGTTGTTTTCCTCTTCAGAGCAAAGGCTATAAATAGATAGAAAACTTCCACAAGCTTGTGAACTCTGTGCTTCTTCAGAGCGGAAAGATTCCCTTTTGAGACTCACAAACAAGACAGGCTTTGTAACAAAATATAAGCTTATGCTAAACTGAAATAGATTTGCCTTTGCAGAAAAGCCAGGGATGACTCCTTAGCCCTTTGTTGCTATCTTGAATTTCCTTCTTGCATCCCTCAGGCTTCTTAATTTTTTGCTACATGATATTGCTTTGACATGAGCCTGCAGGATTAACCCGTGAGCTTCCTAATGTATTTATTCTCAGCCCTTTCAGAGGGTCTAGTTTGGAGGGCAAAGTGGAGCTGCAATAGGACTTGAGTTTCAGAAGAATTATTTTTTGTGCTTGTAACCTGTAGTAGCTTTGGCAATTACTGAGAAACATCAGTGGCTGATGGCACTTCCATCTGTGCCAATCTCTGAAGTTCTGGCTATCCTGCTATTCCTGTCTCTTTTGTTTTTGTGCCATTTGGCTGCTTTTCTCCCCCTTTTCAGATCTGTGACTTAACACTGACAACCAGAAGCAGCAGGCAAAAAAAAAAAAGTTATTACCAAGGAAAAGAACAAAAAGAAAAGGTCTTGCTAAAGCCTGAAGCAAAGAGGAGAGCTGCTCAAATTGTCCAACTGCACTGCAAAGTACTGCCTTTACTTCTCCATTGCTTAGTACATGGGTCACTGTTGTACTGCTTGTCTGGCACCTCTTAAATATAATAAATTCTCTCTTTGTATTCTGTTCTGGTTATTTCCATCACCTTAAGTACAGCCATATAAAACTCCTATTTCTAAATAACATATGTACCTGCTAAGGTATTTAATTTATAAGTACCCATAAAACTGGCACCACCAGTTCTGGCATATTCTTTTTCTCTCTTTGATCTGGTTGATGTCACTGAAATAGAGACATTAACTCCTAAGGTCAAGGCCCATGTCTCAGCTCTGCTCAGCCCTGCACTGCAGTGTGTTGACCTGCTGCTTTGGGCTCATCAAGAGCAGCCCAGAACATGAGTGCCCTCACGAGTAGAGCAACCCAGTCTGGCTCCATCTGGGCATTTAGTCATGCCACTGAGTTCTTAACCCTGGTGGCCCATGAAAGCCACATTTTCATTATGTGGTAATAACACCAAAAAGTACTGATGTTTTAGAATGTTCTGTCTAGGGATGGCTCCAGTTTTTATTTATGCCATTGCCCTACCTGTGGCATAGGAGCATCAAGGTGTTTTGCTGAGAATGAGAGTTTTGTGACTAATGGCCAAATAAGTCCTGTAGGTGATGAGAGGGCACAGAAGATGATGTTCATAGCCCTTTACTGTAACCATCCTAAACACACAATACCCTCATTATAAAACAAACAGGGGTGCAGCAGCTCTTCATTCAGTGAATGGAAGTCCTTGATCTCTAACAAAACTATTTCCTTAGGTTTGTAGAGCAATTTTTAATGCTCTGAGCATCTGTAAATGCTGCGTGTTCTGTAAAAGGGTGGAAGGAGGAAGCAGATGGGAGAGCTTTTTTTTTTAAAAAAAAAATAAAATTATCTGCCTTTATAAAAATAATTTGTGAGAAGCTGTAAATCTTTTCAGTTAAAAAATTAAAAAGTGGAATATTTTAAAAATGCTTTAGGAGACAGCCTGTAAGCAGTGCCTGTGTTCTCACTGCGTAGGAGATTCACACAGAGAGGCAGATTTATGTTTTATTGAAAACCCTGCTACTGCCTTTAGTTCTTTGCTGTAACTGACATGCACTGAATACATTTTTATCTTCTATTTTCAGGAAGAGATGGCACCTCTTCCCACCTGGTGACACCAGTTTCCTTTATCCCACCAGGATCCCTTATGAGGAATCCAGCGTATTCAGCAAAGTCAACGTTGCCAACCCTGATCTGAAACACTTTCCTCAGTTTAAGAACACAACAGCCCATGTGGTTACACTCAGCCCAGGACAGGTACCATTCACATACAAGCTTTACCTCACTTTAAAGATTCTAGTAAATTATTTAACTGGCTAATTAAAGGCTAGAACATCTTAAATGGACTGTGGAACTTCCCTCTCTCTACAGTCTGCGCTCAGGCTTGAAACATTTCTCTCAGCATGGGAACTTTCTTTGCTCACAGTTAATTTACTAGCCTTTTTTGTACAAAAAACCTGCAAACTTCTAGACAGTTAGTTCAATCAGCTGCTTAATTCCATGACAGTTCTTGTAATCACCTCTAACTGGTCTGTTTTACAACTTTCTTCAACAGTTTTCCAACCTGTCTACTCTGAAACCAGTATGTTCCATAAAATGTATTTGATTAATGAGCGTGTAGAGCCAGTAAAGGAACTCATATTTTGATAGTGAATAACCTTCACCAGGGAACATTGCCCCCACTTATTGCTTTAATAGCAGAGCATTATAATGATGATACTTAGAGTGCACACCTTTCAGAGATTTCACAGTGCTTCACAAGGATGTAAGGATATTATTAACCCTGTTTTACTTGGGAAGTTTGGTTTTAAGTAGTTTTGGATTTAACAGCAGTATGAGAGCAGGGCTCATGGCTCTTCATTCCTTATCTCCCACTGTAAATAGTGTCCTCCTTTATTTAATCAACATGGTCTGTATTGGAAGTCTGAATCACCTCTTTGCATTTGTTCAGCAGCCCATGTCCCTGTGAAGCACTCCTGTGCATCTCAAACTGTCAGGCCTTTCCAAAATAATTTTGCAATGTTCTTTGCTCCAGCCCCTTAAGACCAGTGAAACTCCTGGGTTTAGGGCCTTTTCACCATTTTCCTGGCAGGTGTCACCTCTTGTGACCTGCTAGCTCAGCTATTTGTACAAGTGTTCCCTTGCCCCTGGCTGGCAAACCCAGCTGTCTTCAGCCATTTAAAGAATGGATTTTTGTCAATACAGGTGATTTCAGGGAGGCAGAGAGAAGGGTGCTCCTGTGAACTGGTGAGATGGCTGACTAGAGCAGGATAGTAGTTTCCAACAAAAGGATGATGTCAGTGAACTGGGAAGAGCATGCTCTTGTGCTGGTACAGTTGCATTATTTGCCCTGCATTAGCTCCTAGTGATACTCCTAAAACAAATAGTTTGTTTTGAATCCTACACTTTGTAAAGTTGCAGCATTCAATAATATAAAGCACAAAGAACAAATGTTTACCATTGATAAAAAGGCCACATACATTCAGCACTGCCATTATCCATGATCCCAACACTATTACAATTTATAATCTCCTTTGGAATGACCAAGTATAGTAGCGAACCTTGAATATTATCTTAATCTTAATTAGGCTGAAAGCAATTACAAATGAATCTTCCTAGGAATAAAGATCTTGAGCCAGCTCAGCAGAACAAGTTGCCTGCATTGACATGGAGGAGATACTGTTTGGATTTCTGGGGGAAAAGCAACATAGAGGCAATGAGGGAGCATTGAAATGTTGCTTTCATCCATTTCACCAGCACCTTCTGGGTGGTGCTTTCCAGCATCTCATCCAGAAGCTTATGGGGCAGGTAGCTGGGGAATGCTGCTGTTTGATGGAGAGAAAAGGAATTACCTCAAAGAACTGCTTTTTTAACAAGGGAAAGGATCCCTAAATAAAAACAATCTTGGATCTGTACCTTAGCAGTCGTTTTTAAGTAGAATTAATAAAATTACTGCAGAATTTGCAGCCAGCTTTATTTTGTGATAATGTAAAGCTTCTCCACCCCTTCCCAGAGGATATGCAGAACATCATGGATTAGATATTGTAACAATAAAGGCTTGAAAATTAAAGACAAAGGTGTTCTAAGGTAGTCAGGAGAGCAACTGCATGTAGGGTGAGTGCAGCTCTGAATATCAAAAATTTAATGTGGCTAATGCCACCTTCTGGACGGTGTTTGCTACAAGCCATTTCTCTACAACCATTTAAGGCTTGAAAGCAGAATTCCTTCATGAAACATTGTACCAATGCACAATGTGTACTTTGGTGGCAGACTTTTCCCCCTTTCACTGTGCTGTTCAGAGGTGAGTCTCTGTCAAGAATTTTGGTAGTTGGCCAAGGCTTTAAGTTTTATGATGTTTCATCCTGTCTTTGACCAGTGGCTGCTGGCAGCATTTTCACAGAGGTCTTATATATTAGTTACACATTAGTGATCTGTTCTTGATCCAAATTATGGTAACATTTAGATATCTAACTGTAGCAGGAGGTTCATTGCTGGTGGATTTGAATTCACTGAACTAGTGATTTTTCTCCCAAAGCACTGGTGTTTTATTTGTTAAAAAATTCTGCAATATTTCTAGTCATGCCTGGATTGTTTTCACAAATATACACATACTGCTTAAGAGACTGCACATAGGGCAAAACATGTCTGTTCCAGTATCTTCCACCCCACTCTCTGGGACAAGTGTTGAGAGTTAGGGTAGGATCTGCCACGCTCAAACCCCATCTGGGACAGATGTCCTGTCTGCCATCAGTGGAAAGAACCTGGCACCTCTACAAGGCAATTCATCCTCCCTCTCTTACACAGTTACAGTCCTGCAGGAGCATTCATCCCCTTTTCTCCTTCAGCACAGGCTATAAAAGGAGCCTACGCACATAGATGCTTAACTTTTTTGATGATTAAAAATAGAAGATATTCCTCTATTTTTAATAGAGGAGTACCACCTACAAAAATCTGAGATGCTGTACAAATGCAAAATCATTGATCATTCTTTCCTCTGCTCCACTTCTCACCAGCTTCTTGCTTCCTTCCTGCTTGCTAATGGGATTGCTCTTAACCCATTTTCCTCTTAATCCATATAACTAGACAATGGTAAAAGACTAGAAAACCCATCTCAACTTGTCTGGAGGTAGACACAGAAGGCTCCACACATGTGTCCTTCTAATGAAGAGCAAGCACCATGTATGCTGGGCTCCCACAAGCAATGCCATTCTCTCTGGCTGGTGGACACCAGAACCCATGCTGCTACAGGCTCTACTACTGCTTGGCCCTGTGTCTCAGGTGCAGCCTGGAGCCAGAGGAGCCACAGTGCAGCTCTGGACACCTGAGGTGCAAGGAAAGGCCTAACTGAGCTAGTCTTAGAGGCACATCAAGTCCAAGAAGGATGCTCTCTGCCAGCCTTGAAAATATTGTCACAGGGTGGGAAAAATATTTTTAGAAAGATCAACATTACCATTTGCTGATTCTCACCATGGTCTACTGCTCAGAAGCTCTCCTCCCCTGCTTTTGCTTGCCTGCCTTCTGAAAGTCTAAAGAAACATACCTCAAACTCAGTCTGCCTCCACAACTACAGTTCCTGTGGGTACCTGGAAGGTTTTCTATTCCTATGTTTCTGCTACAGTATCTGACACATGGTGGGATCCTGCTCAGCAGAGCTCCCAGCAGCACAGGCAGACCTCTGACTTCTAGCCTAACCCTGAGGGAGCAGAAATCTTCCTGAAGTCAGGAAGGTATTTCCCTTATATGCCCCTTTAAAGAAAGGGAGTGAGAACTTCAGATTGGGATTACAGTGGGTAATAGGAGAACAGACAATCTGAATAACCAAGAAAAATATAAATTATACAAAACAAAGTGCTGTAGTCAGTCAGGAGATGCACTAATTCAAACTTTTTAAAAGGCAATGAAATATTCTGGCTCAAAGCAGGCAAAGTACTTTTTAAATGGGGTTACAGTGAAAAACTACTTTTGTTGGAAGAGAGTTTAAGTGATTTTTAGTAAAGCAGAGGTCAGTTGTCTGCAGTATTGTGCATAGTAGATGATTGATAATTCTGTTTTGGGGAAAGAAGAAAAAATGTTTATGTGAGAGACTGCAGAGCTGGCCCCAAGTCACCCCAGAGAGCAGGCAGACAGCCCAGCTCAACCTCTAGATGCCAGAACTATCATCTCCATCACAGAACAGGCAGAAAAGTCCAGGAGCTGCATTTACACTAGAATTGCTGATGAAAACACCACTCAGCCTGCAACACACAGGCAGAACCCCATGAGTGCCCAGGAAGTCAAGCAAACCAAAGGTGAAAGCTGCCAGTTTCTAACTCCACTTTCCTACCTCTTCCCTGAGCTTCGCTCAGTCCCTTGCCTGGGTCCCGATGGACACAGGCTGGTGACAGCCCTATTCCCTTCCTGCTCACAGCCCTCTCCTTCCTAGGGCTCTGCCTGCATTTCTGCTCCCAGTGGCCCTTGGGTGCCCAGTTTCAGCAGGTGAGAGGACACCAGCTTGTTGGGGAAGAGGGAGGCACGGTAAGACAGACCTTCCTAGCCCCAGGGCAGCCAGGCACATGCTGGGACAGGGCATCTGCTGGGGTGGCAGTGCTCTCAGAGTCCTCACATGGTGCTCCCACAGAGCTGGCTCTGCATTTATTTATTTTGCATTACCAGGGTTACAAGCAGCTCCAGGAATTCTGTTGGTTCCCCCCACAGCTCCCATCTTTTTGTTCCCATCACAGTGGCCTTCTTCAGTGCTTCCTTTTCCAGCACATTTACCCAAATACCATTTTCTAATGAGCAGGAACTTCTTTGTATAACATTCCACTTCAGGGCATGCTCTTTTTGAAGCAATTCCACCTTTGCCCTAACTTTGCACTGTATTGAGTTAATCATGTCCATTGAGAATTTAAACCTGTTCTGTTCTCTGTGCTGTACAAGTCTTCAGTATTGCTCCACTTGCTCTCTCAACTGTTCTCTTGGTTTCCTTCCTCCCATTACAGACCAGAATTTCATTTTATCTTTTTTGGGATTTGTGTCCTACTTTGACTTCATCTGCTCTATTTGCCTATTGCTAGCCTAAATAATAAAATAATCTGATTGGTTGCTGTTTAGATCAGTATCTTCTCAGCCCACAAAGCTCAATCCTTCTGCAGAAAGCAGCTAACAGAAGATTCTCTCTTAGCTTGGAATAGTTGTGTCTTGCTTTTGCACTTCACATTTTGCCTGTAAAATGTTTGCTCTGTATTATTTCACTGTGGCTTATTTTCACATTTTCTATTGAAAAACAGTTTCAAATGTAGCTAAATCTGGGTCACATTCATAAATATATGGAAATCTGCTTTATTTTATTGTGGAATCCATATTTGGGGGCAGTGGTGGTGGGGTTTTGGTTTTGTAGTGGGGTTGTGTTTTGGGTTTGTTTTTTTTTATTCCAGCTTGCAAACCTAGAAAAACACTATTTGGTAAAAGTAGGAGAATCCTACTCTACTTCTCTTTGCTGGATTTGTAAATTTTTTATTTTTTTTTTCTCTTCTATTAGTCAACTGCTCCCTTGCCAACTGTATTTTTTTGTTTTATTGACTTTTTTTTTCATTTCTTCATCTTTCTTAAAGTTTTAAATCCTTTAACTTCTTGGTAATTTCAATTTTCTTGCTGCTATAAATCTTAATTTAACAAGCATAAGCTTGCCTAGGAATGAGAGGGATAGCAGGTATCTTTACAGTGCCTGTTTTACCTCTTGGAGTCACAGCTCTGTAGGCCCTTTATAATTTGCATCAGCCAACAGTGCCAGCTGCAGAAATACACAGCTTTGCAGTTATTACCCTAAACCTCATGGCAAGTAAAAGCTGGTTAGTCTTTTGTACAGCCAAGTTTCTCACCTTTGGTTTAAAAAGACTGGATTATTTGGGGGAATTTTATTTTCCTCCTAGCCATAGCTCCTCTTGCCAAAGCAATTGTGTCTCTGCTTTGCACATTAATCACACTGAACCAGTACATTCCATTCCTAATTTCCATCTTGTTTTTACCAGGCAGCCCCTTTTATTGAAACATTTATGCACTTTTCTTAGTTTGCCTCTTGCCATACACTCCCTCTTCACCCTACCCCAGCTCCCTAGTGTCTTCATTCAGCCTTCCAGCATGTTGGAAGCTCACTGCTCCTACAGAAGTCTCACAGTAAGGACCATGTTCTTGGAAACAGCTACTTCCTGCAGAAGATCTGCCTCCTTCTGCTGTTCACCAGACTTTTCCAGGCTTCATCATTACACCCTGTCATTTGGATGGCACCCAGATTATTTAGCAGGCTGCAGTGTAAGATGCCCTGCAAGGAAACGAGTGTTGTTTTGGTTTTTCTAATGATTCTGCAGTCAATGAAATGTGGGCAAACACTTTCTAACAGATAAACCTACTGCAGCTAATGCAATTGCATTTTTAAAAGCACCACTCAGACTTGTTCTGTGTTGAAAACGTTTTGACTTCAGGCTGTGTAGGTTTTTGTACACTTTTAGATGTCAGGAATAACTAATTGGTGATACTTTATAAATAATGGCCCTCCACAGAATTACTTCCTTTCTGGTTTGTATGCTGTACTGGATTAAAGTACAATTTTCAAATGTTTCTGACCTTTAGAAAGCCAATGCTTTTTTGCTTGCCTTAAATTGAAACCTGTGGAGAACATTTTGTCCTGAGGCCCAAAAATTACTCTGCTCTGTCCTGTAGGTGTTTGCAGGACTGAGGCCATGGTCATTGTTTCCTGCACATATTTTTGTATTAGCCATGTTTTAATATAATGAAGCACAGGGCTATCTAGGTAGCAGAACATTCTTTTAAGTAATTTGAATCTACCAAGAAAAAGAAAAGTCTGCAGTTCAGATATAGATTGTTGCTTCACTTTCCCCATTCCAAAGTGTATATTTTTCTCCATCTCTGACCATTTTTATTCCCTGTCAAAAAACATCTTTTATGCTTTTCTTGATAGCTCTATGTTAATCTAATGTTCAGTAATCTGTGAAGCTGGTACTATATCATCAAAACAACATTAATGTCTTTTATACCATAAAAGCTGTGGGTTAGAATCAATTTTATGTCACAGCTATCATCCTGATGTAGTTGTAAAGCTCTGATCTAAACTAGATTGTCATGATTTCTGAGATACCTTGTTTTAAAACCCTGTCTACCAAAAGTGACAGGCTTAATACTGGTGATTTTTTTACCAGAATTAAAGCTACATATTGTTGATCACCTAGATGAGCATTAAGATACCTGCTTTTTGGTGAAGCCAGCTGGCAGTCCTAAATGTACTGGGAAGTTTGTTCATTTGGAGTCTACAAAAGACTTCTTGCTTGGCTAAGACTTTGTCTAAAGCCCTGCTCTACTGCTACTCCAGCTGCACTCCCTTTGTCCAGATGGACCATAGCTACCTAGAGTAGTTATGAGGTTACAATCCTGCCTCATATGAGGAAGAGTTTGGATGAGAGGTGGTTCTGGATCATGTCCACTTCTCACATGAGGGCATTGATAGAATGGGAGGAGAGAGCAGGCATTTAAGTCTTGAGAAAAGGCTCTTCAGAAGAAAAAAAGATCACCTCCTTCTTATTCCTTGCCTCATTGTGCCTCTGCATCCCACATCACCGTAATTAAAACACCTTCTCTTTCTTCAGGCTTCTGTTAGTCCTCTAACACAGTGTTTCCAATTCCAGGTCCTGCTTGTTCCAAGGCACTGGTGGCACTATGTGGAATCCATTGATCCCATCACTGTCAGCATAAACTCTTGGATTGAGCTGGTATTTTACTTTTTATGTCCTGGTGATGTAGCATTTCCATATCTGCATGGGCTTTTTTCCCTTGCCTGCCAGTTTCAGACCTATTTGGCATATTGTATTTGGAGGCTGGGGAGGGAAGAGCCCCTATGGCTACAGTTTTTCCCTGAAGGACCTTCCAGGGTTCCAGATCAGAAGCCCAAATTCAGCAGAATTCACGTGCAACTTTACCTCAACTGGGCAAACAAAAACTAAACTTCTCATATCCAATTTCTTATGGGCTACGTAGCTTTGTGCTGAATGGGAGACAACAAAACAGCAACTCACCTCGAGCACATGCATATGTGCTAAGCAAAATTAGAATTTAAATCAGATTAATGTAATAGTCAGGAGGGCAGAGGATTTTTTGAATTATCAGTTCTCTGTGATAGTTTTGATTTGCCTGGAGTTGGATTTTCTCAAGTATTTAATTAATTTTCTTTTCCCCAGGCTTTGATTTTTCTTACTATGTTAACCACTATGTATGTGATGGTTCCAGGGATATCATCTCAATATTCCAGAAGGTTTTCTGATTCAAATTGCTTTATCATTAATCCTAGCTTAATATAAAAAAAAAGACCCTTTGAAATGGCCTGTGAAAGCTGCCTCACTAAAATACTTATTGCTTTTTTCTTTTTTTTTTTTTTTTTTTTTTAAACCTTTATTAGACTAGAAATCCCCAGGGGGATGAACACATACATTCAGCTGCTGTTCAAAGACCACATGATACATTTCTCATACCAACATCAAACCAGCCATTTGCAGAGTAGAGGAACTCACTTGGGTGTTGCCCTCATGGAGAAATTTTCCAGATGAGACCATGCTTATAAATGACAGCAGGCCCCTGGACCATACCAAGTTCTTACATAGCCCTATATACAGTCAGCTGTGAAATCCCCAGGGGGATGAACACATACATTCAGCTGCTGTTCAAAGACCACATGATACATTTCTCATACCAACATCAAACCAGCCATTTGCAGAGTAGAGGAACTCACTTGGGTGTTGCCCTCATGGAGAAATTTTCCAGATGAGACCATGCTTATAAATGACAGCAGGCCCCTGGACCATACCAAGTTCTTACATAGCCCTATATACAGTCAGCTGTGTCCAGTGACAGAGAAAGCACCAACAATGTTGTAGAACAACCATTTAAGCCTGCCTTCAATTTGAGCAGCCTATGAGGTAATTCAGAGGAACTGGCTGTGCACCCTGTGC
Source organism: Chaetura pelagica (assembly GCF_000747805.2). NCBI lineage: Eukaryota > Metazoa > Chordata > Aves > Apodiformes > Apodidae > Chaetura > Chaetura pelagica. The sequence goes on from NW_009952974.1 coordinate 2,375,264, forward strand.
TTGGAAAGACCCTGATGTCAACACACACACTTGGACCCTAAGCTGTGCCTCACAAATTGTCCCCCTGTGGAGGAGCAGGTCAAGGCTGAATCAGTTGTGCTGAGCTGGTAGCTCCCAGGTGGCTGGGTGATGTGTTAGCTGTGGCATCTGTAGCCATTTTTATGTGCTGCAAGAAAAATAGTGGAGCTGAACTCCATGGCCTTTCTGGCCATAAAGAAGTCACCAAGATCCTATTCAGTGACAGCCAGAGCAAGTAGCCGTGTATGACATCATGAGCAGTGCTCCCCAATGTTGAAAGTTGCCATGAGCAAGTGTAGCTACAGCAACCCAAGGGGAAGTTCCTCACTGAATTTCTCTCTACAGCTGTTGATGGCAGCACTGTTAAGTGTTGGACAATCCGTCTATAAAAGTAAATTGTGACATGGATGCTTAAAGACAATCCTGAGAACATTTCCATTACCAAATCAAGCAGTTCTTGCTTGCAGCTGTTACCAGCTGCCTTCATATTGACAGATGTGAATCATGCCAACATTTATAGTCCTAGTGAAACCATTAATTATATTGGCAAGACTTTAGAAGTTTAATTTGTTTTCAGCTGTCTGTGAGCTACTGAAAGTATTCGTTGCTTCCTAACATACTCTTATGCAATAAGGACAACCCTTTTATTCAGCAGACAAGGGTGAATATCAAGAGTGCAACACTAATTTAATTTCCACATGTAGATAACCAGACTCTGGGCTGTGGGGGGTTGGTATATGAGGCCACTGATACACCAAACATCCAAGGCCACAAAATGCTAAGAGCACTTCCCCCTGCTTCTATCCCAAATCCTTCTCAGAGTTCCAGGATGAATTACTGCCTTCAACCCTCACATTAGCAAGATGCATGGTTTGCTTGACATACTACCCAAAGCCACAATTAGGCGGTTCAGGGCTGTGGGTTGATAAGGTTACGTCTTTCTTCCAAAACTTGCATGTCTAAGCATCTCAATGAAAGCAAATTTACATGTCCACTCCTAGGCACTTGTCATTGATGTAACTATACCACCCATCTTGTTTGGAGTCTTACTGTCTCCCTCCACATATACTTCCTTTCCTCATTTAAAAAAAAAAAAAATCAGTTAAGTAGGAAGGAAAACTTTAAAAGATCCTATAAAGTTTTGTTCTGATATCCTAAGCTACCTAGTACCCAGCTGCATAGAGGGATGATGCAGACAGTGAAGGCTCAAAAGAAAGAATCAGTTACTAACTTAGTACTTTACAGAAGAGCTGGTGTTTGAAACTGCAGCAGAATGTCAGCTACTGTTACATGATAAAGTATTTCCTGAATTTCCTTAGGACTTTCTTTTGTGCCTCTGTAGCCCCCAGATAGTTGCTGCCTTGCTGTAAACACCCTGTGTATTTAAAGTACTTAAATTAGGCACAATATGTAGATATATAAAATTTACTATGTACTTACATGTCCTTCTAGTCCTGAAGAGCTGTATAAATGCATACATTAAATAAATGCTAATACTGCGTTGTAATTTCAAGCACCAGATTCAACTGGCAGAATACTAGTAAGAAAAAAATAATATATGTATGCATCCTGCAATCTATTTTTCTCAAATCCTTACTCAGATGAGTAGTCACACCAAAGCCTGTGCTGTTACTCATGTCATTCATGTGTAGGAGCACAAAAAGTCTGAAACCTTTCACTGATGTCACATACATGAGAGTATGGCTGTCAAACCAAGGCCCTCAGTTTAGTTCTTCCCCAGAAGTTCCACTTCCTGCAGAGCCCCAAGTGCTCACCTATCTCCAAACACTTTCTGTTCCCTTGGAGCAGGATGCAGATCATGAGGCCCGTGTGGAAGAAGCAGTAACTCGAATGCTGGTATGTGCCATAAAATCAGCAGAAAATCCCAGTGATGGAGATCTCTGGCTGAATCCCACAGAGGTAAGCCCTCTCTTGCTCCCATTAGAGCAGTGATAACAGAGAATTACTGACATTTTGCTTAGCTCCCTCCAAGTCTTTCTGCTGCCTGAGAAAAAGAATTTTCAATTCCTTCCCTTCATGTAGCAAAAGTAACTTATGGAAGATAATCGTGCAAGACCGAATTGAAATGTATCTCCTTTTAACTGAGTGTATCCTGGGTGTTTTCCTAGGTTGAGGCAACATCCCATGAAATCAATCTCCAGTACCTGAACAAAGCAGTGTCTGCATACTTCCAGTGTCCAAGGGCAGGTGTGTTGGAGCAGGCACGTCCCTGCAGCGCTGCTGCAGAGCAAAGGATGAGCCCCTCATGCAAGAGGAAGAAAGGGGAAGTTGGCTGTGAATCAGAGAGCTGCAGCTTACTAACCCATGAATGTGGCTTTTCAACATTTCCAGCAGAAAATTTGCAGAGAATACCTTTTGGGCCTCATCTTATTCAAGTTTTACCACAGTCTCAAGAAAGAAGTTCAGTGGGTGCAGTTGCAGTTGGAAGTGATAGCAGAGATCTTCTCCATGAAAATGAAGGAGGACATTTTGGAAAATTGCACTGTGCCAGGAAGCAGTTGGTAATAAGTAATGACTGTGAAACACCTGCATATCAAATGGATTCAGACAGCAGTCCAAATGCCTCACAAGCAGCCCTTTCTACCAATGATTTGCTGGACTGTCTGGTTAATCCACGTGTCATCAGTTTAGTAGCTCAGCTGCTGTTGGACAGAGCAAGAGTTTAGTGCCAGAGTGCTTTATCATTTCTGAAATAAAGAAATCAAATTGCAGCCTTGTTCTGGGTGTTTACGCTCAGTAATAATTGAATGTTTCATTTTAAATAATTTTTAGGTACAGACAGTTAAGTGGCATATTGAAGTTGAGCTGAAAGGGGAATAACTGATTAATGATGGCTGGGAAGAGAAAGGTGTTTTTAGTCAGAGGGCTCCTTGGTGTTATGAACAAAACAGAGCATACACAGTTATAATCCCACCTTGTTGTGTGGATGAGATCCTTGAAGTGTTCTACAGCTCTGAGCACTGCCTGGGGACAGCTGTGCAGGAAGAAGCAGGCTCTGCCTTTCAGGGGTAACAGCATGAGCTGTAATTCCTCCTAGATTATGTTTGCTAGACCTAAACTACCGGAAGGGAGTGCATGTTGTTCTTGCAGAGGTTTTCTTTCTTTGTTTTGGTTTGCAGGTGTTTGTTGTGGGGTTTTTTTTCAGTTAGTTTGGTTTTGTTTTTTCCTTTTAAACTGGAGCAGGCTAATTGTACTGCCTGACAGCTTCGTTCTGAGCACCATCACTGCCCCAGCTACCAGGCAAACCAGCTCTGGTCTCAAGACATCTGTCACCACAACAGTGAACCTGGAAGCAGCAGGCACTAGGAAGGAATGTGGCTTAGCCAGATTGAACAGATCCTGCAGCACTTAATGCTTCACAGCTGGGTCAGAATTGGAAAGCTGACTTGAAGCTGAGGCATTTGATTCATGTCTATATTCATGTAACACACTTGATTCATCCCCACAGTCATGGGGATTGCATTTTGCACCTTCCTGAGAGGAAGGCTCATCCCAGCAGAGAGATTAATTGTGTCAGGGCGGGCAACTCAAGTCCTTAAGAGGCATAGCTGAGACACCAAAGCCTACACTCAGCAAGAGCTGATCCTCAGAAGCATCTGAGAAAATCAACTTTCCTTATTTTATGTTAACACACCAAACTGTCTTAACAGGGTTGCCCCACTGCAACAAGACCCAAATGTAATAAATGGTCCCATTGGTCTAGTTTACATTTGTGTGTTGGCACTGCTGTGCCAAAAAGATTAGAAACTAGTTAGGAAACACCTGAGTCACATCTGCTGCCTTTAGTGATTCACCAGGCTCTGAGGGAGCAGATCTGCAGCACATGGCAGCCCCATGTCAGTGCACAGGGGCACCTCAGCAGAGCTGGGGCTGGCAAGAGCCTGTCCTGCCATCCTGTTGCTGCACTTGTCTGCTCTCCCTGCTGACCTGAGAGGCTGGGTCCAGCCATGGATCACTGCTGCTGGCAGCAGTCGTGATGGGGAGGAGAGGCTGCAAATGCTTCTTTTTAATTCACTGAGCAAAAATAGTCCTGCAGTAAAAAAGCTTTTATATCTAAAAGAGGTACAGGTGGGGGAGGAAAGGCATGGGCAGGGAAGTGGAGGAGGTAGGTGGCAACGCCTCCTTCCACTCCCCACAACATGAACTTCCTCAGCTTCAGCTTTCCTCCCAGCACAGAGATCATGGTGACATACCCTCACAGTATCTACACTGAACATTTTCTCCCTTTGCATTCAGGCTGACTGTCCTAGAAAAGGCTCCTTGAATATTTCAAATGTCTTCAGGACTTGCCCCTGTGGGCAGAGGCTCTGGTGTGTGCTCTGGGGGACCTGTCTTGGGCTCTGTGTAGGAGCAACTGTTCTCAGGAGGCTGAACCACCCTTGTTCAGAGGCACATCACTCACTGCTCCAAACACACACCCTCTGTCTGGGAAGAGTTGTGGCTTATGCCTGTCTGGGTGCAGCCCATGATTTAAGGGCCAGGCTGTGGCCAGAAGCCATTAGCAGAGAGGATGGGAAGGAGAGCAAACCAACCTGTTTAGGATGCCAAGCAAAAGCACCAGAAGGACTTTGTGTCTCAGAGGCACAATATAAAACATCAGTCCTACACTCAGCACACTGGGGCAGAGAGAGAAATGACCACAAATTCAGAAAGTCACATATGGCAAATGGCTCAAACATCAGTAAAAGAAATGTACAGCTCTGACCCAATTGGCAGGATACCAAGGGCCATGATTTTTGACAGCATTTCTAAATTCATGGCCACTGGGTGTGAAAGCTTGCACAAGTTGTTACATATTCATAACATTAAAATATAAATTATTTTTTACCTCCCTGGTGACAGCCTGTGGCTCAACAAAGAGCAGGAACCCAGCATCTAGCCCTCTACAACCAAGAGAAAACTTCACTTCTCCTCAAAAAGAGTATCCCCTCCTTGCTGTCAGCAGTGGACATGGCAAGAGCTGAGGTGGCAACCTGGAACCATCACCAAGGGGTCACAGTGGTGACATATTCATCATCCCTGAGTGATGAGAAGCAGTTGCTGCTGCACGGCTCAGTGATGAAGCCCAGGGGCAGTCTGGCCTGCACGTTTATCTCTGCATGTATGTCCCATCACAGAATCCTAGGGGTTGGAAGGGACCTCGAAAGACCATCTAGTCCAACCCCCCTGCCAGAGCAGGGTCACCCAGAGCACATCACACAGGAACGTGTCCAGGCAGGTTTTGAATGTCTCCAGTGAAGGAGACTCCACAACCTCTCTGGGCAGCCTGTTCCAGGGCTCTGTCACTCTCGCAGTAAAGTTTTTTCTGATATTCACATTGAGCCCGCTATGCTCCAATTTGCACCCATTACCCCTTGTCCTATCACTGGTCATCACTGAGAAAAGTCTAACTCCATCTCCCTGACACTCACCCCTTACATATTTGTAAACATTGATGAGGTCACCCCTCAGTCTCCTTTTCTCCAAGCTAAAGAGACCCAGCTCCCTCAGCCTTTCCTCATAAGGGAGATGTTCCACTCCCTTAATCATCTTTGTGGCTCTGCACTGGACTCTTTCAAGCAGTTCCCTGTCCTTCCTGAACTGAAGGGCCCAGAACTGGACACAATACTCCAGATGTGGCCTCACTAAGACAGAATAGAGGGGAAGGAGAACATCTCTTGACCAACCAACCACACCCTTTCTAATGCACCCCAGGATGCCATTGGCCTTCTTGGCCACAAGGGCACATTGCTGGCTCATGGTCATCCTCCTGTCTACCAGGACCCCCAGGTCTCTTTCACCTACACTGCTGCCCAGCAGGTCAGCCCCCAACCTGTATTTACAGGGGCAGCGTGACAGAGAAGACATGGCTGGCTCCCAGGTCAGCACCTGTTGCAGTTTCTCAGTAAAACCTAGCTCTAGGTTTTGAGGGCACAAACTTTGATCCTTCCAAAGTGAAGCTGTGGTGAAACTGTGCCACTGAGTTCTGATTCCTTGTGGTGGCTCATAAAAACCACTTCATGAAGGTCTGAAGCTGACACTTCAAGCACTGAAGAACTTTTAAACCCAATTTCCTGGTAAAAGAAGGGAGCCTACATCTTTTCAGGTTGGAAAGGTCACTCACAGAAAGGGGTTTCATCTCCCTAGGGACTACATGACTTCTGTGGAGCCATTCCCTACTCCGTCATTGCTATGGGGAGAGCATCTCTGAGCTTCCGTGGCAGCCAGAGTTAAACTTGTTCTTAAGTTCCTCTCTCAGCTCTGCTATTCCCTCTCCTCCTACTCCCACAGCGAGGCCCATTCGAAGCACTAAGCAGTAAAACACAAAGCACTGACCTCCTGCTGCCTGGGCAGGGCACATGAATCCAGCCCAATTAGCAGCAGCCCTAATAAAGCTGGCTGAAAACCCTCCATTTAAATGAAAAATGGTATTGTATAAATAGAAGGCAGGGTAAGCAGGGCCATAACACAACTTCTTGCCATCTGCAGATGAACAGCCTCATAAGTTACAAGGAGCTCAACACCTTAGCTGAGCTCCAGTCTGTTTTTCCCTGGGGAGGCAATGCCTCTGCCTCCTGCTGTGCCTTCACTCAGGGCTTTAGGGCTTTATCCAAAGAGATTAGGGTCTCTGCTGCAGCTAAAACCAGAGATTTCTGCTGTGTAGTGGTACTTCATTGAAATGTAACTTAATGGCTGAAAGCTAAAGAATTGCAGAGACTGACTCCATGCACTGAGGTCACATCATCACTGCTTTAGCCATGACTGGCTCCTGCTGATACCACAACAGCACCACCAATCTTCTACCCAGTGATGGTCCCCTGGGGACAACCCAGCCTGACCAAGCCTCCTCTAATTCCAGCCAGGGACATGATGGCATCAAAGGCCTCCAAATCACCAATGTATTTAGCTAAGCATATAAATAGACCAGATTCCCACCAAGTTACATCCATGAGGAGCCTTACAGGCAGACCAAGGCCAGAGAGCAACAAAGCCAACTGCAAGATACAGCACACACCATGAGAGGCATCCCCAGCCCCATGACTGATTTTCTGTGCCTGCCAGCCTTCTTATGACCATTTTTAACTTCAAAAATAATGTTTAAAGCTTTATTAGAGGAAGCACTAGAGCACTGAATGGTACAAAACAAGCCTGATCTTGCTGGGGCAAGGGAGAAAGGAAGAGGTGGTCAAGCAGGTCTTTCCCATCTCTTCCTCTTTGGAGAGTTAATTAGCAAGGCAAGGTAATGGTATTTTTGCACTTACCGTATGTGCTGATTACAACAAACTTTGTCCTGCATGTTAAAGTCAAAAACATCTCCTATCCACCAAAAAGCAATCAGGTCCAATTAACAAAGATGTAATTTCCCCACATGCTGCTATTAACGAAATCCAGTGTTCCTAACACCAGGAATACAATTAACCCAGTTAACCAGGGCTCTGGTCCCAGCAGCGCAGAGCTGAGCCCTGCAGCTCCAGCTGCTCCCTGCTCCAGGGGTGGCTTTGGGACCGGCAGGCTCAGCCCACAGCCCAGCAGGGACAGAGCTTTCCTTAGAAACAGAACAGCACGGCTGCCCTGAGCCTCACAGCTCCTGACTCCACCAGGACAGGCAGCACCCCAGGCCCATCCTTGGGTTGGTCAAACACCCAGCAAAAACCAACAGTCCCTTAACCCAGAGCATCTCCTGCTGCCATTCCCACATTCGGGCCTCACACAACAGGGCAGGAGGAGCACAGATGCACCTTCCTCACCCCCTGAAGCAGAACAACTTACTGTTGGGGAGCAGCAGGAGGAGCTGGGCACAGTCCATCCCAGCCTTCCCAGGCACCAGCCGTGAGCCAGGA
>NW_009952974.1:2383146-2404972 GCF_000747805.2 Chaetura pelagica
AGCAGGAATTAAAGCTCCTTCTGAAGACAAGGCTCTAGCCAGGACTGAGTTCAAATGGGTCTCCAGAAGCTGTGGGAGGATGTGGGTCCCAGGTGGGGCTGGGCAGGGCTGCTAGTGCCTTCAGGTGCTTTTCCTCCAGCGGTAAGGGAGGGTGGGCAGCCAGCAAAGGCTTCACCTGCTGCAGCCTGAGCTTGCTGTGGGCCAGGGACCTAGGGCTGGTGGGATTCCCTTCCTGGTCTTTCCTAATCAGCCCTGGTCCTGTTTCTCTGGCAGAAAACTGGGGTGTGGAAGAGGAGAGGATGAAGGTGCCAGTGTTCAGAGCAGATTTCAGGATTTTTCCAGTTCTTTGGTCCTTGCTAAGCTGAGGCAGAAGTCTTGTTGAATGCCTTTGTCTGGCTTGCTCTCACCTGCTCCCAGTACAGGAGGCAGGAGCTGGAGCTGCCCTTGGATAGGAGAGGATTCAGCCTCTTCCAGCCTCCCAGGCCATATTTTAGTGGCAGAGGAAGATCTCTGCCCCCTTCCAGGGCTGAAGGGTGAACACAGGTGAGATGTTTTAGCTAGTCCTACTAGCTTGCACAGAATTGTTTCAATTTTCCCCAACTTGAGACAAGAACTGATATTTTCCAGTGGTCAAAACCACTTAGGAGCAGCAGTTTCACCCATGGCCAAGTGTGCCCTGAAAGGATTTTTGGGTTAGGTTTTTGAGCTCGATTTTATTTCACTGAAAAACCTCGGGCAGCATTTCTAAAAAGCTCAAAAGAGTTGGAAGTGCTTTTGTCTTGAGGGAAGAGCCCCTGGTTCCTCTCCTAGCCTTTTCTTCTGGTGAGAGAGGAAACAAGAGAGGAGATATCAAAAAGTAATGAACCCTGGGGTTTTTTTCCACAAGAATGGGAAGTTTTAAAATGAATTTAAATTCTTCAGTTCTTTCTTTTGGTAGCATTGGTCAATAGAGAGTTGGTTTCTCAGCCAGCTCTGGGAGCACCCTGAAGCCCCTACATTTTGGACTAACATTGACTAAACCCCATTTTCTAGCTTGAGACCATCAGAGCTTTAAATAATTCATCCTTGTTTCTTGCAGATTGATTTAACTGAAATCACCTGAAAATAGTAAGCTTAAAAATGTAGGCAGTCTGCTGGGCCAGAAAAAGCAGGATATTTTAATGGAACTACAGACCTCTCTAAACCAGTGAGTAGATTAACAATTACCTGATATAATAACATGTAAAAATATGCTTTGGACAAAGGTGAGATCGTTCATGTTAATTAAAATGTCTGAGCTGCAACACTCCTGCCTTAGTAGTGGATTTAAGCTGCTGCATAAAGCGATGATAGAACGGTCATTGCTTCCGAGTAATTAAGGAAGAAATGGGGAATTAACAAGTGCTCTTGTGGAGGGCTGGGGAAACGCTGGCAGCTCCTCATGGACACTGAGCAGGGGGCTTCTGGGGGGGTAACTGGGCACTAATGTGGAAGCAAGATGCCAGGGAGGGCTTTTCACCCCTTCTCTGAGCGATGCTGCCACCAAACTGGCCTGGCCGTGAGCACCAGGGACATCTTGGTGACGCATTTGAAGGCGCTTTCTGGGCAGTGTGATGCTGCTCCCCATCCTCTCCCTGCAGATGGTGGGCATTAAATCCCAGCAAGCCTCATCCACGCTGGCTGCCCCAGGGAGCTATGAAATATTCATCGGGAAAAGCGAGCGAGGAAGTGAGCGATTGACTCCGTGGCCGGGCAATTAGGGCACGGGTGGGGGGGGAGCTCAATTATTCATACCCAGTGGAGCGGCTCTGGCAGCAGGGAGAGCAAAGCCTCCCAGTGCCCTGCTGCTGCTGGTGGCTGGAAACCCCTTGCTGGGGGAAGAGATACCCCCTCTCGCTGCTCCACCTCCGTTGTCATATCAGTGTTTGTCTCCCCTTTGCGAAGGACGAAATCTGGTCCCCAAACCCCAGAGTGGGGCCCAGACTGCCCCAAAAGGAGGGGCTCTGGGGTCTGTCCCCTCCATCCCTTATCTGCAAGATGGAGATGATAGTCCTGGCTGAATGGGGTGAGGGATTAAAATGTCTGAGGTGTAGAAAAGCCAGCAAGAAAACTTGCTCCCTGCTGATGAGCAAAGCTATCCCCTCCCTCCTCAGTGGGCTGCATCTGGGGGCAATGCCCAAACTGTTCCCCCTCACCCCCTCCCCAGGTCTTCCAGCAGCACGGGGGGGAGCAGTGCCCAGTGCCCTTCCAGGTGTTGGGCTCTGCCTGCCCTACCATTGTGCACACAAAGCTGTGCCTGTGTCCAGTGCAGGTTGGAGCTGCAGGAAGGTCTCTCCAGCACCTGAAAGCACCAGCCCCACTGATGCACAGCGTGTGCCAAGGTGGCTTTTTGCACAGTGTTTTCTTTTTCTTTTTTCACCACAGTAATTCTTCTATTCCATTAGCTACAGAAAATCAATGTGTCTTTTCGGTTAAAAGTCCTGGCTTGAAGCTTTCAGTCTCTTAAATCATCTTCCCATGATTTAAGGGGGGCAGGGGGGGACAAAAATCTCTCTCCAGTGCCAGCTGCTGGGACAGCTTCCCAGAAGCCCCACCACAGAAAGGGAACGTGAGAGCAGAAGAAGTGAGAGGGGCTGAGCCTCCCACCCTGCCCCTTTGCCCTCCCACCCCACAGGGCACCTTCTCCCCCAGTGCACCACAGCGGCTCTGCCAGAGTCACCTCCTCCATGGATGGGGTTGGGGGGGATCAGTGCTGGCGGGAGAGTGGGCTCCTGCAGGAGCAGCCCTGTGCCACCCAACCCAGCAGCATCTTTTTTCCTGGCAAGCAGCACAAAGTCATGAGGAAACTGTCCAAGCAAACGTGGCCATTCCCAGCCCCGCTCCTGGGAGCGGCACCCGCGTGCTAATCCAGCCAGGTGTTGTTAAAGCCTTGATCAAATTAAACATCAAGGGGTTTTAAGTTGTCCCTTTGGATTCATCTGGAAAAAAAATTCTTCTGAGAGAATCATCTAATGGATGGGTTACTTTGAAAAAAATGTTGGCAACCTGCTGGGTTGGAGCATCAGTGAGAGGGAGCTGCTCCCCCCAGCCCTGGCCAGAGATGGCTGGTGGGATGCTTTGGGGGTCCACGTGTTTCCCTAACCCTTTATAGACTTGGCTGAAGCATTGGGAAGATGCAGACAGCCCCAAAAATTAATTTTAAAAAATTCTGTACTGGGGGCTTTTCCCTCCTTCCTGCTTTCAGATGAATTTATTGAATTTCCACCCTTGAAGTGGAGGGTAATGCTGCGGAATGCGAAGGCGCGGCTCCTTTGTCTCGCCTTGCGAGGAGAGAAAATAGCCCTGCTCCCCTTCCACGTAATGCATGAAAAATCTTCCAGGGAAATCTCCATTCATCAAGATTGAAGGGCACACAACGGAGGAGCTTAATGTCCTGCTGCCTGTTAACTTGTACCTCTGTTTGTGTTACCAAACGACGTGATTAAGAAGATTGCTTTTCCTTTTAAGTGTTGCAGGACGGAAAATTTACAGGGAAAGGACGTGGGCGCCGCTCGACATCAGAGCTGGAGCTTTTCCTGACAATTAAGAGGGAGACACGAAGTTTGAGGCACAAGATGGTTTTCAGCACAGATGTGCCACGTGTCCCCTGTCACCAAGGGGTGGTGGGAAGCTGCTGGGGTTCTGGATGGGTCTGTGGTGGTGCCAACACGTCAGCCACCACCTCCCCCCTGTCCCAGCCACAGGGAGCTGCTCCATTGTGTTTATCAACAAATAACAGAATAATATGGATGATTTTCACTGACCTCAACATGATTTTTAAAAAACATTACTTATAGAATTAATAGAGAATTCAAATGACCCAAATGAATGATAACATTTTAAAGTAATTTTTGGCTACAAATGAACACAAATGGTTTCAATATAAAATGCATTAACTCCAGCACCGGGGAAATTAATCCTAATTAAAGGTGCACCCAAGCTGCAGCATCTTCCTCAGGGTGCTTGGCTCTGGGACCTGCCTGAAGCCCTTTTTCAGCTGTAAATCCACATTTCCTTCTGTCCCACATAAACTCCTCATGGCTTTTACTTTTGAGTAATGTACATCCACAGTGAGCATGTCCTTTTGTCCCTTAACTGCCCCACTTTGTCTGGTTTAATTCCCCAGGAGGAACATTAGTGGAAGGACACAGCCCAGCCACAAGGCTCATCTCCACTAAAATATTTTTTTTCTTGTATGGAAAATGTGTAGGTGACAACAAGAGCATTTCAATGCTGACCTCCCTCTGCCAACAGCCAAGTTCATCAAGAAAAGGGGGGATGAGCCCAGGTATCCATAATGATCCTGATGGCACTGTGTGGGAGCTGCTCCCCAGCTCTCCTAGCCAAATCCCATCACTTGGCCCAACAGGGACCATGCCCCAAATCAGTGGTCAGGGCAGATATTGTGTGGCTATAATGCAGTTTCTTCCACTTAATTAAATCACTGTAAAATTATGTTACCTTCTCTGGCACCTGTTTGTTTGTACCAAAGGCAAATACTTTCCACCTTTTATTTTTATCCTTCCAGGCAGGTGACATTGGAAAACACAATCAGGGGTGACAGGAAGTTTCTGTTTCGATTAATGAGAGAGCAAAGTTCTGGAGAGGAGGAGGGGCAGAAGAGCAGGGATGGAGGAGGACTTGTGATAATTCAGAATGATTAGGGCTCACTGTGCTGTTTTACTGCCTGTTGCAGTTCCTGAGGCAGAGCTGCTGGGCTGTGAAGGTCTGGAGATGTCCCTCAGGTACTCGCAGTGATGCTGAGAAGGCCACCTCCTGCAGGCTGGCCAGTGGCCCATGGGACTCACTGACATCCCACCACTGCTCATGGAGCCCTGCCAGTGTGCATGGGGCAGGGCAAGCAGAGGGATGTGGATGTTGTCCCAGCAGATCCAGCCACAGCAGCGGGATGGGAGAGACACAGGAGGACGCTTGGTTTGCTGTAGAAGTGCTCTGTGGAGCAGGTCACTAGCAGTGATCCTAGGTGCAGTGCCATGGCACCATGTGGGCAAATGAACAGCAAGCCCAGCTGTGTTTTTACCCGTGTATTTCCCCATGAGAAAAAGCCATGTGCCCACAGCATCCTTCCTCATCCTCTCCTTCCATTGTGGCTGGCTTGCTCCCTGAAGCATGGTGGTTTGTGTCCCTCACTCAATGCAGTGCTGGTTGCCCTCATCTGCCACATAGCACCTCATCCTTGATGTGTTGGCTCTTAATTCCAATGACACCTGGAAGCCAACAAGTCCAGTTCAATGTTTCCTTTAGCTGTGGCAACACTGTTGCAGTGTCACCCTCTGGCTTTCCCTCAGTCTGACGGGTGGATGTGGCCAAGTTTCCTCTCCTCCAGTCCTCCTCTCCCACCCTCTCTGTTGGCCTCAACTCCATCACCCCATTTCACTCAGAGTCTCCCTGAAGACCAAGGCAGTGAAATCTCTTCTTAACAGACCTCAGGAGGAGCAGGACTGCACCCAAACAGCTTCTATTTTTATTAAGTGACAAAACACATCTACTCCTCCAGTTTGCACGGGTCACCATCATCTTGGAACTACACAAACCAGGAGCACCTGGCTCACTGGGCTGCCTCCAATGCTTGTGGATGTGTGTGATATCCCTACAGTCACATTAGCCTGTTTTTCAAGGCATCTGATTTGCTCTTGGAAACTCCCCATCCTCAGGAAAGCAAAATGAGAAGAGATTTGGCTCCTTCCCCCCAAAATGCACAAAATGTTCCCTGAGTGCTGTGAGTTTGCCTTGCCCTTGATGGCTTAAATATTGCATGGGGCTCAGGGGAACAGGGAGGAAGGTTTTTGTGATTACTACTTTTGCCTGTTTCTTATGAAGTTTTGCCATTTCCGTGGTCTATGGCCAGGGGATATCCTGCCAGCTTAGGTTAACATCCCTGGTAACCCCCAGGTTGGCTGGAAACCCCTGGGAGAGATGGAGAAATGGGTCAGGCATGAAGGCAGATGATGGGAACGGGAACAACACAAGAACACGCAGAGTTCCAGCTTCCAGACATTTGTGTCTCCTTCTCTGGAGACATTCAAAACCCACCTGGACGCATTCCTGTGTGACCTTCTCTAGGGGATCCTGCTCTAATGGGGGGGTTGGACTAGATGGTCTTTTGAGGTCCCTTCCAACCCCTAAGATTCTGTGATTCTGTGTGATTCTGTGTGCATTTGGACACCTGCGGAGAGATGTCCACTCTACTGAAAGCAGTGGTGGTGAGGAAGGAGCCCAAATTTATTATTTCTTTCTGGGAGCTAGGATTTTACCCATACCTCATGCCCCATGGCAGCCATAGCAGCAGATCTGCCAAAGTCATCTTTGTGGAGAACTTTTGAAATAGCAGGAAGCTTTTATCCAGAGCAAAACCTTTGTCATAAAACTTCAGAAAACGAATTTCTTTTTGAATGGGTCCCCTGGGGCCTCAAAAATAAATATCTGAGGATTCATGTAGTAGGAAAAGCCAATAAAAATCTTTGAAGCAAATGGGCTATTGAGGAATTATACGTGAAAATGAATGGATGGATTCTTCTGCAAATCTCTTCATAGAGGTACCCTGACATAATGAAGACACACTAGGTGCATTAGTAAAAATCCTCTTTTTAATAACTCCTATACCTTATGGTTTTCCTAAAGCGACAGTTTACCAGATGGAAAATCCACTTAAAGATTTGTATCGAGAAAGGAGGCTGGAGGCATTCAGCAGTAAGGAGCCAGCTCTCTATCCCATCCCTGGGATGTGGGATGCCATACCTGCCTGCATAACATTCCAGAGCAGCAAAACCTTCCTTTCCCTAGCAAGAGGTGGTCAAAAGATGATCTGGGGTCCACAGCCAACTCTATGGTCACTAAATGTAGAGAGAAAACCACAACATATGGAAATACTGTGGTTCCTGGATGGGGCAACATCAGACATGTCCCCCATGGAGGACCTGATGGCCAGAGAACACAACAGACCATCCCCTCACTGTCCCAGTGGCCAGACATGGTCTGCAGAGGTGACTGTGGGTCCCTGGGGAACCTCTGTCCTTGGAGCAAGGCTGCTCCCTCCCCATCACCCTCCCCACATCCAGACCAGCAGGATAAATCAGTTCCCAGTCCCCGGCACTTGTTCTGCAGCTTGTACTGATGTTTACCAGCCCTGGCAGGGAGCTTTTTCACGTCCTCCCTTAAGAACACGAGCCCAGGTAGTTTTACATTAGCGCTGAGCTCTGCTGCAGAAACATCACTCCCTGCTTTAATTGTTATCGATTTTCATTTTTCCAAGGAAATGTTGGGCCTCTCTCAACCCCCCACTGCTGACTCCAGAGATCTGGGAAGGATAGTGGCTGAGCCAGCATTTCTCTCGCAAATCTAAATATTTATGGTACAGCTGTGTAAACAGCCAAAACTCAAAGGGGGTTTATTTTTAGCCTTCTTGAATTGCAGCAAGGGATTAAGATGGACAAGTGGTGCAAACTCTGACATCTTCTGCTGCCATTTATCACACGCTGTTGCTGATGGACTCAGAACCCCCCCAGCCTCCTTTCTGAAGGTGTTTCACTCTAATAATTTCTATGGTGAATCCAGATGGATGGGAATTAGATGGTCGTTACTTTATGTTACATCGTTTATCCGGACGCCAAAGGAACATCTGCTTGAATGCAGTGGTTTACAATCATACGCCATTAAAAGGGAAAAGAAAAAGCAGCCTGTTGTTAAACATGGTGTTGAGGATGGAAAATAGTTATTTCTTAGTGTGTAACCAAAGAATATGTTACCAATCTTAGCATGACCCTATGCAGACTCTTCCCACTGAGAAACAGCTACACAGTCTTCACTCAACGTTGAGCGAAAAGGGCATTTTGTTTACGAGAGCTGAGCTACAGCTTCTGTTATGCACAACCTGCTGCTCAAAGCCTGGGTGGGAGCTTGTACCTGCTTCATGAGGTGCCAAAGAGCTTGCAGCCCCCCTCCCTGATTTTGGCCAGGGTCTCCCTGCAAGCTACATAAGGGTTTTAAACGTGTCCGTGTGCAGCTTCTCTGCGGAGTCGCTCGCAGCGCTGTCCAGCTGCTGCAGACACAGCTGAGGCTGGGAGGAAGCCTGAGGAGATGGGAATTGCAGAGGATGAGCAGCTTGAGTTAAACACAGTTCAAAACAGACAATGAAAACAAAATAATATTATTTTTTTTTCCCCCTCAGGTTGCAGTGAGAAAAGCTGCACCTTCCCCTTTGCCTCCAGGTGCACACAGGGCTTCTGTCTCTGAGGGTCTCTGAGCCCATAGTCCCAGGCTGGGCTTTGGTGGGGTTTTAACTCCAAGCCTTCCTCTGAGTGGTGTCCTGCTGGGGGTCAAGTGGGGTATCTCCAAACCAGCCTTGGCCCCACCATAGAGCTTATGACCAGGGGAGCAGCAGGAAAGCACCATGTCCCAAACCCTCCCACCACTGCTGTGTTCCCCAGATGAGTGCTTGGCAATATCTCACTTGAACAGCTCCGTGGGGAAGGGGGATGCAAAAGCCCAATGATGGGTTTTCCCTAAATAATCACTTCACTTCTGAGCAGTGCTGCTGGTGCTGGTTCCTTGCCTGGGCAATAAATTGCTTCCTCTAATTAACAGCCCTGTTGGTTGGTGGTGTCTCTGGAAGGCACATGGCGTGGGAGCCCCGGGCTCGCTGGGGTGGCAGGGGTAGATGTGGAGAGGTGTGGGTGTTGCTGTCCTGCTCATGGGGGTTACCCCCAAACTCCTGTGGAGCTACCCAGGACCATCCTTGCCCAGCTGGGCAGCAGGACCTCTGTTGGTCCCAGCAGGACAGCCAGCACTGTCCCCCAGGGCCCACTGGGAGCTTTAGCCTGGGAGTGGCCCACCACAACAAAATAGGGGGGCAACTCTCCTGGAAAAATCTTCACTAGAAGAAAATTAATAGAAAACTTTCCAGAAAAGAGCTATTTTGGAAGAGTAGCACCCACTCAAGTGGAAAATTATGAAGATCAAACCCCTGGATGGGCATGGGGCTCAGGTGTCCTCAAAATCAGCTTCTGCTTGGTCTTCAGAGTTTTGGAGCTTCAGTCACCTTGAACGGGGCCAGATCACCTGGCTCAGCCCACACATGTTCTTGAGCCTCTTGACAAAAGTTATTTAAAACAAGAGACATGGTTCCAGTACCATGCAGGAACAGAGTTCAGATTTCAAGCCAAGGAGGCCTCGTACCACTGGGGGTTCATCTGACATGGTTAATATCAGGGAAACAATTTCTAATGGGGTAACATTCCCAGAAAGATAGGATTTGAATTTTCACGTGCAAAAGAGAAGCTGGAGACTGAGGCCTCAGTTTTCTTATTGCAGCTTGCAAACTGCTGCTGGGGAAAGGAGAATTCAAACCATCTCCTTTATGCTCTGACACTTGATTAATTTTAAGCACTTTCCTGTAAAACACAGTTTGGCCCAACTTCTACAAATGAGACAACAGAGCAATGAAAACGCCCAGCTCACCCAGCTGTGCTGCACATCCCAAACATGCTGCAGCCAGACGTGGGAGTCTTTCTGCCTGAACGTTAAACAAGGAATGGAAGGTTATTCAAGGCTCCTAAAATTAAGAGTCTAAATCCATTTCCATTTATAAACTCTGTAATTAAATAATAAAGCCAAGTATTACAGCTTGCGCTCCAAATGTGAATTCATTTTCTAAGACCATATATCTAAAATTACATTACAGCCCCTTATTTGTTCAGCCCCTGCTTACAAGAAGGAAAATAATGCATGGAGAGGATGGAACTAAATCCCCGAGTCCCAGAGCCACTGCAGGTCCCTTCTGCTTTAGCCCAAGCAGGCTTGGCCAGGCTTTTCCTCCCAAAGCTGTTGAGATGCCTGTGGCAGCACAAGCATCTTCCTTCCCTGTGGGCAGGTGAGCTGGTACTGGATCTCATGCCATGTCCAACCTGCTCCTGCCAAAATCCTCTGCCACAGCTCATCCCAGCTGCACGACCTGCCCCAAGGTGATGGCTCAAGGATGCTTGCTCTGTCCCATCACATGGGCTCTCGTGCCAAAACACAGCAAAGACTTAGCTGCTTTTCCCTCCTCTGCACCCCGTGCTCGCCTTGGCTCCTCCCTGCAGGGCCAGGCAGGGCTCCAGACACCTCAGCCACCCCTGGCAGCCTCTGTCCTCCCAGCCTTTCAGCATGGTGACAGCAGCACAGCCACTAAGCTGCTCTTTCAGTTGCAGTCTCAGCAAAGAAAAAAAGGGAGAAAGACGGGGGATAAAAGCAGTAAGTACTGCACAGCTGCTGTGCTTTACATCTCCCATGGTGATAAAACCAAATTGCAGCCTGTGTGCAGTGTGGCCAAGTCTGGGGAGAGGGAGGGGCTGGGCTTGTTCCATTCTGTGATTTTTTTAATGGAGTATTTGCACTATTTCCTCCTGGCATGTCCTTGGTCTGCTCATCCCTGTGCCACCACCACCAAGGGTCCCACTGATGTTCAGTGAGGGCTTGCAGCAGGGCCAGCATGTAAACAGCTCTGAGAACCTTCCAGGTTTGGACTCTCTCTCACCCATCACCTCAGCATCAGTTACAGCTGCATAAATATCTGGAGGCCTCATGTACATGTGTGCAATATTCTGCAGCAAAGTTCCCCCCAGCATAGTGGGGAGGGAACACTAACTCATCCCAGTGACACGCTGGGGCCCCAATGACTGTCACTTGCCCCTGTGCCCCCTCTCCATCCCCAAGGGAAAGGCAAAGAACCCCAAACCCCTATGTCCCCATGTCAAGGTCACATAAACTCATCTGTCACTCCTTTCCCTTCTATTTTTCATCCCCCTGGGCTGCTGGAGTGGCACTGGCAGCTCCACCATCCAGAGTCTCTCCACCAGCTCTCCACTGATTTTAAGCTCTGTGAGGCAGAGCAGAGTGACCTTAAAATGACACACATCAATTATCACTGCAGAGTTTTCATGCCACACAGGGGCACAATAGGCAATGCAAACAGCACAAATCAAGTGTTTGATATTTAATGATCCCACACTGGATGGGGAAGATGTGCTCTTGAGCAGGAGTTGCTCTCTCAAGCCAGTGCAATGCAGAAGGACCCGTGTCTTTCACCACTAATTGAGCCCTAATGATTTTCCTTTATCATCTGAAATGAAAACAAAGGATTTTAGGGATGTTTAGGGATGTTTGGCTCCTTCTGTTCATTTACTTTTTCCCATATTAAAAGCTGTGCTTTGACTTTTTCTTCTGAACCCACTCCTCTCTGATGCTGCCACTGCTCTTGTAGCTCTGTCCCTTTGCCTCTGACAGCCCCAAAATAGGGGCTCATGGAGCCTCTGCCAGCGCAGGCACTCGGACCCTCCCCATCAGCCACTGCATCCTCCAAAAACTGGAAATTTGGGTTAACTGGAAATTGACAGGAAAACTGGCTTCTGGAAGGAGAAATCTGGACTCTGGGTGCATGTGAGCTGGTGGTAATGGAGCCATGTTCCTGCTGGAGCCCCAGCATCCTCCTGTGTCATCCACAGGTGCTGGCTCCCACAAGAGGGGCAGCTCCACTTCCAGCCTGACTACCAGCTGCCAGATACAGCCTGGATACGGACGTGGAAACCCCACACCATCATTGTTGCTGAGCCCACGTGGCTGCCCCATCCCCATTGGAAAGGCTGAGGATGGATTTGGTCCTTCCAAGTGCCACCTCTCACACACTGACACTGACACCAAGTTCACAGCTGGGGTGGTGGTGGGATCTCAGGGGGTTAAAAGCAGCACTGAAGGGCAGTTGGAGGGTGACGAAACATGAGGCTGGGCACTGTGAGGAGCACGGTTGCCTCCCACCTCCCTCACCCCCAGGAATGCACTGGTTACTGCACAGAGCTGCAGCCTCCCATAATTTTTTCCTAAGTATTCCCCATGTCCTTCAATGCCATTAATCACATTATTTCAATTAACAAACCTCAGCCATTGAACAGACCTGTTCTGTGCTAATATGTTACTAATTGGGTCAGGTTGGATGGCAGCAATACTGACTGTCATGCAGCTCTGAGCTTTCATCTTCTGGTCCAGGCTCATTTCATTTATCTAATCACCTCCCGGATGCCACAGCAGGCCCATTTGCTTTTTCCCTCTCCACCCACCTTTGAGGTATTCCAATACCTTTTCTACATTGTCTGGTATCAACTCCACACTAAAGAGAGTCATATCTAATTTACAGTACTCTACTTTTCCCCAAAAAAATCAATTACTGTTTACATTACTATCCTCCAATCCCTATTTTAAAGTAATTCATGGTGGGGCCAATGCTATTAATTTTATTAAGCCATTATTAGTGGGCAGATATTATTGTGCTCCATTGATCCTAAGTTGATGCAATTACCACTTACAAAGCTGAAAATTTCAATTCTGCTTGCAACCTGAAGCTGTACATAAAAATCCTGCCAAGCCAGATGCTGCTGGTGGAAATCAGGGAAAGCTGATTCAAAACAAACAAAGAGCTGCCCAAATTTTATCACTTCAGTCCTTTTAAAGTGGAAGTAATGATAACAGCCTGGACCCCAGCCATTCCCAAACACCCCATGCCAAAGGGAGAGACCTTGGAGCCCAGGCATCAATATGGGTTAGGGGTGCTGGAAAGCAGCCCCGAGGGGAAGGACATGGGAGTGCTGGTAGATAGTATCTGTGAGCCAATAATGTGCCCTTGCTGCCAATGAGGCCAATGGAATCCTGGGGTGCATAAGGAAGTGTGGCCAGTAGGTCAAGAGAGGCCCTTCTCTCCCTCTACTCTGCCCTGGTGAGGCCATATCTGGAATACTGTGTCCAGTTCTGGGCTCCACAGATCGAGAGACAGGGAACTACTACAAGGTCCAGCAGAGGGCAACAAAGATGACTGGGGGATTGGAGCATCTCCCTTATGAAAGAGCTGGGACTCTTTGGCCTGGAGAAGAGAGGGCTGAGGGGAGACCTTATTAATGCCAACAAGTATCTAAAGGGTGGGTGCAGGGAGGATGGAGCCAGACTCTTTTCAGTAGTTCCCAAAGACAGGACAAGGGGCAACGGGCACAAGCTGGAACATGGGAAGTTCCATTTAAATATGAGGAAAAACTTCTTTACTATGAGGGTTACAGAGCACTGGGACAGGCTGCCTAGGAGGTTGTAGAGTCTCCTTCTCTGGAGATGTTCAAGACCCACCTGGATGCAGTCCTGGGTCTTATGCTCTAGGGGATCCTGCTTTAGTGGGGGGATTTAACTAGATGATCTCTAGAGGTCCCCTCCAACCCTTACAATTCTGTGATTCTGTGAAACACACTGAGATACTCTCTTCAAGCCTCCTGAGCCCTGTAGTTCATAAAAAACCTCATCATTGTGGATTACCAGGGAACTGAAACATCCTCTGATGCGAATGGGAAATTTCACAGATGAAACTAAGTTTAGCTCTATCTGTACAGATAATAAGCCAAAGGCCAAAACAGGCCCACGTCCAGCTGAGTGTGCATTTCACTCTGTTTGAAGAGGATTAATTTCACCCAGAGGCCTCAGATCTCCTTTTCCTCTTCTCTGTGTAAAAAAAAATAAATAGCAGAGCAGTGTAGGAAAACTGAGTGAGACAAAATGGTGCAAATCACCTGAGTCTTAGACATCTCCAGGAAATCCAACAGTACAGAGTGACTCTCTGATCATCAGAGGTGTGAGGGGTCCTCTACAGGAATCCTCTTTGGTGATGTCCACTCTGTTGAGAGGCTGTGTGGGTGTCCAGTGTGGCTCACGAGGCATAAAACTTCTTTTTAGTCAGCAGAAACTAAAAACTGCAATTTAAAAAAAACCATGGAGTCATGCTTTAAAAACTTGGAAAAAAACCAACATATTAGCTGAACCAAGGGGGGTTGGACTAGATGATCTTTTGAGGTCCCTTTCGACCCCTAGAATTCTGTGATTCTGTGATCATGGCCAGAAATGAGCTCTGTATTTATTTTTAAGTCAATAATAACCTGGCTCCAGAATCACAGAATTTTTTGAGTTGGAAGGGACCGTAAAGATCATCAAGTTCCAACTCCCTGCATGGGCAGGGACACCTTCCACTAGAACAGGCTGCTCAGAGCCCCATCCAACCTGCCCTTGAACACCTCCAGGGATGGAGTCCCCACAACATCCGTGGGCAGCCTGTTCCAGGGTTTCACCAGCCTTACACTGAAGAATTTACACCTGATCTCTACCCTAAATCTCTCTTCTTTCAGCTTGAAACCATTTCCCCTTGTCCTCTCACTGCAAGCCCCTGTAAAAAGACCCTCCCCAGCTTTCCTGTAGGCCCCTTTCAGGTACTGGAAGGGCACTATGAGGTCCCCCTGGAGCCTTCTCTTTCTCAGACTGAACAACCCCATCTCCCTCAGCTTGTCCTCATAAGAGAGGTGCTCCAGCCCTCAGATCATTTTTGTGGCCCTTCTCTGGACACGTTCCAACAGGTGCACATCTTTCTTGTACTGGGGGCACCAGAGCTAGACACAGTATTCTAGGTGAGAATCTCCCCAGCGAAAAGTTGTCACAAAACTGCTGGTTCCTGGTGACTGGTTAAAGCTATGGAGAGGGAGACGGATTTATGGGACCTACCACACTCAGCTAAAATGGTTGTTCAATGTTACAAACCAGCAGCCTTCTCTCCCATGAAAAACAAATACATAAAGAAAGAAATTTCACACTTCTCACCACAATGGAAAGATGTTCTGGCAGCTGGGAAGCTCTGCAGGGTGACTGCATGGTGCTGTGGGAGGATCCGTGCCTCAGCTGCCCCACAGTTGGGATGTGGGAGTAGAATCCATGCTGTTCTGCTGGATGCTCTTTGCTCCTCGTCCTGGCTCCCAGCAGGCTCAGCCACAGAAGTTCACTGGGGAGGGCAGTGGTGGGAGCATCCTGGAGTCCACCTGCTCCCCCTGGCTAGGGAACAGCAGGGCACACACCTCCCGAGGTGCTTGAGGGATGGAGAAGGACACAGGGATTTCCCAGACCCAACCGTTCTTACCCTGGTCATGAACAAAGCTGTTTGCAATGTCAGGCTGAAATAGTTCAGATTCATGAGCATTTTTGCTGTCAATAGGGTTATTTCTTAGTATTTCCTCTCCCTTATACTTTTTAAACTATTTAAAGTATGCCAGGGTGTTTTTTTAATCTGTTTGGAGAGTGGAGGACTGGGTTAAATCTTCCTCTCCCTGCAGGAAGCAGAATATCAGGGGTGGAACAGTGTGACCTGTTTGCTGTAGAGGTTTTGGGAGCTCAGAGCATGGTCAGAGCCTGAAAACAGCTCTCCAGGCAGACCAGGGGCACATTAGAGTGTTGCCTGTCCCCAGTGCTTGACACACTTCACCAGGGGTACATTGTAAGCAAGAGCCTTCCCCTGCCACCCCATCCAGGCTGCTCAGAGTTCCTTGTTGGAAAATAGGATAGGGTTTGGGTCATTAGCATATTGGGATCTGTTTTATTTTATCTGCTTGCACAAGCCTGCGTGCAGGGGTAGATCAGATTAACATGGTTGATGAAAAACATCTTCCTCTTTATACCCTCTGACAGCAACAATCCTTTATCAACAGCCTGAAGACAAAATTTTCTCAGCTGTAAGTTTTCTGCCTTGAGGGTTCATTTATTTATTTATTTTTTATCCAGTAGAAGTTTTCTGTCTTTTCTTCAAGAAAAATAAAAACATTTTGATGGGGGATTTTTCAGCCATCCTTATGCATTAGACATGGTGGCAGCCAGACAGGCCTGGCACATCAACATCTGCTCCTTCTCACTGGATTAAATTTAGTATCTGATGTATGAGCAGTAACCCTCTCTCGTAGCTCCACCAGGGTCAGCTCAGTGAGACACACCTGGCTTGGAGAGAAGAAATTTAACTCCTTTTCTGAGGGATTCCAAATGCTTTTCCAGAGTGACTCTCTCATCATTTTATCCCCTTTTACAAAGCTAAATTCATAATGCACTCCAGTGAGGCTTTGGGGAGGACAGTGTTATAAATTGCAGCTCAGTGAATCTGCCACTCAGTGCTGCTAATATACTGCATTTATCCTCCCTGCTGCAGGGGCTGTGGCAGTGAGAGCAGGAGAGAAGGAGGAAAGTAATTACTTCCTGCTCAGCTTGTCACCAAATCCCTTCATCAGCCCTCTCATGTCTCTCCAGCTGTCTTAGTGACCTGCCAGGCTCCACTATGCAGAGGCTGGGCTCATCGGTGCTGGTGTCACTGGGCCATGGGGATGGGGTTGGGTATCACAGGCACTGGGAACCCCCTGGGTCCCCAGCACACCCCAGGCTGTCCCACTGGTGTGCACCAGGTCCCATCAGCCCAAACGGCTGCTGACTGAATGCTGCTAGAATCCCCTGGTGGGGGTTCAGTTCATCAGAGGAGTCTTGTCCCAAAAGCAGCCCCAGCGTGGAGTGAGTGGGAAGAGGAGGCGTCTTCTCTGGGTGTTTTTTTTTAAGCTCCCTTCAAAAGTTACAGAGGTGACAGAGCCCAATGCTCAAGTCTCTCTCTCCCAGAGAGTACTTGAGCTCCCCAGCCTCATCCAGCTATGGGGATCAGCCAGACTTGGAGTTAAAAGCAGAAATATTGAGCCTCAAAATGAACCCAGGATGAGGCAGATTTGCAGGTTGGTGCTAAGATTCCCAGGAGCAGCAGCATCTTCCTGAGACATGAAATTAGTTGGGATATCAGAAGCCCTTACCTGGGGCATGTATTAAATTGAAAACAAATATTTTGACTGGTCCTAATGGGGCATTTCACTCTTTCTATTCAAGTCCTGTGAGGCTGAATAAAAGACCAGCAGCAGGGGACATTTTCCTCTGTGGAGGTGGTGGACCTGGGGACCACTGGTGATACACTGAAGGTATCCCAGTTAACTGTCCTGGCATTGCTGTCATGCACTGAAACCAACCTGCCATGTGAGAAATTTGATGCACTTCACACTGAAATTGATGCATCACCTTTGGAATCGAATACATCACCTCTTTTGTCACACTCCATATACTGAATCAGAGTCACCACCTAGTGAATTAAAAACTTCACATGCAGTTCACATCACATCATAAATCTGGCCAAAATAGAATTAAGTGCATTGTATGCTAAGAACTCATTCATCACCCCATAAATTAAACATGGGACAAGCCTTGCAGGCTGGATGTGGCCAGATAAAGCCTGCAAAGTCCACTGGGGAAAGCATGACACCATTGAAGTCATTAAGGGCTTGGCCATTAATTTCAGTTAATTTTTTCAGTGCCAGGATCTACCACGTACTGCACCCAGCTCTGTCCTGGACCAACCTAAAACTTGGGTACACAGCAACTTCTGCTGTTAGTGACTCCCCTGTTGAACCAGGCACACTCCCCACTTGGAGGTTTAGGCAGGAGCCTGGAGGAGAGAAGCAAATTGGCCCTGCTCCTGCAAAGAGGAACAGCAGCAGGAGTCTTTGCACTCCTGGCTGGCAGCTGGCACACAGCACCACAAACACACAGCACCACAAACACACAGCACTTCTCACCTCCAAAGGACCATGCACCACAAAAGCTCAGACTCAAAATTCTAGCATCTTTGTTGCCTGTGGGGAGCATCCTTCTCCTGCAGGCTGCAGAAGGCTGGGCTTAACCGGGGGGGTTGCTGGGTACCTGACACCCTTTTTGGTGTTTTTGGACTTCAAGGCAAGAAAAGGTAAAAAAACCCAGGCTCAGGGATTCATGTGGTGCCAGAGCATCTGGGGCAGTTCAGCCCTCAGCAGCAGGTGCTGTTAGTCCTGCATGACAGACAGAAAAGAGGAGCACAGAGCAGTGGGTACCGGCTGCTGGAGGCTGAAGCTAGAGACTGAAGCCAAGAGAAGGCTTCAGAAAATCTTACCTAAAACCAGGATACTTTTTTTTTTTTTAATTTTACATTAATTTTGGCTTTTCTAACAGCACTTTCCTGGGTACTCTCACAGCACAGGAGCCCCTACCCTGTCCCTATTCCCAAGGAAAGGTGGGACCAAATTTCAGCTTGTCTGAAACTCAATACAATCAGATATATCCTTGGATCCAATCCACAGTATTTCCATTTATTTTCCTATTCATCTGGTCCTCTCAAAATCTGCTCAGGAGCAATTAGAGCCTGTCAGCTAGAAGGTGATGCAACTTCTATTTAATTAGCCCAGCAGCCAATAAAGATCTCATTCATCAATATCTCATGGAAGGTGTGGTTGGGGGGGGGAGATTTATCATTTCTTCCCTTTATCCAGATGGCTGCAAGGCATCTATCAGTGATCTGATCACACGCATGGACTCATGTGCACATCTGAGAAGAACAACCAGCTGGGAGGCATCTGTCCAGAAGGCAGTTACAGGAGAAAAGAGTGCAAGACTGTCCCAGATGCTCTGTTAGCAAGTCCCGAGTCTCCGGAGCATGAGCAACATGAGCAGCAAGTGACCTTGGTGGCATAAGCATCTTTGGAAGGCTCTTCCTCTTCTGACCCATTTTTTCTCCCCTTCCCAGCAACAGAAAAGGGCAGAGATGTGCAAGGAGGGCCAAACACCAGCAGATGAATTGAGGGAGACCTGAAGAAGTGTGGGGTTTGCACCTTTGCTCTTGGAGGGGGATAAGAGCCCCTCTCACTACACCGTCATGTGGACAATAAATATATTAAGAGATGGCAAAGCAGGAGAGGGAAAGTTAGTATTCAGATTGATGGATCCCGGCAAAGTTTTGGGGTGTTCAAGATGCCAGAGAAAGTCTTTCAGGTGGCCTTCAGAAAGGCCATCTAAGCAGGACACATTAGGTTTGGGCTTTTCCCAGAGGCTGGTCAGGAGGATGGGGAAACATAAACCTGTACCCGTGCAGTCTCTGTGCTGGGCTCATGTCAGGAAAAGGAGGTTTCACCAGGTCAGACTTTCAGGAGTGGGTCTCTGCAGGAATCACTTGCCAACACTGTTTGCAGCCTCACCATCACAATTCATTGAATTTAAAAAAAATCTGGTATCATGGGACAGTTCACAGATTACAAACATGAGCAATGGTATCTCCATAATTAATGATTGGGAGAAAGCAGCTTAGTTTGGTTCCTTGTGGCTGGTTTGATTTGTAATACATGGCAGCTGGTGTAAGCAAAGCAGGTAATTGGAGTCAGTTTACCCTTGGTGTGTCCAGCTGGTAGTGCCAACTCACAAACTTCCATGTAAGGCTGTTTTTCCTCAAAGCCTTGACTCCCCACTGCAGAAGAAGGCTGCAAATGTAACCACATCAACAGCCATACTCCCAAGTTGGGAGATGCTTGGGGACCAAATGATAGGCAGATTCTTGCTGCTTCCTGGCACATCTGCAAGGTGCTGTGGTTAGCAAATTTCCCCTGGCATTTGTGGAGAAAATGGCCACGCTCAGCTCAGGGCATCACACAGTGCCCTGCTCCTTCCTTATCAACAGGAACATCATAGCTGGCATCTTGCTGTGATTGATGCTGCATCAATCAACTGGAAAAAGTGTTAAGCACAATGAAGATTTAAATATTAGGCTAAAATGTCCTTATAACAGGGATTATTCCAGGATTGAAAACACAGGTGAAGAAATGCTACAACACACAGC
Organism: Chaetura pelagica; assembly: GCF_000747805.2. Taxonomy (NCBI): domain Eukaryota; kingdom Metazoa; phylum Chordata; class Aves; order Apodiformes; family Apodidae; genus Chaetura; species Chaetura pelagica. The sequence goes on from NW_009952974.1 coordinate 2,402,717, forward strand.
TGTGACCCTCTCCACTGTGGCCACCACTGGCTTCAAGGGAGGTGAGCACTGAGTGCTGACATTGCAGACAGGGATGGGCAATTAGCAAAGGGCACCTACAGTGTTCAGCATGAGTCTGTGGTTTTACTGATTATCAAATCAAAAGTAATGAAGAAACATTCTTTCCATTAATGTGTTATTTCGAGCCAAGCTGTGGTACTTGCCTGCTTTTATTCCATTCCATGAAGTTTTGTTTGATTTGGCTTATTTTTGCTGAAGACCAGTGTGATGCACTACACTCAGAGCTGCCAACTTTAGTCATTTTTGCTGGTGTGACATTTGGCATTTGGGACTCCTGGGGGCTCCTCTTTTAAGGAGAGACTCAGATGTTCTCGCATTAATACAAAAATTTGGGACCAAGTCAGTTGTGGACAAACTTCTGTGCTGGGTCCAGCTTCCCCAAACCCAAAAAATAACAAAAAAAATCCCCTCAAACACGTTATCTTTTAATCATCTGTGATTTTCAAACACTAGTGCCCTAGGGAACCCAACTCAAAGATTTTCTGCTAACAAAAGGTGATTTTACTTGAGAACAAATTCACTTCTCATCTCCAAAGCCTGGCTCACACACCAGTGAATTCCTGTATTGTGTATGCAAAGCCCACAGTCAGAAACCACAGGGCAGAAATGGCCCAGTGCCCAGCATGTGCTCAGAAAGAGGTGCTTCATGCTTGCTTTGTTTCTCTAGTCTGGTGCTGGTTTTTCCTCCAGAAGATGTCCCTGCCTCTGTGACCGCTTCCCCACCAGTTAACTAACCCCTTGCTTAAACTCTGGGGGAAGCATCAGGTTTTCCTCGCGGGTGTAACACCCTTGTTCCTTCACCTGCAGCCATCTACACCAGAAACAACCTTCCCAGGCAGGTGTTGGTGCTTCAGCCTTTTCCATACCCTTTACCCAGTGCTGAGAGCTGGAGCTGACAGCAAGGAAGCTGCTGCAGGGCATGGATGTGTTTTACCAGTCACTCAGTCCCAGGGCCTGGGCTGAACATTTCTCTGTGCTGCCTCCAGTGCTTTACTGAGGACCAAACCCAACTTGTCCTTCTGATTCTCTTTTCTACAGAGGCTCAAGGCAGTCTCCTTGCTCCCATGCTTGGGCTTAGAGAGGACCTACCTCTTAAAGCACTTACAATCAAAACAGATCCATCAAGCTGAAGATTGGGAGAGAAAACCAGCTCCTTTTGCCAGCCCTTCATGTTAAGCTTCCCTATTTAAAATGACTACACAAACTGAAAAATTAATAACAGGTCTAAGCACTTTGCCAAGCAAATCCAATTTCTACTTGGGAGAATTGGAGGGAAGGCAGCTAAAAAATTTGCTTCAAGGATGAGATTTAATTCAAAATGCCACTACTGGTTCTACTGCACTTTTAGGTTTAGAGAACAAACCTGCTAGCAAGCAACTGTCTTCAATAAGATCATAATTAATCCTGAATTCAGCTGTCAAACTGACTGAGACTACAAACTAAGAGGAGAACAAGGAAAACCTTGTAATTTGTTTGTTAAATATTTGCAAACTGTCACATCAATAATGGATAACAAGAAAATTTTGGCCTGCCAGAGCTGATGTATAACACAAAGCTTTGCTGTATTGCACCTAAACTATTATCAATAGCACATTTATTATTATAATAGATGAAAAACAAGCTTCCTGGCTGAAAAACAAGATCAATTTGAGCTCAAGCTATTTGGATGTATTATAAATGTTGTCATTAAAATGCAGTATGAATGCTCCTTAGAAGAAAAAAAAGAGAGAAGAATAGCCCTGCTACAATTACATATGCCATCCAACTCTGACTCAGTAACCTGAGAGGAAAAAAACAGGCAAAATTGTATTTGTGTCCAGTCAGACATTTCTCATCTTCAGGGCTTGATGCAGAGCCTAAGCTAACAGAACAAAGTAAATATACTCTGTAGAAAGAGAGAACTTTCTTCTCTTTGATCTGCAGATTTTGGTCTGCATAAAGTGTCTGGAAGCAAAGCTGGTTCTGACAGGTCACGAATAGCACACAGGTGGGCTGGCCCATGCTGGGACCCAGGAGCTGCAGCCCCAGAGAGGTGTTGGAGCATCCACTGATCTCTGCTGAGCTCAGGGCACAGCAGGAGCTGGGCTGCATGGCCTCGCATGTGGGCAACCACCAGGACTGACATCCTGGTGCCCAGGACTGACATGCCCTTTTGAAAGGCAGCTCCTGGGAAATTCCTGCTGTTTCACCTCTAAC
>NW_009952974.1:2405474-2454104 GCF_000747805.2 Chaetura pelagica
CCTGCTGTTTCACCTCTAACTTGGGCAGGAAAAATCCTTATTGGCACAGCATCTATGAGAGGTGCTTGTCTGTGGTGAGGCTAGCATGAAGGCCTGCATGGAGAGTGTTTTAATGCACAGGTCAAACAGAGAAAGAGCCTGAACAAAGGCTCTAAGCAGATTTGGGTAGAGTTAAAGCTCAATGCAACCAAATTCGCTTCCAGTCGAAGAAACTTCCCTTGTGAGTGGGCACATCATACAGCAAGGGCTGGAGGGCTGGGAGATGCCAGTGACCCAAGATCTAGTCACTGGGGCTGAGCAAGTAGACTAAGAAGGAGCAGAAATTACCCTGCCATGGGCAAGAAGCACAGGCCCCTGTGCCAGTAGGAGCAGCACTTCCCAGGCATGTAGTTGGTTGCTCTTTGCCATGGGGATTCAGAAGCTGGAGCCTGGCAGCACCATAGTAATGATAGAATTGTCCCAGCAAAATGCTGATACTGGCTTTTGAAACACCACAGTCTGCTGGCATCATAGGGGCTGCATGAGAGGAGGAATAAGCAGGGTGCTGAGGGCAGGAAAAATCATCAGGGAGAAAACTGAGTGACTTCTGGAGAGGGAAGATCAGCGTGTGGGAATGAGGGGGATGACTGCTAGAGAAGGAGTTGGTTGATGCCAACTTGGAACTCTGCAAAAAGAAAAAAAACCAAGCTGCACCTTGGGAAGGGTACATGGCTTCCACTAGTCAGTTCAGCATCTTTTCCTACACACATGGGTAGATCAAACAGGACAAGCCAAGCAGACTGAACAACATATGCAATGACAAAAAAAAAAAAATAAATCTAAAAAGAAAGCATTGTTTCTTGACTTTTCTATCTTCAGCTTGGCTGCCAGTTGCCACACTGCTGGATTCCAACTGCAGCTCTTCAGCCTTCAGACTGAACTGTTGTACTCTGGTTTAGGTTTTTACTTTCTGTGAGCATGTTACTATATTAATTAAGCACTAAACCAGTGTTTTAGCAGGTTTTTTTTGAGAGCTTTGCTATTTATATTGTTCATTACAAGTCTCCCAGGTCCTTATTTTTGGCCTAAATTTAGAGCAATTCTGGCTGAGACCTGCAGGATAACTGCTAAAACTGTTCATTAAAAAAAGAAGAGATCAGAGTTGAGCAGCTGACAGTGGGAGCCTGCAGTGTGGCTGCTCTGCATCCTGGCAATCCTCTGATCTTCAGACACTAGAGGCAGGTTAATGTTGATCTGCTGGTAACACACAGCATGGAAAGATCTTGAGAAGATGCAGCAGCTTCTTGACTCAAAGCTCACTAAGAAGCAATGTTTCATTTCTTGTTGACCATACGAGATGGCAAGAAGGGAGGGATTTTAAGCAAAGCAATTATTTTCCTTCATGCAATTTCTGTAATGCAGCATGAGCCTCACTCAAGGCAAAATGTTTAATAGTGTTCCCTGTTTTTGTCTTTCTGGGAAGCACTTTGCAAAAGATTAATGAGGGTCCCTGCTTTACAAAGCATATGGGGAGCTCTGACAAGGAAGCAATGCTGCAGTTTATGCTTTGCCAGCTCCACTGGGGATGTGGAGTTTTGTTTTCTAAATCGCTGGGGAAATCCAAAGGCCCCAAAACAGCTACTTGTACATGATGGGTGTCGTGAGCCAATGCCAGGGGGGCACAACAGGTTTATCACACATTCACATGAAAAACTAGTGCAAATCCAGCTTTCAAAACATGCACAACCCTGGCCAGATCTCTCAACATGTGAGACCAGAAGCATCTCTTACTTGCTGTTTTAAAACTACATCACAATAACAAATGTAGTGATAATGAAATGCAGAGTCTGGTAGCATCCAAAATTCAGCAGCTGTGGTATTTACCATGAACCTGAACTCCCAGTTTTAAGCTGTTAAGTGCAGAAAATGTTTCTTGTAGCTAAGTGAAGAAATTCAACCCAGAGAGATTATTCCTCCTTGTGTGACCCTGGGTAAAACCACCTGCCAACCACCCCTAACTGTAGCTCTCCCTCCTGTGCTACCCCCACCTGCAATCCACCTCCAGCTGTTTTTTTCTGTCCTAAGGGGAAGCCAAGGTGGTGGCTGCCCTGGATGGTGAGGGCATCACCAGGAACACAGCTGCATCCTCCTCCTCCAGTCAGTGCAGACCCACTGACACAGGTCTGTATGCTGGTTTTTGGAATACTTTGGAACAATGAACTAGTTTTCAAGCCATAGGTGACTAACCCCCTTGATACTGCCCCAACAGTTAAGAGACCTCTTTTCTGAAAGGTCTGAAGTCAGCCACTATGTAATCATCTGAGCTTTCCACTTCTCCCATCTCATTTTCTCTCCAATTAATTCAATGGGAGGGATTTCAGCTGTTCATTGTGGAGTTGGAAAGACCTTGACCAAATGGCCCTTTCTTCCCCTCCCTGCCCATCAGCCTTTGGGCTCCTTGCAAAGTGCCTCAGGCTAAAGTTAAGGTCAGTGAAAACTTTTCCTTCCACTCACTCACATTTCACAATAAAACTCACATCCAGATCATTGCTCAGAAAACCAGGGCTTCCACCAGGGCAAGCCCTGCCCCAGGCAAACTTGCCCAGCACCATTTGGGTCTCCAGAGAGGAACCAGCTCCTGTGCTAGGCCAGGTTCCTGCCTCCCCACCAGCACCAGCTGCATCCAAGTCAGTCCCATGCAGCCCACCCAGGGCTCATCTTTTGGAACCCTTCAAACACTCATCTTCTGGAATTGTGGAGCTGTGAGGAAAGGTGAAGGGGAGAAAAGAAAATTCCCTTGAGCTTTACAGAGCAGCTTGCTACCTGAAGACATTCAACTGCCTCAGGAAGAAGAGGTAAATTTAAGGAACTCACAGCCAAGAAGTTGTTTTGCTGAGTTTGAAATCTCATTCTTATGCTTATCTCATCCAAAGCTGGAAATAACACTGGCCACACAACCTGATAAGGGGAAAAATGTGTGGAATAACAGCCAGTGCAACTGAAGGGAAATCTGCTGCACAAAAAAAAACTACCAGAAAGCATCCTTCAGAAAAAAACATGCTTCCACAGTCAAGCCAAACCTCTGCAATCTCCATAGCTACAGATCCCCACCAGCTCTTTATTGTCCCTTAGCTAGAGATGATGATTTCTGTAGGTCAGCCTCCAAAACAGCTGGTGTGAATGTTCCCTAATCTGCTTCAGAGCAAACTCCACCAACAGCTGAGACTCCCTACAGTGAGAGATGAAGCTGGAGAGGCAGCAAGCTGCTATTTCTCTACAGATGTTCACATAGCTTTACATGCACTACTGCTATTTTGGCTTCTCCCTCTAATCCTAAATCAAAGATGCAGAAGGAATAAGGAATATTGTTCTAAAATGGACCAAACATGGTCCCATCTTTGAGCTGACCATATGGGACAAATACCCAGAGACCTCAGCAGTCTACAGAATCAGGTTCTAAATCTTTGATCCAGTCTTCAATCCATTTGAAAATACTGAAAGGGTCTGAGAATGGAGTTGTGGCTCTAAAACTGGAGAAGTGCTATGCTGAATGGGCTATTTTGCCACCTTCTCCAGCTACAGCATGGACAGCTCTTTATTACAGCCCCCAGCCTGCTCCTGGCTGGTTGTCAGAACCTTCAGTGGAAATCCCTCCAACCTGCTGGTGCATTTCAAATCAATGGGTCCAGTTAGCAAAGCTTTACAGCTGCAGCTGAAAAGGCGGGGAAGAGTCATATCAGGAACTAAGCTGGCAGAGCAGAGGAGAAGAAAGCTTCCAAGAGGTGATGATGAGCAGGTGGGAAGAAGCAACTGTGTCAGCTGGAACAGAAATGTGAACAGAGCCTTACACTCCCTCAGGCAAGTAATTCCCTGGTGGGGCTGCAGGAGCAGCCCCCAGCCTCATGTCAGCACTTCATTCATAGCATTGCCTTCCTGTTTATAACCTGCCCAACTGCAAATTGCAGTTTTTATCCCCCCCCACCCCCGCATTATGGTGATGGTTTGGAACATTGAGATGTTTGGAAAGGGGCAATTTGGCATCAGGAGTCTAAAAAGCAGATACAGATGACATCCTAAATGTATCTTTTACGACTTCGGAATGATTCTTTAAATTAAGCTCAGAGTGTGTGACAGCTTCTGGTCGTGCCGCCAGTGAGGAAATAAAACAAAAAGCAAGAGGTTTGTAAGTATCTGCTGGTCTTACAGATCATGTCCTCTAGACACCTTGCTTTCCCTCATGTCACTTTGAGCTGTGAGGTACCAAGTGCTTCCCCCAAGGCAAGTGCTCCAATAATTTTCAATTGTCTCTTCACCACATATGCCCTCAAACTCCAACATACTTCCAAATTCAAGGCTTATAAAAAATTAAATGCCCCAATAATTCTAAATTGTGTCTGTTCAGTGTTACTGGAGCCTGTCCATTCCTTCAGTTTGGGGATTTTTGTTTTGTTGGGGGGCAGAGGAAGGAATACTTTCTATTAGTGCTTCAAATTGGAAGCCAGTCAAACAGCATCATAGCAGAATGATTCAGCAGCCTCTGAGCCGATACACAGTGTAACATAAAACAGGATTAGGAAAACAACAATGCCTGGAGGAGAAAGAACCCACACAAAGAATCATGGCAGGAGAACAATACCAGAAAGGAGCAGAGGGAATAATCCTTACTTGCTTCTGAAGAGCAGGTCAGATGACCTAATAGATGGCTTTCAATGCCCTTCCTTCCCCACCGAGTTGCAAGGTTCAGCTGCCCAGATCCAGCCACCACCACAGCTTAATAAAAGGCCCTGCATCAACAGAACCACACCAAGTGTTTCTGTCTGCACACCCCCAGACTGCCACCATTTATCTGAGACCACATTGTGTCCCCCTCTGGCATAAGACCCAAGGTTCTACCTCACAGCAGGCAGGAGCTTATGCAGAACTAACTGGAAGTTCATGACAATTTAGGACAGGAAGCAAGAAAACAACTTGAGGCTGTGAGTCTTCCAGTCACAAAAAAAAAAGTGGGGATTTCTCAGCCCCAAGAACTAGCAGCACATTAAAGTAACAGAGATGTTGAGCTAAGTGCATTCCCAAGCACTGTCCTGAACACGAATTAAATTAAACATGTATTTCATGATCTCCTGAATCAAAGCATCAGTGATCACCTATGGCCAGTGTCAAGAAGGAAGAGAAAAGCATAATTTAAAACTTATTCTTTGTGAACCTGAAGTTCCTGTTGGCAACCTTGTTGTAAATTAAGACATACCTGTTACAGCTGCAGCCTGGGAGCAACAGAGGAAGGCAGAGACTCTCAGGAGTTTTACTAGCTCAGCAATGGCTGAATGACTTCTATGCAGAACATGAAATCACAGCATCATGCAAGTGCTGAAAATCAGGCAGTTATATCACAATTTTGATTAAATAGCTATATCCAAAGTTTGGTAGAGAGACTCAAAAACTGGGGTGGGAAAAAACCTCTGCCATGGTATCCTCTCATGGACTGAAAAAATGATAAAGTTCATCCTTGTTTAACTCACTGAGGGATGTGTGGAATTTTATAGAAACTGCTGCAACAGTTTTCCCAGTGGGGAAATAACTGAAGCATGAGATAAGAAATCAGCTATATCCTAACTTGCAGTGGCCAGTGTTGTAAAAGGAAATGCCCAATAGAGGTTTAATATATAGAAAGATGGCAAATAGCTGACTGGGTTTCTGAAAAAATAAAACATAAACCAATTCTCTAATCACATCTAATCAAAGAAGACAATCAGTTGCTAAAAACTGCTAGGAAAAAAAGCAGATATCAGAGAGATGGCACCATGCATATCTTCTTCAGTAGTGTTTTGGGAGTATTATAGCCTGCAGAATTTAATTATTTGTTATTACTTCTGGGCCTGGAGGTGAAAATCATAAATCAGGACCATTCATAACATGCAATAATGAGGTGAAACACTCATAAGGAGTGTTACATGATGAAATCCTTTGAGATTGTGTGTAACACTTCCAGACCTTGATAATAGCATTAAGAATTCTTCTGTCTGTTACATCTATTATTCTCTAATTTCTATACTGGGTTTTCAGTCTTTTTTCCCCAACATCTCAAAATATTGCTGTCATATGGGATTCCTTCCTCCATGCTGCCTTAAGTATATGTTTATAACAAAACCATAGGAAAGAATTCCATGCTTAAAAAGATGGGCAGGTTTTAAATTACACTGTGTTTACTTAGAAGAGCTTTTAATACCAGAGTTTTCCCAGGGACTTTTGCTCTGGAATTCAGGACCCTTATTGTTTTTATAGTGGGCTATTTGATCCCATTTAAAAGGTGGCTACATTTTTGAGTAATAATGCTATAAAAGAAAATAATGTTGTCCCTACCCTTCTTTACCCTCCCCTCTACTGAGTTAAAAAAAAAAAAAGTGATCCCAACCCACGATGTGTTAGAGCTTTGTTTTCTGAGTAACAAGACTAATCATGTTTCCTCTGCTTGAGGTCTCTCTCTTCTCTTCATTTTCTTCTAAGTCCTCTGGATCCACACTGACATAGAAATATCCCATGATGGAGAAAATAATGCACACAGCAAAGAGGAGAACAGTGAACATGACAAATTCAGCCCACTACGAAAGAAAAAAGAACAGCAGGTCAGGGGACCCCAGACTCTCAGTCCAGAGGATTTCTCTGCACTTCCAAATGCATTTTAAAGAGCTGGGTGAAAATTACTTTTTAGCTTCTGAGATTGCTCACGAGATAGGAACTTTCTCATCCTGTTTTCTAGTAAAATCATGTACACAGTGTAATTATGCATAGGTGATACACCTTTAAACAAACCATTTTGATTGGGCTAGTTTCATTAAATTTTTTCTCAAAATATGTCCTGACTGGAACGTTTTGGTCACATGATGCCTTTAGGAGAGGCAGATTCCTGTTAGCCAGAAATAAGCCCCATTTCATGCCTTCGTCCCAGATGTCTGATAGCCTGAATTAAGCAAGTTCTGTACCACAACCTCCCCATTCAAGTCCAACATCTCAGGGTGCCACAGGCAGCTGGCCCTGAAGGAGTCCCAGGCTAGATGCTTGAGGACGCTGCTTGCTCACTGGCCTAGCTGGATGAAGGCAACTGCAAGCATGGCTGGCACCGTGCTCAGGCTCCAGGCCCAAATACAGGCTTGCTTGCCTAGAGCTGAGCTCCAGCAACACTATTGTAGTGCAGGTCTCTGTTATTTACTGTCACTGGGGGACCTGGGGAGAGTCATTGCTCTGGAGGGAACCACTGCTGAGGGCAACACTGAGCTGTCTGGGAGGCAGCTTGGTGTGGGCTGCCATCACTTCACTGCAGGAGCCTGGGGTGTGCAAAGAAATCAGTGTCTCAGGACACAGACCTCCAGAAGCACCATCCAGGCCCATTTCAAAGCATTACCTCTGTTTTAGGAGCTGAACCATACCTGTGCCATTGGTGCAGCCTCTGCAACAACAAGCACAAGGGTATTCCCAACAGCCACCGTGAGCAGCCAGCCTGCCTGCAGCACCGACTTCATGCTGGCTGGAGACTGGAAAGAGAAGGGCCTGGTCAGTGGGTGTTATGCTGTGCCCTTCTGCCCTGGCTCACCCTGTGGTGTCCTGCCCAGTGTAGGTGTCACTGGCCTCAGCCTAGGAGGAGATGGAGGGATTTCCTCTGCATAGAGGCTCCTTCATGGTTAATTTCAACAGCTGCATACAAAGAGCTTTTAAACCATGTCCTCCAGGAGGACACATGAAGGAGATGCTGGTTTTGCAGAGCAGGATCCTGATCCTGCATCATCTGAAATCATAAGATCAGGAAGCCCAAGGAGCCACACAACAAACCCTGCAACTTGGAGCCTGGTGCCTGTACAACTTCAGAAAACAGACTGGATCTTCATGTTCAGCTTCTTGCTGATGACAAATTTCCCACATCCCATGAAACAGCCCACTGGATTAACTGTCCTCACTAATAAACAATTAAACTTTACTTTAATGATAAATTTAAGAAGCTTCACCTTTTTGATCTTGTAGTGTCTCAGTCCTCCCTTCTCACAGACCTTCTCCTCAGAACACAGTACACTAGTCAAATCATCCCTTGCACACTCATTACCCTCTGCTCTGTTGTTACAGACTCAGGTTGGCTTAGACCCCTTCAGTATTGCAGTTTAAAGCAGGTTCCAAGCCCCCATGCCACCTTGTAGTCCTTGAGATGCCCTTGCCTTTTTATCACTGAAAAACACATTCCACAAAATACTTCACTGAGAGAAAACCTGGTATTAGAGTGTACAGAGCTTTCACATTAAACCACTGCTACACACACACTTCTATCCAGTTCTGTTCTATGTTCTCAGCTTTACCAGAAAAGGAGTTTCCTGAGTATAATTAAGAATGGGTATCTTCAGAGTATGAATTAATTGAGCTTGGAGGCACTCAGCAAGAAGTGTTAAATCCCACTTTCAGCTGAAGCACAGACAATGTTGCCAGTAATCATAATGCCAAATGACACATAAAAAGTCAATGGCACATGCAGAAAAACATCCTGAAGTCTCATTGCAAGCCCTTTATCTTTAAGTGGAGTACCTGAGAGTAAGAGAAGGCCAGACCTGTAATGGAGAACATCACCTCCCCAGCAGATATTAATAAATATTGTGGTAACTGCCAAGCCATATGGACATTATTTGCTTTGATGTCTTCTGACTTCCATGTCTTAACAGAACTTCCAGAAACCTAGCACAATAATAAAGACACATTGATTAGCTGCTGAAAGATCAGGTCCTCCTTAGCCTAGAGAGCAACAATAAATTTACCAAAACAAATTTTTAAGCAAAGGTAAAGTGAAAGTAAAACTCTGCCCTGGAAGCAAAACTACAGGTCTGACTGCTGACATTTCCAAGCCTGCCCAGGGCAGAGATGGCAGGATGGAAGGGTCCCAGCTCATTCATGTGCCACAGGAGTTACATGAGTCACCACAATCTGGCAATTTGCCTTCTATAGTGAGGCTGGGAAAAGCCTCTGTGGCACTTGTGCAGAGTTTGTGATCTGCTGCTGTTCCTAAGGCCAAAAGAAGATGAAGGGATAAATGCTTATTGCATTTATGTGGCCACTGCTTCCATTTAATGGGCACTGTACCTACTGTAACAGTGACACCCAAACAAATCCAGTTCAGGAATACCAAGAGTAGGAAAGACTGCCTCATATCAAATGTATTCAACAGTTATGGTAGCTGTATTCATAATTTGTTTTGTTTGCTTTCCTGGGCATACTTAATACTGCCTCTGATGCACAGAAGCAGAGAGATTTGACTATTAGCCAGGAAAACACTAGGCTGAAATTACTTCATTCAGAAAGCCCTGTGTTTAAGGAGAGTACTTGGGAAAATACAAAGGATGTTTATGAGATGTACTTAATCACCATGCAGGGAGGCAAATCAAGAGACTATTTCAGAAGGCTAAAAGGGGTGAGAGGAGAGCTGTGCATTGCTCTTTAGCCCATAAAGAAATCTCACAAGCACCATGCTGTAACTGCACACAGAGGAAGGCTGAGTAGAAGGCAACATCCTCATGATTTAAGTATCACAGCTCAGTCACATTAGCAGACTAATATATTGCATTCTTGGTTCTTCTATATAGCATTCCTGACAGAGAAACACAGCTCAGTAAAAATCACTGCAATAATTAAAAGCTATCTTGGCCTGAAGAAAACTCTCTAGAGAAGAAGAAAACCACAGGGAGAGAGATGGAAAAAACAGAGGGTCAAAAATCAAGGACTAGGACAGAGTCCAGAGGGGCTGATGCACAAAGCCATCCCCAAGAAGTCATGGCAGGGACTTTTGTAGATGGGACCACAAGCTGGAATCCTTGCCCACAGTGATGTGTCACACATCTGCCTCAGCTGGCTCTGACTCAGCTGCATTACCAGAGGCTCTGGGGCAATATTCTTAGTGTAATATTCTTAGTATAATATTCTTCCTGCACCTTCTCTACTCAGTTTCTCATTTGGTGGAATGCACTTGCAGCCATGGAGGAAGGGTTTGGCCAACATCTCTTCAAGTGTGTATGTGCTTGATGTATGTAAATCTCCACACTCAGAGGGCAGCATCTGCCTGTTCCCTCCAGAACTGTGTATTCTGCTCCAGCTACTGAAGTTAAAAAAAAAAAAAGCCAGGTGCTTTGCAGCTATATTTTCCCCCCTAAGTATTTGGACTCCACAGACATGCACAGCTTCCATTAATTGCCCAACAGGGAGATGTTACTGCCAGGGAGTAGCTGACAGCAGTCTGCTCTTCTCATCACAACACAGAAGTCAAAGTCCCAGAGGGCAGCTTAGCAGTGTGTCCTGTCAGACCTGGTTTGTCTGTGTGCCTGTGCAGTAGAAAGGTTACAATGAGAACTAAACTGATCATATTCATCTCTATGGCTCCTGCCAGCTGGACCAGGGTTGGAGCAGCATGCTTAAGAGGCTGGCAGGCAGGGAAAGAAATCCACCCTCTCAGCAATGGTCACACCCCACCAGGGCTACGTTGTCCAGAAAATCATGCCTTAACTTTACACTAGGCTCCAAATGAGCTCTACAGACAACGAGAGGAGGAAAAACAGATGCATAATCTCACCAACCTCCTCCTTCAACATTTTGTCCTTCTTTCCCCTCATCAAGTCTTGGAAGATCAGCAAGTTAAATGTGAGGATACAGCAAACTGTTTCTGCAGAGTTTTTCAGGTGTGAGGTACCACCAGCCACTGTACTTCAAAGACCTCAAATAGGGTTGGCTCTTTGCAGTGCACTAGTGCAGTGTAACTGAACAAGGATATCATGAGACCAGCACAAACAACGGATCGTATGATTTTCCATTGAGGATTTCCATCAAGGAAAATAACTTGCTTCTTTTTTAACCCATGAAATGTGACAAGATCACAGTGTAAGGCACAATGGGTACCCACTCACCTTGCTTATACAGCTACCAAAACCTCTTACTAGCCCTTGTATAACGGACTACCTTTAGAAGGCTACTGCCCATGTCTTGCAGGATGAAGAAAGCAAGTGAGAGTCACAAACAGAAGAAAAAAAGCACTGCCAGAGACTAGAGCAGAAGGAGCTTGTAACCATCACAGGGACACTTACATTATATATCACGATGGTGTAGGATGCACCGAAGTCAAGCAGCCCCAGCTTCAGGGTGAACTCTCCTGCTTCAGTTATGCATTTTCCATTATTATATCTAGATAAAAGGATGAAGTACAATATTTCCCAGTTACTCCCACAAAGAGCACAGAGCAGAGCTATCAAACATGCCCCTGCAGTGGTGTAGGGAGGGTTTATGATAGAAAGCTGCAGTAAAGTTTATGTCAGACCATCACTAGAGTTCTTGCATTCTTTACCTTCCAGAAACACTCAAGCACTGGCTGGATTTCACCTAATGACCTGGGCTATTACTAATATTTTTTAATGGCTTCTGCTGACTTCTCACTCCCCCATCAGGCTCGTTTTCCTTCCAAACTTTCATCCACTTCTTCAGGAACTGTGGGCCAGACAAGTTAGCCAGGCTCAAGCAGCCTTCAGGAAATCAGACACGCACCCACAAGCCACTCTGTTTCCTTTCAATAGAGCAAATTAGCCTTCACAGTTGTTCTTCTGTGTTGGATGTGTGAGATGGCACCAAGGCTCAGTAGTATTGCCACCATGGCTGCTGCATCCTACTAAATTGCAGCAATAAATATTTTGGATGGAGTTAATGCAGAGAAAAGTCATGAAGCTTGTTTTCAAACATTGCAAGTGCCAGAAATACCCTACAAGAGCCAACTCCAATGCTGCCAAAACAAGGCCATATGGAGCCCCTGTCTAACAAGCCCAGCCTGGGAAGCTTTGTGATGTTACTTGATGTTACCAGCCCACATACCAACACTTTGCAGCATGGAATATGAAGTGGTCTTTTCCTGAGAGCACCCTAACACTAAGAGTTTGGGCCTGAGAGGATACAAAAATAGAGCAGGCATTAAGTGATAGAGTGGACTTCACCATGTCCCACGCTTCTCTGCTGACAGATGCATAGGAATGGCCTCTCTCTTCCCTCTAAGCCCCCAAATAAGGATAATAAAAGCTCAGAGAAAGTTAAGTCCTGTAACTGGACTTCTTCAAAAGGCTTTCTGAGTTTCCAAAATTCCCCTCACTCGACTCTGAGAAAACTCAGAGTATGGCCTAAAATGGGAATACTGTTTCCAAGCTTTGTCCCTACTGGTTTTATCTTACCAATGCAGTAACAATCACAGGAAGGAAGCTACCCTAGACACTGTTGGGAGGCTGCATCTATTCAATTGCCTATTATACCCTGGGATATTGATTTGCTGTCCTTTGGCTTGGACGCTTCACAGACTAAATGCTTGGTGCTTCTGCACACACACAAGTGGCCTGGAGCACCTGCTCTGTGCAGAGCTGATAATTCTGGTTTTTTACAAGCATCTGCCCCCACAACCAAGTGCCAAGACTATAGCAGTGAAGATTTTGCTAGTTGTCCAAGAAAAACCCCATTGTATCCACGGAGAGGCCTCAGCAAGGCCCTTCAGCACAGCAAGGAAAACTTACTTGTCCCTCTCTAGCAGCAAGTACTCAGAAGTGCTGTAGTTTTTCTGAACAACAATGAACCGCCTGCTGTCAATGGTGAGGTTGACATCCTGGCTCAAACCATTAACGAATCTGCAAAGAAAGCATCTTGCATTCAACTGCCAGGCAGGGCAGGAGAAACACAACATCAAACACCTCAGAAGTAGTGCACTCTCTCCCCAAAAGCCTTCTAACTCCATGGGGTTATGACATTCTCTCCTGCAAACTATAAAAATATTTGCCTGATTTGTTGCCCGTTTTTTCCATATAAGATTAGTTTTCCTTGCTGTGTAATTTTACATTCTTATTCTTCTGTTAAAAGTGACTCTCATATTTTGTGGGTTATGACTTTCAAGCAACCCATTCTCAGAAACCTTCAAAGACTGCTCCATGGCTGTTCAAGAGGACAGAGTCCCAGCCCACCCCAGGAAATGATGAAGTGAGGTGTCCTGATGGGCATGTGCACCACCCTGACACTTCCCAAGGAGTTTCTACAAGTGGGAAAGTTTTCTAGCAAAATAAAATATTTTCACGGGAATGTCCAGGTTGTTTCATCCAGTGTCTATATTCTTTTTTTGTGCACAAAAGAGTTTTCTTTTGACAACTTAAAAACTGTTAGCAAAACCAAACACCTTTCATTTGATCTATGTTCTAAAATATTTTGGTTTTCAGTTCTTAAAAGGTAGCTCAAATCCCTGAAGGTACTCAAGTGCTTAACAAAAGTGACTTTTTTCCTAAAGAAACCTCTTCATAAATTTTTGAAGGGAAAGTTTGGGAATTCTGTCAGAAATATTCACAGGAAAGTAAGAAATACCTGACTGCAGGTATTAATCAAGTCTCCAAGGTGTTGTTTAGTCAGCAGAAACTTTGACAAACACAGGGCTATAAAGAGATACTGGTCTCCTGCTCCTGTCAACACAGCCTTTCAGAGCTGTCAGCATGGGAGTTGGTCATTGTTTTAAACTATTTAAAGTTTTTTTAAGGTTATCTGTCTAGTTGGGTTTTGGCTGTTTGGTTTTGGTTTTGTTGTTTTTGGTTTTTTGTTTGTTTTTAATTGTAACTTGCCAAAATCCTTCAGAAAACTCAGCTGTAACCCTCAGGGTTTTTTGGAAATCTGCTTCTTCCGCATCTCACACCCTTGCGTAGGTCTGGTGATGTGCTGGAGGTGTGACCTCAGGGAGATGGCATCTTGGCACAGACTGGCTCACAACTGTTCATGGAGTAGCTCAAACTTGGAAAGTAGACTAGCTGCTCAGGCAGAACTGATGCCCAACTGAATTGTTTATAAGGATGTAAAATTGTCACTCTATCTGATTTAGTAGCTGTTTACACATGAGGTTGGGTAAGTGAACATCATGGGTTGGCCAATTTGCAGAGGACATATGGCAACAGTTCCTTTCCAGATTGCTTCTTCCCTTTCTTTCCCAAGAAGGTGGGACACAGTGAGATGAATTTACCACTCTTCCAATGGAGGAACGTTGCCATTGCAACCCAGTCTATCCTAGGTAGTAAGTGGCAATAATGCTCAGCCCTGCACGGCAAGCAGGGGAGGTGACACACTGTCAGCCTCTGCAGCTGACACCTGAGTCTTGCATGAGACATGTGGGCTAGATTCCAAACTGAGAACATCTGGGTTATGTTACATGCAGTTTGCCTTAGACAAAAGCTGTTTCCCCCATGCCACCACCTCCAAATCCTTTTTTAAAAAAGCCATTCTTACCTAACAGCTGCCAAACCATTTTCTGGCTTTGCTTCCAAGTCTGTAATCTAAAGAGGGAAAGAAAAAAGAGAATCAAACATATTTATTAATGCTGCCTTATAAATAACGTGTAGCAGAAAATACTAGTGTCTGTGGAGTTATACATCTTGCAAAGTCTGTGGAATTTGACCAGACTCTCACAAAAGCTTTACATCTGGCCACAGAAGTAAAGTCCTGGTACAACAAAGCTAACAGCAAAAACTTCAGCTCCACCAAGGACTTAAGATGAGATCATTCTTTTTTTCCCTCCCCTCCTGCATAAGAAAAGGCTACAGCTTCAGCCATCCACCCTTATCTACTGAGGCATGTAACACCCTCCAAAAAAGTATTTGCCTTGATCAGAACATAAGAAGAGAACATTATCCACATTAGCCTCTTTCAATAATAATGACAATTAAACATGAGTGCCTTATTCCTACAAGATCTTCAACTGCCTAACTTCCAGACACTGATTCATGGTGTACTCAGACTTCACAGACATCTAAAAGCCAACAGAAGTGCTAGGTTACTACTCTGATCATCATGTAATGCTCATGTTTTCCCCAACCCTGAGGGAGACTGAGCTATTGTATGGTGCAGGCAGAGAGCATGAGGAACCAAGATGCCCTGGGCTTGTTTGCGTTCATGTCCTTGAACTGGCCACCTGATTGGGCACACTAGGGTGTGAATGTGCCTCTCCTGGAGATGACAGAGCATCAGCTCAATGGTTAACATGATCTACTTAATTTTAGGAGAGCCCCTTTGGGGTACAATGCTGAAAAATGACAGAAGATTATATGTCACACAAAAATAATACAGAGCAAGGTCCTTGGGTGGTAGAAATCCACACTTGTGCCATGTCCAACTAAAGTTGGCAGGGCAATTTCAGTTTCCACTGCCCACAGACAGAACCTAGACAAGACAAAAGGGACCAAATCTACTTTCAGAAACTGGGTCTCAACATTTTCTAGACTTTCCTCCCAATGTTAAACCCTGAGCTTTTAAAACCAAAAATCTAGAATTTCAGTATACCTGTAAAGTTTGTTTGATCCACAAATATTGCATGCCCTAGATAATAAATAGCCATAGTGAATAATAAATGTCAGAGCAATAAATAATAGACTTTTTTTTTTTTTTTTAATGGGAGGTGCATGGGGATTTGCACTGTTGTTTGCTGCAGACACACCAGCCAAATTGTTACTTGCTTTCATCAATGATTCCCAGAGCTCTCAAATTAATTTCCTGCCCACTCAACAGATCACAAAGAAGAAATCAATTTCAGTTTGGCACCCTCCAGGAAAGCACCCCCACCTGAGTGAGAAGACCAGACTCAGCAGTGATGAAGGCTGGCATGAGCCATGGCAACTCCAGGGCAAGCCCCGCAACACAGCAGTGATGCTGGCATTGCCTTCTTGCTATTGTAATGCTGGAAAAGCAAGCATCATTTACCACACCTCCCTTATATAAAGTTGAGAATGACAAGTCAATAGCATAACCCAAAATCACTGCTGTGCCACAGTGAATGGAAGCCTGCCCATACCTGGGTGAGCTTTAATTTAAACACAGGCCAGATAGCTGGGTCAGCACAGAGATGCACTGAAGCTCAGAGATTCCTTTGCTCCATCCTGCCACAGGCTCTCTCTTTTTAAGAACTATGTGAGAATCACTGTACAAGTATCCATTTCTCAAGATGACAGCACACAGTCACCAGGGACACAGGGAAACTTAACAACATTGTGTGGTAATGAGCCTCAGGGTCTAAACCATAAAGCAGAAAAAAACAAAAACAAAAACAAAAACAAAAAACACACCAAAAAAACCCCACAAGCCCCAATGTTAGGAAAAAAATTCTTAAAACTCCTTATTTTTAAAAACAGTTGTTTGATTTCTACTACACAATACTGAATTATTAGTGTGGCAACCCTGACAGGTAGGAGGCTGAGGAACTGCAAAGAGAATTCATATTTTAGCATGAGGCCAGACTGTGATGGCATTTACACACACACACCTGCCACAGTGTGCAACAGCACCACTTTTTCCAAGAGAGGTTCTTGGGGTACAGCTGCATGCAAAAGGTATCAGACCCTGGTCCTACATATCCCACCTAGCTCTCTGTGGTTGTTTTGGCAATATAGAGAAGTCCAAATACAGTTGGCTCTGCTGCAGAGCCTGAAATGAACTTCATCATTTATTCTGTAGAGCAAAACAAATGGGCCTTCTGTGCATTTTCACTAAACACTTGCAATAGCTAAACCTAAAATTTTTCCTCCGATACTTTTATTCCATGCCCAGCCCTAGAGCCCCTTTAACATCTTTGCTTTATAGAACCATCTTTGGGGGAAAAAAAAATATATATATCTTTGGCTGTTTCCTCAAGCTTTCTCAAGCTCTGCTGCCTAGCAGGCATGACTCTGCTCTCCCACTGCAGCATTCCCTGGATTAAAGTGTGCCCAGCAACTCTCAGATGCTTCAACGCCTCCATTAATCAACCCTCAGAAATGCACACAGTTCCAGCGCCGCCAGCTAAGGAGTCAGGTTTGGAGCATCTGAGAGCAATCAGACAGACACTGCAACTGAGCAAATGAATTAATGAGGCCATTACCCCATTGTATCATCACAGCCATTGACTTAATACTGCATTTACACTTCACCCCCACACTCACTAAGCGGCTTGATAGGCTTCCTTCTGCCTCAAAAACAATTAAGCTGTATACTGCTTTTTCCTTCACAGTGTAGTTTAAAGCAAGAGACAATCCTTGGTCTTGCAGGGTGAAGCGAAGACTCTGCTGCTCTCCATTCAATAGTAATTTTGAGTATTCAGCTGGGTTCTGTGGAAAAAAACAAGCTTGATTACACTCCTTCTTCAGATGAGAAAGGATCTGGCTCTTCCCACCAAGTACAACCCTATCGTCTCTTCAAGGGACACTGGAAAGAAAGGTCAACAGCAGGGATGTCTTCCACAGTGAAGGATCTATGCTGACCTACAGCCTTTGGGCTGGGAAAGCCAGAGCTTGGGGTACCTCCCCTTGCCAGATGCAACCCAGAGGCCAGAGCACACCTCCTGGCCTCACAGCTTCCCTTTCCCCTGGCCCTGCCCTGCCCCAGTGGGACCACATCTGGAACATGGCAGAAAGCTGGTGGCCAATGGATTGCTGGGCTTGTCTAATCTGGGAAGTAAACTGGAAGCTGAAGTAGAAAGCAGATCAGTGCCCATGCCCAGTTAATTGCCCTCCTGTTTGTTTCAGGCTCTGCAAATACTTTTCAGATGCCATCCCAGATCCACTCAGATGTCACCCATTCAGATCCCAGCAGCAGTGCCTGGTCTGAGTGCTGGGAGATGTGAGCTGAATCTATCTACATGCTCATCTGAGGACAATTATCCTTCATTTCTAACTACAGATGAATGTAGTTAGCCATTTCCTCCTTTGCCATGTCTCCAAACTTTCCATTTCTATGTTATCAATGAAGATCATATGTTCCATTTTTCAAAGCTATTCCCACATATTTCCAAGGCAGTGGAGAAGTACAAGCTCCAGTATCTGTGGGCTTCATTAGAAAATACCTGAAAAAAAGCCCACCCTTTCTTCAATGGGATGCAAGTCAGGCCTTCCAGCCACACATACATGCTTACCTGAAAAGATTCCACAGGCTGCTGAAATAGGTCCTGGTCTTGGATTGTCACTTTAACAGGGTTCTTTGCCAAATTCAGGACTCGAATTAAACTTTCTTCTGGGACAAGTCGAGGCATATCCGTTTCCTAATTAAAGTAAAAGGCTTTAAATACTATCTGCATGCTTTATTAGCACTTTAATATCTCTTCATTTTTAGCCATAATAGTCTTCCTCTCTGTAATGACACTTTTCCATCCCTTCCTCATCAGAAGTTGCACCGCGAGAAAAATGATCATAAATCTTATTTAGGGAGGTTTCCTCATAGTAGCTCAATGCCAGCCTATCGTTATTCCAACAACTGCCCTTCACATCAGTAAGCATCCAGGCTACACAACTGCTGGGTAGGGAAGAACAATGTCACTGCTTTCATTATACAGCTCCCTAGTGCCTGGATTTAACCAACTGCCATACCAGAATGGAAAAAAAATAAAAATAAAAGTATGTAGTTTTATAAAGTGGTGACCACAATAATTATTTCCCACTGCAGTCATTGACTGAGAAAATAATTAGGCCAGAAGCTAAGCAGTTTTGAAAATCCCAGTCCAGCTTCATGTCTGTAATTGGTGCTTTCATACCACTTTGCACCATCTTATTTAACAGCCAACTGTATAGTTATTTTTCCTGGACACCCAAGAAAAGGAAGACAATGCCTCTAGCACAGAGGAATCTCTTTCTGTCAGGAATCATTTCCCAGAAAGAGTACTTCAATCAGCATCACCAGTCTTATACTATCAACAGATCTAAATTTTTTCTCTAAAGGTTCTCTTTTTTTCTCACTTTATTTTCAAGGAGCCACCAGGAATATTTGAGCCAATAATTATTTTCTACCTCACCTTATAAGTGGAGTAATGCAGGCGGGTTACTTTGACCCTAACTTGGTGGGATTGCACTTTGAAAGACTGGGCAACCCTGATTTCCCTGTACCCTTACACTGCTCTGGACCAACAGGCTTGTTAATGGCATCCAGCAAATTATTGTGGCTTTTTGCCCACACTACCTACAGCTAAGCCAAGGTGGGACATCCTGTTTCCCTCTTTGCTAAAATTTTAGTGGCCCTCAGGGTAAAATTTCCATGCACAGGATAATCTCTAACCCACCCTGCCTCTGCCCAGAGGAGTCACCCACAGCCAGAGCAGCCCTTCAGTTCTCAACCAGAGCTGCTGGTCCTGGCAAGGAGATAATTCCTTTGCTCATGTAGAGATCAGAAAAAAGACCTGAACCCACCAAGTCTCATTTTAGTAGGAGACTTCTCAGTGGGTTCACCCAAGGAAGCAGGAGATGTTAATCCAGGGCTCTATGCCAGCCACTCTAACAGAATGTTTAGGTATACATGGAAGTTTTAAAAATTAATCCTACAGTAACTTCCATGAGCCAAAGGTCAGCTAAGTCTGCACAAGGCTGGTGACAGGTCAGAAACTTATGGCACAAGCTTGCAGGGGCTAACATCAAATTTACAAGAGATTTGCTGTCAGCTTCTCAGGGAATGCCTGGCAGTCTCCAGTGGCTGTGACTATGGAAGTGACCACATCCAGCTGCCTCACTGGAGAAACAATTTGGCTTGTAAAAAAACTACATCCCCACCCTGAAATAGGAAAGCGATTAAATTAAAAAATAAAACCAACACACACAAACACACAAAACCCCTAAACAGTAAAATACAGGCAAGCTATCATGAGAAATAGGAGAGAGAACAGACTACCTTTTGGAATTAATCACTAGTATTAACTAGATGTCTGTCAAGCACTTTGACGATGGAAATCTAGGATATAGACCAACACAGATGATCAGTACAGCAAAGTGCAAAGACTAGAAAGAGAGACAGAGACAAAGAGAGGGAAAAGCAGACAAAGAATTATTAGCAGCTGGATCAGTATGCTTAATTGTAAAGAACATATTAAACATTGTGACCGAGGAACACAATGGTTAAAAGGAGTATCTAACAGGCATCAATAAAAATAGCCCAGGGAAATAAAGGTTTTTTTGAGGAATCCTTTGTTCTATACTTACATTTATTTTGACTTCTACAATGGCTGCAAGTCCAAATGCCAGCCCTGCAAGGATCATACCTGTTGCCATTTTTCTAATAGGTCTATGGAGCAAATGAAAGAGGTGCCATTAAGGGGGAAAAAAAAAAAAAAAAAAGAATAGAATATAATTCATTAGAGCCAAAGATGTGCCAAAATCATGTAATAAAATATCCAACAGGTGGCACTGGGGATGATATGCTGTTTAAATTGCCAATCACTTAACTTAAAACTATTCTATTATTCTGTATGAGGCCAGCACTGAGGCCAATTCAAACTGTTATGTCATGAAAAAAAGCTCTTTGCTTGCAAGTTTCATATAATCTTGTTCCTAGCTCTTCTACTGGGAATAGGTCATAGCATTGCGTGAAGCTGTGATGCTGAAAGAAGCACTAGATTATATATCTTCAAGTGCCATTTGGGAAAAGCAAAAGAAAAGCATCATGGTAGCAGGACCAAGGAGCAGAAAAGTGAGTAGTTCATGTCATCAGTGTTCCTGACCATCTGTGGCATCATTCTGGGTTATTTCTCATGCCAACACATTCACATTTCTAGAGAATAAAGAGCTTGCTTCTGAACTTGGAGCAAAACTAGTGCAACTCTGGTAGAATTACATGAGACAATCTGATATAAAGCAGAATAAAATAGATCCAGCACAGCAGGTCCAAACTGAGTGACAAATTGTTGAGATTTGAAACAAATCTAATTATAGATTCAGTGGTCTCCACTCTTGGTAGTCGTCTGCATTCACATTCCAAATCAACTGGGCTGTGGCAAATTCAGTGTAGGAACCCGAATTCTGTCTCTCAGTTACATGTCCTGGAATAAGAAAAGTATTTACTGCTTGCATCTTGTAATAACAAAGTGTTTTTGATCTTCAATGCTGCATTGGGATTTTGTAGCATGAACTTCTGCAGTCACACAGGCCAACACCCTGCAGGCTACAATGTTTCCTCAGAAGCTTCTACAGCTGAAGGGGATAGGATCCAGTTAGCATCCAACATCCAAGGGACAGAAACAGCACAGCATTCAGTCCTGATCAGTGCATGAGTTTGTTCTGCTGGGGGTACTAGTCTGTGAGCTGGTCATCAGGCAGGGAGTTTTCTGTCAAGCTGGGGCTTGGTCCAGGATATGGGCTCAGACTGAGGTAGTGTTGAGAAGCAGCTTCTGATGTGTGTCCTCCAAAAGGCATCTCTGCTAGGCGGGGCAGTGTCTTCAATATTTCTTTAAGTGCAAGCAATTTGGCACAAAGGGAGAGGATCAGCAGGTTGAAAGTGTGGGCTTCTGGGGCTCCTTCCATCCCCATTTATGTGGCTTTGTTTATTCAGCACTTGAATTTGGATTAGGAACATGTTTTTTAAGGAAGTCTCCCACTCATCGCTCCTTCACATGCTGAGGTCATGTTGAAAAGTGGTGCTTGTGCAGGGAAATAGTTAACTTCAGTTGAAACTGCACTGACAGAGGCACTCAATGAATGGATATGATACACTCCCACTGCTGAAGTCCACAGAGGCAGACTTCAAATACTCTAAAGTAAAATCACCCAAAATGCATTTAGTGGGTCTCAGAACCAGCCTAGAGGTCTGCTGCTATTGCACTGAACCTCTTGCTAACTTACACAGGGAATAACATCCTTCAGCCATATGGAAAGCCCCTGAATCATTGGTTCAGGCCTTTGTGTGGAATCTGCTTTCACAACACCACATGTAACCCACATGGGACAGTGAATTTGGCCCCACTGGATTGTTTCAGGGAGGAAATTCTTTAGAGGCAATATAGGACATAAGGTGCAGAACATGTTGATCAAACTCAAAGAGGAACTGTTCATATCTGTTCTCAGGGAAAATCTGTAGAGAACAGAATCAAACATTACTGAATTTTACTCTCTGAAATTTCATGAGCCTATGGAAGAGGGTGATGCTGCCAACCAGGGAAACAGATGCAAGTACTGAGAAGAGTGAATGGAAATTTGTGCTCCTCCTTCTTAAAAGCTATTCTGCAAAAGGAAAAGCACTGAGGCATCTGCATTGTCCCCAAGTACTTACGTGAAATTAAATTTGCACATGTTTATCAGAGGGTAGAGCCCAAGGTCAAAAAGTGGGATGAAGACAAGAATAAGGAGTGGATTTAAGAACTGCAATACAAAAGAATGGGAGTTTAGTGACTAGAAAGCAACTTTCAGTAATTAAACTCATAAAGCACTGTCCTCCAGAAATAATTTCATTACAGAAAGGACATGAACAAACACTTAAAAACCTCCTTCTAAAATATAATCATAGTTTGCACTTCGACAGCTTCTGCTATTTAGTTTTCACAGGCATAAATACATTTTGTTCATATCCTTCCCTCCAAGACGTAAGCAAGCATCACTGGCCCAATTTCCCTGAAGAGGGAACTGAAGCAGTATGTTTTTAATGAGTACAAAACCCACTGACAATAGATTCAGGTGACCTTCAGGGCTGTGGTGGGATGTTACAACAAACCAGCAATAATGGAAACACCTTGGGACTTCAGCAAAATCCTAGAGGAACAGACACTATTCTGTGAGACCGGCAATTTCTCACACTCCCACACAGCTTCCTAATCCCCCAGGAACTATGTTTCTCCTGGGAAGGCCAGAGTTTGTCTGCCAGCCAGCAGTGGCAGAGCAAGAAAATAGAGAATGATGGAGAACAAGCAGAGAGAGATACTGTATCAGTTTCAAAGGAAGATTTCAGGGAACAGGACAGCTTTGAATTTCTCCAGAGCTGTTCAGTGTTAGAATTGTAGATATCATGGCACTGTCTTGGAGCCTTCCCACTTCAATATGCCCTGCAGGAAGGGAGGAAGGAAGTATGTTTCAGGTATAATACTCATCTCAGTGCAGGGCACGTTTAAAGACGACACAGCCTGTATCGTCCATGCGCCAGCACTAGCTCGAGAACTGTCTCCCCACACCTCTGCACTATTCTGCAGGATTCAACCTCCTTGTTAGGACATACTCGGGCTCTATCTGAACCCCAAGACTAAGCTTGCAAACCAGATAGTCAGCAATAAGGTAGAGTCCATACCACAGGAGTCAGCAGAAGCACTGCTCCTGCCTTCAAAAGGAGCAGAGAAAGGCTGCTAGTCACGTGAGAAAAATAAAAATGAGAGAGAAAAGAAAAATACATTTCTAAGGGTTATTTGCTACCACGTAGTATCTTTTACCTGCATTTGGTCAGGCTGAAGGACATATATTCCCTGAAACAAGAAGATAATTCAAGTGATTCATAAATGCAATATTATAGCAGTGCATATGGCAAGTAAGCAACCAATTCAAGTAGAGGCCTGTCCTGGTTTGAACCAGGATAAAGCCCATTTTCTCTTTACTGATTTTTTTTTCCCTCAGTGAGCTCTCTTTTAAGTAGCTGCAAGTTTTCCAGACAGTGGACTCATAACACTCGAATGTTTATGTTACTGCCAAGAGACCAAGGACATTTTGCTCTGCTTTGGATACTAAAGGAGCAGAAGAGTCATATCTGCAACCCTCCCATAAGGAGGAGCAGACTAGACAGATGGCAAACCTGGCCAAGGAGAGTATTCCATCCCTTAATATCTACGTAGCTTTCACTGTAAAGTTAGGGATCACAGAAGTTAAGCCTCTTTCCTGCTTCTTCTGCCGTTTTCTTCCATTCTTGGCTGGTGCCCAGGAAGGACTCCATCTCTCCATAACCATCAACCCCCAGGCCTGTGCACTCCTGACCCTCACAACTCTGCCCTTAGCTCCTGTCTGCTCTGCTGCTCTCTCTAACAACTCCAGGACTTTTGGGACTGTTCACAGCTCAGGAGATGCCGTGGGAGTTTCTGGTGGTGGGGGGAGGCAATAGAGTTTTGCACATTCCTGAACACATCTGTATATAATTGTGTATATTTATTTTATCATTAGTGTTTAATTAAAGCTGTCTAGTTTTCCATCTGGAAAGTGTCTCTCCTAATTGTCTCTCCTTCCCTACCTGGGTGGGAGGGGATTAAGAGCATTGTTGTTACTGGTTTAATTGCCAATCCTGAGTCAAACCATGACAAGGCCTTAGCAGCAAAGGTGGTTTCCTCAAAAGCTTTGTGTTGGCTTTAGCAGCTGATATTGTGCACTCACACTTCCCATCTAAAGACACAGTGGTTTAATGAGAATTGTTTTGCAGAAAGAAGCTGCACTCAGTCCTTGATACCCAGCAGTGGGAACACAGCCTGTGACAGGTACTGAGGTCCATCTGTCTGACTGGCTGAGCGGGGAGGAATGGGAGCATTAGAGCTCCCACTAGGATTTGGACTTAGACTTTCCTCCTTTCCTGCTTCTGTAATGGGAAAAGCCCAAATCCTATGAGTGAGTGTTCTCAAGCTTCAGAACCCCTGAAGCTCCACTGGCATTTCTCCCAAGCAGCCCAGACAGATAACAAAAAAGCATTCCTAAGTCAGTGGGCTGCACAAACACCTCTTTCCTCCCTCCATCTGCCCAGGGCAAACAGGCTTTGGTCAACTTCTTAGTTTGAGCCAAGAGTCCTCAAAAAGCTGTAAGAGGTGACTCAGCCTCACATCACTGTACCCAGCCCTCCCAAGGTCAACAGGGATGGACAGAGGGATCCCAGTCCCCAGAAGGAACACATGAGCTGTCTCGAGGCAGGGGCTGATGTTTGTCTGAGTTGCAATCAATGATCTTTGTTTGAAATTAAGATAAAGAGAAGAGGTGAGAAAATAAGGAAGGAAATAGTATCTTTCTAAGAAAGCATTGTGGGGATTTGTCTCCTCTCTGCCAGGCTTGTCCTGAGCTGTTCCAGAGTCATTCCCTGCTCAACTCCAGACTTCCTAGCTGAGCCCTTTGTCTGCAGAAGGGAAAGTCAGAGAATACTATAAATGTGAACACCAACAAGCTTAACAGTGGGATCACTGCAATGTTGCAGTTAATTCTCACCTTCTTGAGTTGGGACTGAAACACAAGCCAAAAAGCTATCCAAGCTGATGTGACAAAGAAGCCCTGAATATGTCATCCTTCACCAGGGAAAGTTTAATAAGTGACACACCTGATGGTTCTTAGATCTTCTGCTAAAGAATCACTAAACACGTGAACAAAACAGCAGAAAACAAAGGACTTGGATATACATCACAAAAGCTGCATGAACAGTGACATAAAAGGGCTGAAATTTTGGGCTTTTGATTTTGAGCCAGAAAACGGACACTTACAATCTTAGATTCTGATGTGAGCATCCACAGGTAAGATGCAGATGGCCTGTTAAAACATGTGTGTCTGGAAAACCTGTATGGTGGCATCTCAAGGCAGGTAAATGTGGAACAGCTATCTGACATTGCACCCTCCACCATTTGCCATTCACATCTTTGAAGAACTCTATGGCTACTAATTAATCTTTGTCACATCTTTACCCCATACACAAGACTCCTGCTGGTTTGAGAGGCTTCATTGATGTAACAGCAGGTTAGCCAGAGCAGACATATGCAAGTACAATAGCTCTAATTACACCTTATTAGGGCTGTGTGAACTTTCCATGACTTCTCCATCTTCAGGGGGGCAGCAGGCTGTGAACCCTACCTGCTTAAGGTCACAGAATGACCAGTTGTCATTAGGTCAGCACTCCTGACCTTACAAGGCTGTTGATGGCTCCCCAGCCCTCGTTCCTTGCCAAGATGTGCTATGATGAACTGAATATGGCTGCACAGAGCCCCTCACTTCTAATCACCAAAAGTGCAACTCACCCAGATTCATCAAGCAGATGCTCTTAGTACTGCGAGACTCCGGTTAAAAAGCAAGAGCAGTGATGTTACTACTAGTCTTACCAGCCCTGGTGACATTAAGTACTTACAAAATCAGCATTCATTTTTGTGGCTTGCAAAGTCCACCTGGATCCCTAAGAAGAAAAGAGACATCTGTGAAGCCTTCAAGATGCCCAATGGGACTAGAAAACATGAGGACAGACAGAAAGACAATGCTGGAGGTCTTATTTCCCATCTATTCCTTCCCTTGTAATCCCTGTCAGTAGGCAGGGTAAATTCTTCCTCTTACCCTCCTGTGCCAGACACCTGGCAGGACTGCAAAGGGAGAGCCAGCAGGGATGGTAGGTTCTGCTTTAGCAAGCCCTTGGACACCTGGTGGGAGCTTGGCACTCAATGTCCCCAGGATGCTTTAGTGTTACCTTGGAAGGAAAAGGGTGCAAACCCAGGCCATCAGGCAGATCTGCACCACACAGTACTGTACCTGCTGATCAAACAGGGCCCAGAACATTGGCAGTGGTATGAAGAGGAAGAGAACACGTGTCACCATTTTAACCTCCCCAATCAGCTGTTTCTATAAAGAGAAGAGGCAAAAAGGTAAGATGGGTTTAAAAACCAACAGGTGATTAAAGCCATAAAGCAGGAAGAGCTCCTGTTTCTTTCTGCATGCCAGTTATTCATTGCACTTAGTTGTGATATGGGACAAACGGGCATCTCTGCATTTCAGTGCAGCACCTAAACTGTCCATTAAGGGTCAGGAGAGCACAGATACAGGAAGGGACAAATGAGCCTGGTGCATGTGAGGAATGGTGTGGTCCAGCCAGTATTACTGTCTCCCCTGTCTGCCATTCTCTCCCCTTCCCCTCCAAACCTGCCAAATAGAGCATCACTTACTGAGTATTTTTCTGACGCCCAGTCCAGCCAGTGATCTCTCTTTGGAATCTGACGGGAGCGGTTTTGCAGCCGGTTTTTAATAGCAAACTAGGGAGAAAAGCAGGTGAGTAACTCCCTCGTGGTATGTGTGCCCTTGTCATGTTCTCAACCCCAGGCTGCCCTCCCCACCTTCAGATGTAAGCAGTGCCAGAAAAAACTGTGAGGGTTATGCTGGACACTTCTAGAATCTTGGATTGGATGTTTTATGACCAATTGTCTGCAGGAAAGTTTGTGGCGTTGGTTGATTAAAGGCATGATGTGGCAATGAACCTCTTGGGCTTCTCTTTCAGAGACAAATCTGACACCAGCTCCCAAAGATTGTTTCATGCTTGATTAAACCTGCTACATGATAAAGCCTTAAACATAATTTCTTCAGGTCTCTGCCAAAAAACACCTGTTGCATTGCCTGTTGTGCTGGGGAGGAAATGCCTCATTATCCAAAGCAATGTCAAAAACAGAACTCTCCCTCCCTTCTTGTTCTGTAGACTTTTCTTTATATATTCCTGGCACAGCCCATGTCTCATTCACTCCTAAACCAGCTTTCAAGCCCTTTTCTCACTGAAGGATAAATCAGTGACACCAAGTTCATATCTTCTTTGTTTACTCTGTATGCTCCAGCCACTGAACACAGCCAGCCCAGCAAAAAGAGCAGCAGGCCTCAATTAGAAACCCTGTTTTTAAAGTCTGGCCTGTTTCCCCAAGGTGAATCTGTCACTAGGATTGACCTAGGCAAAAAGAAAACAAGTTAGCAAGAGCTGTTCGAAAGATAAGCATCATTATCCACTTAATAAAAGTATATTTTTTCACATGCTATATTCCTGTCACACACTACAAAACAATTGATAAGAGTGTAATGCAACTTCAGCAGGTGTCTCTTGCATTTACATGAACATGCTGAATGTGCAAAATATGAACGTGTGCTATTACTGTCTGCTGAACTGATAAACTCCAGTAAAATTGTTCAGCTGAAAAACAATTGAGTTGTATCTGAGTTTCTGGATTTTTCTTTCAGTACAGCCTCCACTAGCACCTACTACTAGTGCTTCTTCTGATATCAACTAAACAGTTCATGGAGCTATGGAAAAAGTATTGTAAAGCTGAAAGATTAAGACCTACAGGAATTTCTTATTTGTTACAGCTTATGAGCAAGATGTCCAGGAGCAGCATACAGAACTCCAAATGTCACCTCCCCTTTCCCTTTCCACTTTGCTGACCTGCAACCTCAGAGTCATGCATGAAAAAGAGAAGGTCACACACTTACACCGATGCATTTGCACACTTCAAGTAAGACGTTCCCTTGTGGTGGAGTCTTTCTGTACAGTCCACTTCCAGCAATGAACACCACTGAAAAATATTATAATCCAAGTGGGAATTGCCATGACTAAGGCTCAACTCTGCACTGGCTGCCAGAAAGGATCTCCCACCCCCTTTATTAAACAGCAATCCTCTGCCTTTAGAGCCTACAGGATTGCACTGTTAACACAATAAATATACAGGACTCCTTTAATGCCTTCAGATGGAAGAAAAAGCAACATCCTACAAAAGGCAGTGTGACCTCTATGAAGTCACTCTCATCTTCTCATAATCTGCTCAGGCACAAAAGGCACCTCCACATCTGATTAACACTGGGGATTAAATCTTTGAAAACTCCCCCCATCTGTGCTTTTTGGGAGCTAAACTTCACATGCAACCCACATTGAATTGCTTCACCTGATGTTGGAAAATCAGCCCTGAGTCATTGCAAACATGTGAGGAGTAATTCAGACCCAAAGTGGTCTCTGCACTCTTGCTTCTCACACACATTTCAATAGAAACTGCCATGAAGGTCACTACATCATATTCTAGTGTTAACAGAATTTGCCTCCATTTATGGTTTCCACAAAGGGATGCACTATTTAAGATACTGTCTTGGTTTTCTTTCTCAAAGCACAAAGAATATTAGACCCAGGCTTCAAAACCTTGTCAAAGAGGGGAATACCTGATTATAATTTTTCCTGCTCTTTGAGAACCTCTGAGCACACTGCAATTCCAAATATTTTATCAGAAACAAGCATCATAAAAGCTGAGCATGGAATCCATATAACCAACCAACCTCCACATTTTAAACTAACCCAATTGTCTGGGTCAGTCCACAGCCAGTGGAGAGAAGCAGGCATCTCTGTCCTAACACAGGAGGCCTGGAACATTGCAGGGAACTCACTATCTCTCTTTTTTGACTATGAAGATCCTTGCATCCAAGTTTTGACTTGCAGACCTGTCAGAGAGACCTCTGAAATCTGTTTAGGTGAGTCACAGTGGAAGACACTTGTTAAAAGTCACCTAGAGTGGGTAGTTGTGCTACCTAATTTTTAGCAACACCCTGCAGACCTGTTGGTGCTTCTAAAAGGTGATTAATTTGGTTTGCTGAAATACCTTTTGGTGACATCATTAACTCCTTTGGGAACTGAGGCTCCTGCTTTATGTTTGGCTTTTGAAATTATATCTCAAAACCTGAAGCAGCCCAGAAAATCTTGCTCTATAAAATCTCAATTATGCCTCTAAATCTATCCTTCCTTCCCATCAGCACATGGACAGGGCCAGTCAGAGCTGAAAGGGTATTTTCTCCAGTTCTGCATGCTACTCACACAGTCAGATACATCACTTGCAAGAGCATTTTAGTGTGTTACAAAAGAACACAGAGCTGCTGTGTTGGGCAGGCCATGGAATCTGGCAGTAGGATATAAGCTGAAAACTTGATTGATGCCCTCACCAAAACTGCAATATTTACATGTCCTTTTTTCCCTTGGGCAACTACTACCCTGCTAGAAACATTCAAACAATGGGTGCACAGAGGAGCCTGTGCTGTCTTAAACTGATAGGAACAGGCCCCAAGGAGAAAGGAAAACTTCAGACCATGCCCTTTTTTGAAAATAATTGCTCTAACATTAGCTGTGGCCTGACGACATTTCTCTAGTGTCCTGATTCTTCTTCCTTCTGATGCAAGTTTGAGGGGAAGAGCCATATTCACATTCTCTGAGGGATGAACTTTTCAGATCACAGATGCTGTGGTGAAATCACACAGTTCCTTGGTCTCTCAATTAAGCTAACGAGCTGAATGAGAAGTCACCCCATGCTGTGTCAAAGCCTCTCAAATGCAGTGTAATAAGGAGACTGCTCCCCTCTAGCAGCTTGCAGCTGTGAAACTAAAGTTAATGGGGTGTCCTCTCTATTGGCTACCGAGGAGTAAGAGTAAGAATGTGGAAAGTGCAGAGTATTTTATAAGTGCTGAAAAATAAATCTTGACAAGTACATTAATGGGACTAAGACACAAGCTTTAGGAAGTAGGGTGATTGCAGCTGCCTCTTGACACTTGGACAATAAGGGCTTTTTATTGCAACATAATAATAAACTGTCACTGTAATTGTGGGAATTACTTCAGACAAGCGAAGTGAGAGCTCAGAGTAAAGTAACATCTCTTTCAGCTCCTGCTGCTGTTTCTGTGTGATGCACAGATTCTGAAGCAAAAGTCTAAGCCATTGAAGATGGCCCCAAGCTGCAAAGAGCCTGTGGAAAGGTTAGAAGTGTCATGTTAAGCTTCTCTTCCATAAGCAGGGCAACTCTGAGGACTGCTTAGATTGCAGTTCAAAGGCAAAACCTGTTCATAGGCAAAGCTGAAAGCCATCAGGAGAACCCTTTAAGTGCCTCCCTTTACTGTATCAAACAAGGCAATTATGAAACATCCATGAGACCACCCCCTCATCAGTATCATAAAGGACTGCAGTAAAACAATGGCCTGCCCAGCTTCATGTGAACTAGTGATTTTTCTTGTTCTGAACAGTGGAATTGTTGGATAAATTTAAACTCCTGAGTTTTCCATTGCAGTATCCATCCAGAGCTGGGGATTTTGTGTGTTTTCTCATCTATCCATAGACTCGAAAATGGTAACTCCTATTACAAGCATTATTGTTTCCACTCACCAAGGGCCAACACCATCAGTGCTGCTGGGACACCAAAAGCTAATGCATAACAATCCTCTCCAAAACATTTCACGTCCCCTGAAAAAGAAGTCAGAAAAAAAAGCACCTCATTACAGTCAGACTTATGTTACTGGGGCCTTTGATTTGCTTCTCCTAAATCAGTCACTTCCCCTGGCTTTAAATCATCTCTGGTGCTTGACACTGTGAATTGAATCACCTTGGAACAGTTGTCCTCCCTTGTTGAAGACAATTGGGAAGCAGGGTTGGTGCCTGCCAGCAAAAGCAGTTGATAATGGGATATTGATAAGAAAGGTAGAAGGGAGGAGACAGACCAGTAGATAGAAAGAATTGGCATGAACAGTATTTGGGGAAAAAACTTAAAACATTCAAAACAACTTGAAACCATTCTATATTTGCCTAGGTCTAAATAACCAGTACTGTGTTTCAACATTATTTTTGCCAGCTGTAGGAGTTACTGAGCTAAAAACCTGAACCTGATTTCATAGCTACCTACAATGGATAAAGTGGAAGTCAATAACCCTACTAAATAAGTGGGAGCACAGGATTAGCATTAACATTCCACTTTCCCTTCTCAGCACCTTCCCAATTCCCACTAGGGGCAGCCTGCTCCAAATGTCAGCTCTTGCAATAACCCGTCAGGAAGCCAAGTTTGTTACAGCATGACCTTGATTGATCTGAGCTACATTTCACTGAAATCCTTTGCCTCTTTGACCAGGTCAGTTCTCACACCACAGGAATTTGGAATTCCAGTTGCAAAAAGCAAGCCAGCAAAGGGGTCTGTATTTGTTTGCCAGTAGCTACAAATTACCATGTTCTTACATGGAGCAGTAACAAATGGCTAAAATAAACCAACACAGTCAACAGCAAACAAATCCATGAAGCCTTCAGTTGTTCCTGGGCAGTCACAGTCATCTACATCGCTGTGTGCATGCGTAGCATTTATTTTCAGCAAATTATCTGAAATCCAACTAAACTGAAAGTAAGACATTATGGGCGCACTGAACTTCTGACATGCAAAATTAATTGGATTTCTCCACCTACAACTATAAATTCCATGTTTCTGCCAAACATCTATGAGCTGCACTTCTTGCCCTTCCAAGAAATCTTTCACACTTCACAGAAATTTTACTCTTTCACCATTTTCTCCACCTCATTTCAATGTCACAACTAGTTTATTTCTAGGCTGTATTGGCACAGGCTTTGATATTCAGAGGGGACTGAATTTTCATCTGCCCACCTGGGGACACCAGTGAGATAGAGCACAAGAGACAGTATTTGTCTTTTCTTGTACACATGTGTAAACAGGAGACAAGCACAATTGCCCAGAGCCTTGTGAAATGAACGTCCTGTCAAAATAACCACTGAACAAAAAGGTTCCTATAGGCCATGGGGCAGAACTTAAAAAATTGCTACAAAATTTGAAGGCTACCTTGTCCCTGTCCCCATTACCCATGGCCTGCTGCTCTGCCTCTCTCTCTGTATTTAGAGCATGCCAACCCCTTTGGCTTCTAGGCCCTGTGATACAATGAAGTAAGTGCAGCAAGACTCTGGGACTAAAAAAGCACCGTGCAAGCTGGCCAGAATGTAAAGTAGGTCTTAAGTGGGGCATAGGCCTGTGCTTTGTCTTCAAGGCTAGTTGCTCAGGGCTGCAATCTTGCAAGCAGACCCACACAGACGTGCCTGCTTGCCAGGACAGAGCCCTCCAGAAGGCAGCAGCACCTTGTAGAAGGGAGAAAGTAGGACTTAAAAACGGGCCCTACTAAGTTTTTTGGCCTTGACAGCTGCACGTGACAGCAGAGATCAGTTCCCATCCAGAAGTTACCTGCAGGGAAGATGGAGGAATAATCCTTCAAGGGCAGTAGGGAGGATTAGATGACCATATAGGTCCTTCCACCTTTCATATTTTAATTCTGCAGTTCAGGCTAGCTTTGAAATACTACAAGGAATATAGTTTCTGTGGCTTGTCTGCTAGTGCTATAAATCTGTTATGCTGCTACAGCAGGATTAACCAGGCATAAATGGCCACTCCACAGATAATATAATTTCTGCCATTCAGTTGTCATAAGAGCCCAACTATGCAGAGCAGAGCAGTCAGAGGGCAGCTAATTTATTGTCTTATTCTAAATCAACACTGACCTCTTAATACAGGAGTTACAAACGTGGATATCAAGCTTCCAGCATTAATGGATAAATAGAAGATGGAAAAAAACTTGCTTCTCTCCGAGGTCTAAAACAAGAGAAGACAATATCAATGTCACAGCTAACACACAGCATTGGGCTTGCAAATTGAACACTATCAATTCTTTTGTTAGGAAGGCTGGGTAAATATTTACACACAGTGCATGAAATGTTAAGCAAACAAGCTTGCATCCAGGTGATGGTAAATGCTCATAAAAATATCAGCTCACGTTGCTTGAGAAGTGCTCTGGGGTTCTTTGGCATTTCAGAGGAAAAGCCACTGCTTTGAGTGTTTCAAGACTGGAAGGAGTGGAGAGCATTTATTTATTCAGAACAAGCAGTATGATTCAGATCCTCTGTCACCTAATTCAATCCAATTTGGCACCATTTGACAAGCTCATCATTTCTCCCCATGTCTGAGCTCTTTTTTTCCCCCTCCTCTGCTGTGTAGAAATAGAGAAAGAAACCTGTGTACTTTGAGGAGCTGGTAATTACAGCATAGATGAGAGAGTATCAGCAAATGAGGAGTATCCATCAGGCAGGATATTACCAAACTACAGCCAGTCAACCTCAAACTAACAGGTTAAGTTAAATCTACAGTAACAAATTCAAGAGCCTGATGGAGGGATAAACTCTAAGAGTTCAGAATTTAACTAACGTTGTAACATACAATTCATACAGTCAAAGGATTTCTGTTGATCTTCTTTCTTCCTCTATAATCCATCATTTGGAAGGAATCAAGAGCTTGATGCAGAGTTTGGTCCTTTTTGCAGGAGTAATGTGTGAAGGCATTAAACCGAGACCAGTCACTCCTTGCCTGGAGGCAGATGTACAGCATGGCCAAACCCAGAGTTCAACCCCTCCCTGTGCCTGTGTGGGCCTGAAGAGTGGAAAAAAAAGAGCAGGCTACTTGACCCACCCCATGCTCATCTGTATCACCAGCTATGGGACACATGAGTCAGTGAAACAAGCATTTAAGGACAGTCCAAGCCCAGGTAGCCAATATACTCCATGTGCATCTAGACTTCACCCACAGCTGTCACCAGCTCCTGCAAAGATAGTGGAAAAATTGCTTGGGACATTACTAGGCACTTGGCAGACAGCTCCCTAGAGCACCTTGAGACACATCTCTGTGACCTACAGATCATTTGAATACAAAACTTAGTGTAAGGAAGCTCCTGGTTCTGGTCCCTCTCTTTCC
This sequence comes from Chaetura pelagica, assembly GCF_000747805.2. Classification (NCBI taxonomy): domain Eukaryota; kingdom Metazoa; phylum Chordata; class Aves; order Apodiformes; family Apodidae; genus Chaetura; species Chaetura pelagica. Next base: position 2,439,490 of record NW_009952974.1, read on the forward strand.
ACTATGTTCTGCTTCTTTCCATTCTCTAAGACAAAAATATTCACAAGACTTGAAAACATGAGAAAATGTGAAGAATTGCAGGCAGCTCAAAGAGGACAGCTCTTCAGAAATGAAGCCTAGGATCCAAAAATATAACAACTTCCCATGACTGATGTTGCAGCTAACAGAAAACATTGCTACTTCACATGGCAAGAAGCTTTTTATCACAGAAGACTACTGCAGGGAAAGTGGCCAAGTGGGAGGGCTTTGCTTTATATCCCCTTAGGAAGCTGGCATTGTGAAGGTGAGAGCCCCATCACCTCCCACTTACACCCACCAAGGAACCTGGGGGTCCCCTCACTTGGATTAAAGGCTTTTTGCCATGCCACACCACAGTTCTGATGACTCCATCAACTTGAGCTTTTTCTCCCACATTTTTATTTCCCAGTGTGTTCCAGGCAATCTAATCCATACCTAACCTGTGGATGATTTACCCTGGATTAAAGAATTCATAAGCCTTATAATAATCATCTCTATAGCATGATCTCATGGTTAATAGCAAACAGCACTGGGTCTTATTGCCTCTTATACTCCATTCCTGTCCTTACCAGTGTTTTTTATTACCTGGAACTTTCTACTACTAACCTAAAAAAGTGTATTTTCTTCTTCGTTCTATCTTTGTGACCAGTAATTTGTCATCATAAGGAAATCTACGGAAATGAGCAGCCTCAGCAATCTCTCCTGCTCCCAGAGTAGCCCTGCTATGGTTTAGCCCTGTCCTTTTCTAGTACATTTTCGTGAGCAACTCAGAATTTCTAAGAGCTGAGGAAAACCAAAGCCTGCAGCTCTCAACATAAAATCTAGACCAGCAATTACCAAAAGGAATGTACTGGTCAGACAAGAAGGTATTGACACAAATAATTTGGAGCATCTTATTTCATGCATTTTCAGATGTTAGTGATGGATAAATGGTCAGAGAAAAGCAGAAGTGAGTACAAAAATGACCCAACATTTCATAAACTAGACTGATCAGAAAAAAGAATTCCCACCCTATTTTCTTAATCTTTGGAGCAGACACATTAGCAACATGATTTGGATTAGCTAATTTGAGAAGAGGTACCATACACCATAATCCTGATCTCCTTGGCAACCAGAAAATAAAGAAAGAGAAAGCTATTTAGTACCTTAAACACCACACCACAATGTTTGAAAGCAGCTTTGGCCCTTAATGAATATGCACAGCAGCCTTCACATTCATGTAACATATTGTAAAGATTTTTTTTCAGGCATGGACTCAATCCCATAGACAAAGATGCCTGGAAATCCCCTGCATTCCTCTTTCCTTATCTGACCTCTTGCTAAAACAACCTCCATCACTGTCTGTAGTACTGTTCTCAAAGTGGCAGATCCAAGACTATTACACTGATGAGGTACTTAAAAGAAAACCAGACCAATGGTGTGCATTTACTTCAAAACAGATTTTTCTCTACATGGTAAAAAGCAGAGCAATTTAGTTATTCATTTTATATGCAGAACTACCAGTTTCTAGAAACTACTAGTTTCCAGATGGAAAAATTAAGCCTGTGCACTTAAGGGCTCAGCTGAAATTTATTGGTATCCTGAAAACTTCATTTCATTGGGAATTTTCAAAACTTATTTCATCCTAACTGGAGTAGAAAACAGAAAAGAGGGTAAATCCTCTCTAACACTACTCCAGAGGGAATAAATATTCTGGTCAGCACCAAGTTTTTAATTCCTTATAAAATCAAAACTTCTCATTCCGGTTTTAAAGACTTATACTTCCCATCACATAAAATAAATCCTTTTTTTCCTTCTGAAAGGCCAAGTAATTTCAAAATGGTAAAATACAAAACTTTATATTCTGAAAAGAATGAATAGAACAGAATGCATTGTCTTTATCAGAAGGCTTTTTACAGTTTTCTTTCTCTAAATTAGTTTTTCTTGAATGGAACAGACAGGTGAATATTTGAGCCTTGGTATATGACAGATTTTCTGGTGAAGTGCAGTCTGAATGCTGAAGAATGGACACTTGCCCACAGAACCACCAGCAATTCAGTTTTCCCTCTAACCCAGTTGTGGTTGTAAGTTTGGGAAAAGAATATCTATGTGCCTGAGTGGGGTGCTGAGACTCATTAGCTGAAGTCTATAAAACACTCTAGAGATAAGTGGTACATATCATACTGTAATTAGGTGGTAATTGAAAGATGCTGGATAAACATTATTAATCATTAATATTCGTAGAAGTAGCACTTCCGAAAACACTGCTGTGACACATATTAGAATAATTTTGAAGCAACTGTTGGCACTGCAAGGTGGGATGCCCACATGCTAGCAACACAGGCAGTGTTTTTCCAGGGCACGTGTGCTGTGCTGCCAGCCTGCCTTTGGTCAGAGCTGTGCCAGCTGGGGAGAATGGTGAACAGCAAATGGTTGCTGCTTCCTCTTCTGCAGCATGCTCTGAAGCACCAGGTCCAACTGGCAGCACAAGATGGACATGCCCGCAGAAGGATCTGCTCTGAACAAGTGACCATGAAACACCCTGTGTTGTGTTACTCCTTAGTCACACCATAAGCTTCATCACTTCAGCATCACACAATTCATGTGCAGAAATCACAAGTCTCCACAAAATTAAAAAACAGGCATTCTAGTCTGTATTATGCATTCATTAAATGCTGACTATATGCTGAAGCACTGCAAAAGACAAACAGCAAACTGCCCTATGGGGCTTCCATCCCTTGTCCAAGGCCAAGGAACCATCTCTGGTCCAATTCTAGCAAGGCCTTTCCTGACAAACCATTAGTCTAATGGTCTAATTCTTCAATGCCTCCATTGATGGGAATCTTCAGTTCCTAAATAACCTAATATTTTCCAGTGCTTCTCTACATTTATTTCTGGAAGATTTTTTCCTACTCTCAGTCCTAAGAAATGCTCCTTGAACTTAAGCTTGCTCATCACAGATTCCAACTCTTTTCTTTCTTGTAGTAATTTCCTGCTACATATTTGAGGACTTACACCATGCACAGAAGTTGCTGATTTGAATACTTCCATTGAGAAAAATGATTGTTTTGTGTGTTAGGTGACCATAAGTTTAAGTGTTATGTTTCAGATTAATTTGGAAATTGTGCATTTTGCCTGAAGATTAGTACTCCCTGACCTGCTTTGCTTCTTTGGGAACTACCTTATCCCTGGTTGAGCCACTGTGCTGCATAACAGGAGCTTGAGATTAGTGCAGGTGAGGGTCTAAGCATTCATGATGGAGAATAAGGGCACAAAGCAACTGAACTACAATTCACAGGATGCAGAGAACAAATGAAGCTAAACAGCAACATTGTCCCAAAGCTTCAAAACTTTCCATTCTGGAATAGCTAGAAAACATTCTGCATAGATATGGTACCAGGACTACTTTCAAAAGACTGGGACTTTCTGCAGTTCTTTCTGAACAACATCCATGACACAGATTATGACTGGCATAAGGGGAAAATCCCAAAGAAGCATGTGCTGGTGATACAATTTTCTCTTTTATTTGGTGTATTTCATTGCAGAGCATGATTAACCTGTTAACCTCATTCAGAAATGGCAACAGTACCATAACACAGGATTTTCCAACTACTCTGATGCCAAATTAACTTTTATGACTTTATATGCAATTATGATCTATCTTTCCAGATATTAATCCTGTTCTGCTGTCAGCCTCCTTTCCTGAAGAACCCAGATTCTCTCCAGTTTCATGCAAACCATCCTGCCTCACATCTTACTACATCTTCTAGCAAACCACCCTTTATTGTAGTACAACAGGATTTCATCACAAACATCCTCATAAAGTAAGCAGACACTGCTGAGTTTAGGAAAAAAAAGAAATCTTACATGTTCCTCTTCAAACTGGTCCCCACCAAATGCAGAGACACAGGGCTTGATCCCTCCCGTTCCAAGGGCGATCAAAAACAGACCAACCATAGACAGGATCCTTCATGCAAGAACAAAAATATCACCATTGCAGAACTTTTCAGTGCTAATGCGAGCATTTTACTGTCACCCCATCATGATTCCTCTGGTATCATTGTCTTTTGCACACAGCTAGTGATGAGCCAGGTAAGCATGAAAAACAAATTAATTATCCTAATTTCTGCCTTCAGTACCAGTCAATTAAGCAAACTGCTTTTGTCAGTTTCTTGCTGTTCTGAGGCCCAATGGAGATGCTAGAGATCAAAGATCTATGGGATTATTTTTCACTCATATGAGAACAAAAGATTGCAGAGACCAGTTGGGAAAAACAAAAATGAAAAAAAGAAAATAAAAAAACCTTTTCCTGTAGTCCTCCAGCCTGGGCAAGCACAGAGAAAGCGTTTGAATTAGGGTCATTCTTGGGTCCTTTCTACTCCCCAGTGCTCCTCAAAATGTCCATAGGAAACAGGAGTGTCAGGACTGGGCAGGTCTCAGACAAAATGAAACTGTTCTGTAAATGAGATGTGCTCCTGCCTGAACATGCATATTTTTAGAGCTGTGACCACCTAGGCAAAAATAGCTGAGTGGTTTCAGAGATGCCAGCTGGGGAACTACTCTGCAAACTACCAGCTCAGAACCTAGAAGGCAAGAAAGGCTGTACCCTGTGGAAGAGAAACCCTTTCTCTGTCACTTCAGAAAATGTATCTTTGGTTTTGTCTTCCTAAGCACACAGGGGGACCTTGCTGAGCTTGGCAGCTATGCTGCTAAGGAAATGAAGGAAGGATGAGCCTGGTGCAGACAGCTGGATGGAGGACACGAAAACTCCAGTTGCATGGCATAGCAGAGTAAGGGTGATCAGAGCTCCCTGAATCAAGGGGCTTAGACTCCATGGTGGTTTCTAGCTCCTGGTGCCTTCACTCTAGATCTGCTCTTCTGTTCTCACTCAGATATCCCAAACCCTTCCCTAAAGAAGACAACCCATACATAGCTCCCAAACTGCTGGCCTGATAGAGGTGAAACAAATGACAGTCCTGGGTAAACCAGCTACCATCACAACCTCCTGCAGTGCTGCAGCTTCAACAGCTACTTACACATGAACCGTCTGGTTGCCTAGGGATGGAATTGCACCGACTGACTTTATCAGATGGCCAATCACATACACAATGGAGAGGTAGATGATCGTCCTGTGAGAAAAGCAAAGAGCAGTGACTGAGGGTGCTGGGTGGATGTACAATCCGAAAACAAGAGTGTGCCCATGCTTCCTGATATGCCAGGTCTACTTGGCAGGCACACAAGGAACTGGCTTGTTCGTACCACTGTCACAGCAGGCAGCCATAACTCTTTCGTGTCAGCACTGGAGGATAGAGGTAGGCATACAGTTTCAGATTAAAAACGGGTAGTCCCTGCTTTCACTTTAGAGGTTGCTGAGCAGAATAAACCAAAAACATTCCAGTCTTCTTATGCATGGAAGGCAGCAAATAGAAGAGTACTGTCCAGGTCCAACTCAGTTTTCAGATTACTAATAACTGACATTTGTAGCATGTGCCTAAGTGAGTCCCTTGACTGGAAGGCAGCTATAGGGACTGTTGCCTACATTTAATCCACTTAACAGGTCTGAAGTAGGAGTGCAATTTCCTGATTACAAGTCTGTTTTAGATCCCAAGTACCTCTGAAGAACTGAGCTCATCTATCTGCCTTCCATGTCTTGGTGAGGGAAAAGAAATCTGACTAGGAGGATGAGGGTCTTGACTGTATTCTATTCCTTCAACACCTTCAGGATTACAGTGTCTCTGTATTTATGTGCAAACTAGACAGACAAAGAGGGAATGTTAGGACAGAGGCACTAGAGGAAATCTTACGAGCTTTGAGTATAGGAGTGGTCCTTGACACATTCAATCCCTGTTTGCAACAGTTAAAGTCACGTCCGATCATTCTTAAAAGCCCCTCTAATCTGCTGTCCTGTCCTTGGTAAAGGACAAAGTCCTTGGTCATTGACCAAGGTCTAGCTACTACAGCAAAGGCCATCTCCCTTTAAGTCATGTGGATTACTCTAGGGAAAGACTCCAGCATAAAGCACAGAAATCTGCATAAGGATTTACCTCCTCACAACACCATGTTGCAAGATAGAGATCCTCAAATACCAATGAACATTGCAAGCTGACCTTAAATAATGAAGTTAATGAGTTATGAGAAAGACTAAAATGAGCACAAAAAAAGCATTGATTATCTCCTCAAGAACTTTCTACTGGAAAATCATATGGCAACTGTTATTTTCCTGTTGAAACTGCTCTGCCAGACATGCTTAGTCCTACAGAGAAGGGTTCAGCTGCACTTCATCTTTCTGACAGTCAAGACTTCTCAATGAACAAACAGTGCCAAGGAAAGAAAGCCCTATACAGCTGTTCACCAGCACCCTGAAGCAGATGATGGCCCCACAATTTATCAGTGTAAGTAACAACTGCCTAACTTGCTCAAGGAGAATTTAATAGAATCATGGAATGATTTGATTTGGAAAGGACCTTAAAGATCATCACCCCCCTGCATGGGCAGGGACACCTACCACTAGATCAGGTTGCTCAGGGCCCCACCCAACTGGCCTTGAACACCTTCAGGGATGGGGCTTCCACAAACTGCCTGGGCAACCTGTTCCAGCATCTCATCACCCTCACACTGAAGAATTTCCTCCTAACATCTAACCTACATCTCCCTTCTTCAAGTTTTGATCCATTAGATCTTATCCTCTCACTACAAGCCCTTGCAAAAACTCCCTCCCCACCTTTCCTTTAGGCCCCCTTCAGGTACTGGAAGGCTGCTGTAAGGTTTCCCCAGAGCCTTCTCTTCTCCAGGCTGAACAGCCCCAACTCTGTCTGTCCTCACAGGAGAGGTGCTCCAGCCCTCAGATCATCTTCTTGGCCCTTTTCTGGACTTTCTCCAACAGCTCCATGTCTTTCTTATGTGCTGAGGGAGAGGATTTTGAGTGAACCCAGGTTTCCCTGGCATAAAAATGGGTGTGCTCACACATTCCTTATGCTGTGAAAGTGTAAGTGCACCAGAGTTAGTGACACTTCATCTGAAATTGCAAGACCTAACAGGTGACACTGCTTCCTCACCATCTTTGAGCTCTTCTCAGAAGTAGATCTGGACAAGCTGAGGGTCAATCAACCCACACCTCAGCTTCCTCAAGGTGACTAAAGAAGGACAGTGGAAGAAAAGTGTACTCATGACATTTGATTTGTTCCAACTTCGTTGCTTGTTGGCCCTGGGTGAAAGTGGAGCACAGAAGAGCAAACAGATTAGCTGTCCATCCCCTGACAGAGAGGTGCTGACCTTCACAAGTGTGTCTTGGCTGCACTCTGAGCTAGCTCAAAACCAGGAGCACACACAGCACTGCCCTTGCACAGACTGCAAGGTGTAGATGTCTGAATGAGAGACATGTCTTCACTTACTTGTATTTTCCCAGCCATGAGTCTGCCATGATGGCTCCAATGACAGGTGTGAAATAACATAGTGCAGAAAAGGCATGGTACACAGCAGTGGAGAGATTTTCATCCCAGTGGAAGAAGCTTAAGAAGTATAGTGTCAACACAGCTAAAAGCCAACAAGAAAATCACATCAGATAATTAATGTGTAGCTCTGCAGGTAAGCAGGAACACAGTGGCAAGAAACAAGCTGATTCCTCTAGCAGTTATGAGCACTGTTTTGGAAAGATCTGTGCTTTCAGACCTGTTTCTCAATCTTTGAGCAGGAAAAGCTAAAATGAGATATACAAGTATCAGGCATTCTTAGTTCATAAACATTAAGGTTTAGCTACAAAATATATTTTCTAGCTTATCTTACTATAACCTGTAGTTCTGTTTATGCACATTTTCTTTTTGCAAGTTAGATACCTGTATGATTCAATTCCCAAACATGCTGAGCACACAACTAAGAAAGATATCACATGCTGGGAAACCAGGTCTGATACAGAAAATCATAAAAATTTTGACTGGAAGGTACATTTGGAGCTCTCTAGTCCTAGTTTCTGCTCAGAGAAGGGGTGTCATCAATGTTAGGGCACATTGTTTACACCTGTATCCCAAAATGCAAATATACCTTGAAAGACAGCTAAGAACACAGACAGCACAGCCCTGGAACACCAGGCCAGTGTCTGTAGAAACTTAAGGATGACAAAGTCTCTTCCCAGATGTAGGTCACATACCTCTCATGCCATAGTAGGAGAAGCGCTCACAGAACTCATTCACCACAATGAAGGCAATGCTTAAGGGGTAGTTTGAGCCACAGAGTTTCTGCAGGACATAAAGAAGAACATAACAGCTCTATGAAAGCCTTCACCCCAGCAACATATCCCCAGAGTGTCTGGGCAGTGGAGGGAAGTCCAGTCAAAAAAAACAGGTGCCCACTGCTGCTTGACGGGCCTGTGGATTAGACTCAAAGGAGGGAAGGGACCCACACCAGTCTTGCTTTGGTTAAGGCTCTCCAGAGAACCAGCTGCTGTCTGCTGTGTGAAGCTGCTCTCTCCCATGCAACAGTTGCCCTCAACCTCTGCACTTCACTTGCACTCAATTGTGCCACCAACTTCACTGAAGCAGAGCATCAGCCCTGTGTCCTGCACTCCTCAGGCACAGCATCTGTTTCGTATTCCAGGAACGCTGGCATAGCTACGGATAAGTCAATTTATTAATGAAAACTAAACAAAACATCAATGGACTGTCAAACCTGTCTGAACATGGCCACTCTGACTTTACTCCAGCTAAAATGAGCAGTTTCCAAGTGAAATAGAAGGCTTTTAAACAGAGGAGTCTTGGCATGACCTTGTGTGGGCATCCAACCCTCTTGCTACTCCATTGCAGTCCGAGATAAGCAGCTGGAAGCTGCTTAGCTCCACTGCCTCACAACAGGGAAAGTGGGTTTTCACAGAACTGCCCAGCCTGGGCCAATTAGTGGGAGAGAGGGGCTGGCACTGCACTTGGTGAGGGATGGGGGGAGTGTGATAGCAACAGCTGCATTTATATTTATGGTTTGAAGTGAAACAAACCCTTCACATGCATTTCTGTGCCTTGTGTCAGAAATAAATCCCTGTATTTCTTCCCACAGTCCCAAATGTAAATACAGGTACCAGAATAGATGTGTTTATTTAGGTTTATTTCACCATCAAGAGACCTGAACTTACTTGGATTCCCAAAGCAACAGCATCAATTTTAGAAGAGTCTAGGCTTAATGATGCTGTCTTGCTCAACATTATAAAAGACCAACAAAAGAGACTGACCGTCCACAGCAACAACAACAAAAATCAAAAGCATTGCTTTCCATTACTTAACCCAGCATCCCTAAAGACAAATATTTCTCCTTTTTAATATATATTTTTCTGATACTATTTATAAGCCGCCTTTTTTATTAAGAAACCCTTGGCCTCTTTGCTTTACTTGAGTAAATATATAGTTATCCATTCCAAAACCATCATGCTCAGCATATGGCTTGTAAGACAGAGTGGGCTCCCTTGGAAAGCACACTGGGGCCTCTTGCCTTTATACTAGCCTAAAAATGGTAGCATATGTAAGCTGTAAATGCACTAACACACATACATATGCACAAAGAATACCTTTCTCCAACAAATTTTTCATAAGAAAAGCCATGAGGCAAGTTATGTTTCCTACAAGTACTTGGAAGCATTTTCTGAACTTGGAAATAAAATTGTATAATAGGGATATTTTTCCTACTCTTTCACAGACCTAGCAGTACTCGCTAGCAGTGCTCATGAGATGTAATAACATTTGATGAAGATGCAAAGCATGGCTGTTCCAACCCAGATGGCCAGGTGTCAGGAGCCCTGCTGCCTGAACTCACCCATCCATACCCGATGCACAAGCCCTGCTGGATTTAGCTGCAGCAGGTTAAGGTACATATGCCACACTGCGACATGCAGGGACAGAAACCCAGGGAATGACCCCTTTCAGCCACTCTTGGGCACCTCCTACAGATGAGCTGGGAAAGCAGAACAGAAGATGGTGACTTCCCAGCTAAACCTCCCCAAACACCTGAGCCAGGACACTGAGTAAGTGCTTACAAACAGAGCAACCACTTACAAGTGGGGGTACTTCCATCTGGCTTGTATGTCATGAGATGCCATCAGCACATGCAGAAACCCTCATGTAGTCTCTCTGCTGTATCACTGACCTGCCTGTGGCCTGCCTGGGCATCCAAAAGTGGGCAGCTTTCATCCATACAGAGAGCCAGATGCAGTTTGCTTCCTTCCGTGGAGGACCGTGCCCAGCACAGAGCCCCGGCACCAGCAAAGAGGCTAAGCCGGGATTCCTGAGCTCACAGATAGGCTGCTGTTCTGGGCTACCACTGTAAGTCTAGGATCTGTGGGATTATGGAGCTCTTAAAGATACTGTAGAAGTTGATAGTCTGTGTCTTCAGAAAAAAGAAAGGTCATTTGAAATGCCAGCTACAGGAGACATTCATTTTCACCTCTCCTTGCTGATTAGCTGCAAAATGTGACAAAGATTAGGATTTTCCCAGGAGCTCTGGATATCCAATAGTTAATGTCTGCACAGTACTTAAATTGTCACTTCAATAGCTGGCTTACTAATGACATGACTGTGAGCTTTAAGAGCAAGTATTACCATACTGTCCTGCAAGCTGAAGCAGGTGCAATGCAAGCTCTGTTCTCCCTGAAGTCAATACAGTACAGTTTTGAGAGGTCAAGCACTCAGCAGAACCAGCCTGGAAACCTGTGCAGACATCAAAGCCACAAGGCAAAAAAATACTAATCTGATACTGGCTCTAAATCAGAGCCAAAGATGTAAACCTGAGGGTCTGGCACTACAGTTAGGATCTCTAGCACACATTAGTGGCCTGTCCTCAATCCCCGACCTTTCTTCTGCTTTGCAGCATCTAGGGACACCTTCCTAGTGGGTTTCTTTAGACTAAGCAAACCAACAGATCAGGTCCCTCCCTCCCACTCACAATATTCCCCCCTCTTCTTCAGGGAAGTAAGTCCTTTCCCACAAGGAAAGTAGTGTTCAGGAAAAAGGCAGCAATCAAAACCTTTACCCTTTTTCACAAACATTCAGACAGGTTTGTTTTGTTGTTTTTTTTCCTTTAAGCTGCACTTTCTTAACTTAATCAGGTTAATGGAGGGATTTTGCCTTGAGTTCATGCTTATTTCAACCCTCTGCAAGAAAGAGTGTTTGTCTCTAGCCAGAGCACAACAGAGAAAAAGAACAGAGAGATCTTGCAATATTTAGAGCAAGCTGAGCAGAACACAAAGAAAAGGAAACCAGCTGTAACACTCACCGAGGATTTTTTCTGAACAGGGAATTCTCCTTTGGGGGGATCATCTCCTGCAGAAATAAAAGTGAACAAAGTTTCCTTGGATTCGTTTCTCTGAAAAGCGTTCATCTCCACTCTCGCCTTGTCTCCCACCATGCTATGTGGCTGTGGTGAGTTGACTGGGAAGATTTCCAACATCAGGCATGAAGTTTGATTCAGTTTGAGTTAACCCTAATTGAGCACATTTCTACAGCCAGGGCAGAAAAGGGAGGGAGATGCTACCAGGAAAGACAAGTCCAGAGTTCAGGAAGAGTCAGGGAACTCAGCCTAAATCATTCACACATTGGGGCTGTCAGCACTTTGCAGCACAGACCTCCTATTTCCTTGGCATGCCCCCAGCTATTGTAGACATACCAGCCCAAGCACTGGATGCTGAACAGATGTGAGCTGAATAAAAATCCAAGGTCCCAGATATCCCTAGAGACTGCACATTTTGGAACAGAGCATGCATCTCCCTTCCCAATGCAGTAAAGACAGGTTTATTCTGCAGGGACTACAGGGATCTCATTCCACTGCAAATCCACATGTCCATCCCAAGTCATAACTACTAAAACCTTCAGCATGCCAAACCCTTGACACTGGATGTCACAGATACCTGCACTCTGTTAAAAAATTTCTTTGCTACTGGAGGAGTGAGGTGACACAGGGTTCATTCCTGCACCGATTCCCTGGAATGAGGTTGTCTTTTTATATGGGACAGTTGAATTCAAAGGGTACAGCCAGCACCCAGGAGCAGCCTCAAGCCTTGTCTCTACTTCTTATATCCAAAAGGCCACCTATGTTACAAATGCTGTGCTGGGAGCCCCTGGAATACCCCTAAAGCTATAAGGACTCAGCTCCCTGCCAATACCCTGTTGTCCCTTCTGCCATGCCCTTTCCATAGATGGAAGGAAGAGGAGCTTTTTATCAGTATTCTTCTATTGCCAGTTGCAACTACAAAATTCACAATCTTTCCACAAACCACCCTCAGTGGCTGAGGCTCTGCAGCATTCTCAGTGCACAGCCAGGGTTATTTTTCTTCTCTTTACAACTGACTTTTTTAAAAGGCAAATGTTCAAAAGAATTTTCCCAAATATTTCTCCCTTTTCTTACTAGCAAGAGTAGAGACCCTACCCAGATCCTGCAGTTGGCACAAGAATTCTCCATAAACTGATACCCAAGTCAAATACCCAGCTGCTGCTAGTATTTGGTACCTCAGGAACCAGGTTTGCAGCTAACAGACCAGGAAAGAGTCCTTTGCTCACAATACAGAGCCTTAATTTGTCCTCAGTTATTGCTAACAAGATATGGGGAACACAAATAAGAGACTCAGATGAGACAGAGGGCACAAAGGAAACAATTACTCTCCACATTCCCTTGTGTGCTCTGGCATTGCTTCCTCTGAAGATCCCCATGAGTCCTGTTTCACTGCTGCTAACTGGGCAGCTAAAGATGAAGCCCAAACTTCAGATGAGGCCAGGAAAGCCTACCCATTTCTTAATGCCTTTTCCAATTACAGCCATGGCAAAGCAACAGTTTGGTACATCTCATATACTGCCACAGAGCAGCTACTCATCTCCAGACTTCCCAGGCATTTCCATACCCATACAACCTTGCTTTTCACCTGGGTCACTTCTCAGGTGCCACAAATCCAGGCAGCTTGGATTTATTAATCCTATTCCATAGGCAAGAGTGACTCTCAGGCATACCCAACACTGGGAGCAGTGCAAGGACAGGCCTTGGGCCTGTTGGTCCTGTCTCCTGCACACCAGGTTAGCATGTACTCTTGTCTGGCCCTGTGCTAGAGGCAGCAGGAACATTTCTGAGCCCTCTGGTGATACCCCTTTCTACCCCAGGTTTCTCTACACAACTGCGACTAGATATTCTGCTGTGCACAAGCAAGCAGAACAAACACAGCAGTGATGTTACTAAAGGAGTAGCACAAGACAGAAAAGGATTCACTATCCCTTGTGCAGGGCTCCCATCTTGCTGCAATGTGATTCCTTAATATTTTTTCCATCCTGCAGCTGTATTGCCTGAGTGTGTACATAGCCCTGTGAGCCACATAGCTATTTTATTTTTTTAATACTAGCATGAAACACTATATCACTCTGTGGGATTAACATCCAACTTGTCAAGTATGCTGCCAAGATGTTTAGGTCTTTAGCTGCCAGGTTTTCTGAAACAGAAAGGGAGAAAAAGAACTCAGAAGTCTGCTAATAAACGGTCACCTATGGCAAAGAGCAAGTACAAGTTAAAGAGAAAATCTGCAAGCACCTCGGATATGAATTCAGAATAAGACTCAATAGAAGGAAACCTGTGTGGCTGGGCTGAAAAAATCAGGAAGGAATTGTACCACAAGTGGAAATAAGATGGCATTTCTGAAGACAAGTATAAACAAACAGATCAAGCATAGCATGACACAGGCTGCAAAGCTAAGGCACAAAATGAATTACAGCTAGCAGGGAACACAAAAGGCAATAAGGTGTTAGAAATGCTTTCAATACTGGAGAAAGAGGAAGGAAAATGAAAGTCTGTTATCTAAACTAGAAAACAAGCAAAGAACAGCTCATCCAGAGAAGCCAGAAAAGTTTTGTCCTTTCTGTTTGTCTTGGCTAAAAAAAAATAAATTGCAACAAGGTACATATCACTATTAAAATGAACCAATAGGAATATAGGTGAAATGAGACAGAAATCCCTTAAAGAATATTTGGATACCTCAAATGTGCTCAAATCATTAGACCCTGATGAAATTCACCAAGTGCAGAATGTAGTATTGAACCACTTCCCCTGTGAAGAGCAGAAGCAGGACAAGCATCATCACTGGCTTTAAAAGGCAGGTTAGGACAACCCAGTCATGTTCCTCCATAGCCAGAGAGATACTGCATCAGATAATCCCTTCCAAGCACCAAAAGGAGAAGAAGGATGACAAACCAGCCATTTTGGGTTGGAAAAAATGCTCTCCAACCAGACTTTTATTCTTCCGTGGCAGGATAAGTGTTGCAACAGGATGCAATGTATCTTAACTCTAGGGTTTCTAATGTCTCAAGGAAAAGAGGATCCAGATGAAACACCCATATAGAGAGCAACTGGGAAATCCCTCTTAGAGTAGCTATTACTGATTTTCCATAATATCAGGAGGGCAAACACAGAGATCCTGAGCTTTACCATGAGCAAAGAGTACACCAGCACAGCCACTGTGCTGTTCATGTTTGTGTTCAAAACCAGGGTGAAGCAAGCCTGGGGGAGAACAGTGTATGAACTCAAAATGATGTGAAATGGGAGAAGCCACTTGGCAGCTCTGGAATGAAAGGATGACATTCAGGGAATATGACTATGAAATGTAAACATTATTCATC
>NW_009952974.1:2454292-2477728 GCF_000747805.2 Chaetura pelagica
ATATGACTATGAAATGTTCCAATTATTCATCAGCAGAAAAAGCAGCCACAGAGTCAAACTACTTTCAATTTTCATAAAGGATGAGAAGAGTAACTGACTATATTTTCAGTAGAAGAGATTCTACTTTTGGCCAAATTCCCTTTCTGCAAGGACACGTGAGCATTGGAGCAGAGACAGCATGGCTGGGGCTGCAGAGTTCAGGCAATCCCTAATGTCTGTTATACAAAAACATATTAGGGACTGGCTAAATGTGAGGTCCTGTGCCAGAGCAGGTAGATGGATGAGGTACCCTCCTGAATTTCTATAAAAATCATTTACTAAACAACTTCAGCTGGTAAGCACAAAAGGACTGCTTTCTGTAACATTTCCTCTTTTCTGAGTTATCCTTTATGCAAGTGGGGAATCTGCTGGATGATTCATGCTTAAATGTAATATTCAGTTAACAGATGCCTCATATAGCCAGAAGTTCCTATGAATACATTATTCTATGACTTTCTGTTCATCATTTAATTTTTTTCTCATTCCCAAATCCACAGGAAGACAATCTGTATTTTCCCTTTGCATTTACAATCCTCAGATTCTCACTGCTTCCTGCTGCAGTACTGCACACATTGCTCTGTTTATATTCAACTGATCTCTTCACCTTTATCTGCATTCATCTTGTGGTACAATCTCTTGTTCATTTTCAGCTCAGCCACATTGGTGTCATAATAATGATTCTTATTTTTAATTCATACACTCTGGCCATACTTTTATATGCCTTTTGCCATATCTGTGCTTCTCTCCTTTCTCTTTCCAAAAATAAGGTTATAAGCAGCTAGATTAATGTTTGTCAGCAACACTTTGGGTTTAATGACCTGGCCCTAGATGGACAAGATAACCTCCTCAGGTCTCTTCTGGCTTATTTTCTCCAGTTCTTTGGCCACAGGAAAAAGCATGGCTTAACCAATTTAGAGAGATCAAGAATTGTTTCCATTGCCTCCAGACTTCTCTCAAACTTCAAAGTAATTTAAGAAAATGATGTATCAAATCACTTGAACAACTAGGAAAATATGCCAGAAGTCTTCAGACCTGTATATCTGCTCTATTCACTAGCCTTTCTAGACTCAAAGCTGTTAAGATATTTCGATTAATATCACTAACAATATCAACGTCCTATTTAAAAAACTGTCACCTGGTCAACAGTCAAACTGTATCAGAGAAACTTCTCATCCTCCCTGATGCCTTTTTGCCTTCAATATCTCCTATGATTTGCAAGAAATCTTTAGAAAATTCTCTCACCAGCCTGGGCATCCTTTGCAGCCTGCAGTATGCTGTCCCCCTCTGTCATCCCTGCTGCTCCCTGCTCTTGGACCTCAGCTCTGCTGTGCCTGAAGATGAATCTTGTTAAGCAACCCTGGCTCACTCCCACCCTGTTGTTAATGTTTCACTTCACAACAGCAGTCCCTTGGTCACCAGTAAAATAGTTAAACTTTCATTTATTTTTTATCTTTAAGTTAAACTGAAGTAATCTTTGCTCAGTTAAGCAGAGAAAATCTGCCTTTCTCCTTGAATACAGCCTCTAAGGCTGCAATGCATCTTTCATGGATGTTCATGATCAATCACTTCATGCTGTAGCTACACTATCTTTCAATAAAATTACTATCTCTGGATGAGAACAAGGACTGGACCTGTGACTAGAAAGGATCTACAGCTGGCCATAAATCCAAACTTTTGAAGCTGTAGACCAGGTACAGAGCTCGCCTTAACTACTTTTAGTAATTAAGGTTGTGAGGACACATGGTTTCATTACCTTTTGACAGAGTGGCTTCAGTTCACGTGTCACACAGGGATGTAAGATATAACATTGACATGTTATCCTCTCAGACCCTTTTTCACTTTAAAGCCATGAGCTGCCTGAAGGAGGACCAACATTTTTTTTCTGCTATGCTTCTGCTGTTTATTTCTCTCTGCTTTGCCCCAATAACCTCCTCTAAACTGACATTCTTTCCGAGAGGCTCTAAAGCACCTCCTCTGCAGATGAAAGCCCCAGATATCTTCTGCAAATACAGAAATGCCTCACAATGAAATTCTGTATGTTCAGCAGCAGAGCAAAACCAGGTTTTCAGCACAACACATCATGGCCCTGGAGCCACCTGCATCCTTCTTCTCTTAACTGCACTCCAGTCCCAGTTGCACATGCTTCATGGCCCCAGATCTCTCAGTCTTCTCAGCATACAAAGTACAGTCAAGGCTACAAACACAGATGTAGTTCCTAATGAACTCTGCTGTTAGCTGAATAAAGGTGGACCCAAGGGAACTGGGAAGCATGACTAGAAAGATGCACTAAGGAAACACTAAGAGACAACCAAACTCTACAGAAACATGCAGCAATAACTGCTTATATATGTAATAGCAAGAAGGCTAAGTCAATTGCAGATCAAATTCCAGACATAAATTAGGAATAAATTCCTACAAGTTTTGAGTCATCTGATCAAGCAACAAGGGCTGCATGGACCAAAGTGAAAGGAAGAACAGCACGAACAACAACAAAAAAAAAGACAATGGTAAATTGTAAGTGGCTTGTGAAAGAACTGAAGCACAATATAATTATGGCTACAAAAGAATAGGCTATTCACACAAGATGTGTTAAAGCAAAGATAGATAGTAAGAAGGATTTAAATCCAAAATGTAGGCTCTATGGCAAGCATCCAGGGAGCATTAGTCACATTACAAGAAGATGTACCATAGATAAATAGAAAGCACAGCATGGCAAAGCTACCAGAATGAGACTGTCAGCAAGCACTGTGAAAAGAAAGCAGAAAAGAAGTATGAGCACTACATTCCAGACAATGCAACAGGGAAAAAAAGCTGGAGGGAGAATAGCTATTGAGAAGAATAAAAAGCTTGACTTGGTAATTCTTGTGACTTCATAATACTTGCGACTTCTGTTAGAAGATTAGGGAGGGGAAAAAAAGAGCAGGGAAGGGTTTTTCTTTCCAAACAACTTTTTAAGAGACTGTCATAGCACAGAAAAATTAGGATTTCCCTCTTCATTGGAGGGACTGTCCAAGCAAAACACAGGGAAAGATGGAGCTGATCAGCTGAGGCAGGCAATGAAGAAAACTAGCACAAACAAAAGACAAATTTCAATTATTTATGAGACTCTCAAGATGAGAGTATCAATCACTATAAAAAATTGGAAGCTGGCTCCAGAATAAGACTTGTGGTCTTTCAGAACAGACCACTGATTAACAGTAAGTGAATACCAAGGCAGTTATATATTGCTTAGAAAAATCAGGAACAAGTTAACTATCCAGATTGTCAGTAAGGAGAAAGGCTAAGTGACCTCTTTACTTCCTTTCCAGCTATTTTCACCTCCAGGTCTATGTTGTACTTAATGCTCTGGGATAAGGCACTGTGCCCTGACTGGTAATACTGGTTTTGGTGAATTCAAGACAGAAAATGGACATCCAGATGCCCCAGGCAATCTGGACCCATGGGAACATGTCCAGTCCCAGGGACATGTTGTGCTATGCTCTGTTCTTTCTGCTTGGCCTTTTTTTGCCTTTATAGTGATTTAAAGCACTGTAAGAATGCTGCCCACTTCTTAGAGATCATCCCTAGTTAAAACAATAGCTAGTTTTACATTCATGTAGGTATGTCATGTGGGAAACAGAGAGCTCTGAAAAAAAAATAATAATTAAGGAGAGCTGAGGTAGGTGTAAAAGGAACATGAGCTCAGTTTCTAACACACTAGTCAGGTGCTGTTTGACTCACAAGGGTGTAAGTGATCAATTCTGAATGTCTTTATGTCCCTAACAAATGAAGTGTGTCAGCCCCTCACACACCCAATGCCACAACTGTCTGACTCAGGCATAACTCAGACTGCTCAAAACTTCTGAATAACAGAAAACCTGGAAAAAGAAAAATCTGAAGGTTTACTCAGTCCACTTGCCTGAAGCTAGGTTGTCCCCTTCATGGAGTGAGAAGGTGGGAAGTCCCTGCAGCTGGAAGAAAGATGGATGTGGTGTGGCAGGGCTTTGGAAAAGCACTTTGCTGCCCCAGTAACATTTTCTCCCTGGTAGTATCACAAGCAGGATCTTACATGGTGCCTTTCAGCAGCAGGTCTTGGGGCATTTCCTTGAGCAGGTATCAGTACCTCCATTTCAGAGATGAGCAAAAGAGGAAAATACCATCCTGACAAACGCAGACTCCACTAGAACCTCTTGCTTGCCAGCCCAGCAGTCTATCCATTAAGCTGCCCTGCCTGTAGCATTATCACAGCAATGAAAAGCCAGCTCCTGATTTATTCTGTCACAGGTTCTGAGGGATAGCTCAGCTATTGAAGATACCACATCTTGCAGCAGCCTTGGGTCTGCAGGAACACTTAGACACATCCAGCATCTCTGCCTTCCCTTGGGTGAACTGCCCTCCCCTCTGTGCTCACTTCAAGCTTCTGGGACAGATACTGTCTTGGAATTCCCCTTTTTGCACTGACCCCTCATCTGGGCAGTAACTCCTTTCTGGTGCCAAGCCCTGCACTCTCTCCCACCCAGCTCTTTAGTGAAAAGCTTCTTTTACTCACTGCTAACCTCTCCTCCAGTGAGAGGCAGCTGGTAACGAGAGAGCAGGAATCCTGTAACTACTCTCTTCCTTGCAGCCAGCTCACAGGGATGCCTGACACCAGGGGGGCTCTATAGGGCAGTGAAGGAGAGGGCATGGCTACAAGAAGTAGCAGCAAGACCCTAGTGTTCAGTTCTTATTATGTTACTTGTCGGGCAGCTCCAGCACATATTTCAGGTTTCCCAGCCTTAACTGCACTGGCCACAAAACAAGAATCAAATAGCATTAATCTCCTGTACATCTGGGACAAATGGTTTCACTCATTAATCCCAGTATAGGACTAGGAGAATCTCCGGGATGGCATTAATTACAGCTTTTCCAGTTGTTTCCATCCACCCATAGTAAACAGCCCGATTGTTTTATTCTTTGAAAGCATCTGTGTCAGAAGATATAATGCATTGCACAACTTCAAATCTTTGCCGTCCAGAGAGAGTAATTTTAACATATCCCAGCACACAGCCCATTTTTTTGACTACAGCTTAAGTTAGATTGCAATTGCATAATCAGTGTTTCACCAGGGCAAGCTGCCAGGGACAGAGAACATGTAAATCCACAAAATACCTCTTTTGATAAAAAAAAGGCAAAACAACCTGCAGATCTAATCCAGAATGATCTCAGCTCTCTGACAGTGACCTCTCCCAGAAGCAAGCACCAACAGATATGACATAGCCCTCTCCATTCTAGGGACTGTAATTTCCACCAAGATGTTATTAAGATCCTCCCCAAGCAGCTCCCTCCACTGCCACACCAAGGGCCAGGCTGATCAGGGGCTCATCCAAGATTCATTAAGTCTGGTTCCCTGCATTTTCATAACGAGCTTGCAGTGCCATCCATTCTTTCAGCCTCCTGCTGCAGCAAACATGGGGATCAATTTGCTGACATGGCGAGTGCAAGTAGCTGTCCCCAGCCCCAGCTGGAAGTACAGTCATTCGTGTTTTCCCTGTATTACGTCTCCAAGGGACAGGCACTAACTTAGAAACCTTTTTTGCTTCTTTTTAACATTGATTTAAACATAGTTTTTTGGGGTCTCCAAGGATTCTGACACTTCATAGCACAACTGATGTTGTCCTGGCCATCCTGTGCCCAGGCCAGTCTGCACTCCACTGGTTCTCATGGCAAATCATCTCTGACTTTCAAGGGAGAAAGGTTATACTCACATGGAAAAATTCACCTGTGCCTCTTCCTCCTTATACTCACTACCCAAAAGATCCACCTGACATCAATGGGACCAAAGCTGCTCAGCCTCTCCCAGATGTCTCTCCCACAGCACATTAACTTCCCTTGCTCAACACTCCTTTCTCTCTGAAATACCCTCTCCTGTCTCAGCAGCTTTACTAGAGCTCATCTTCTGGTTAGGATTGAGTACTGAATCAGGCATTTGCTCTAACCCTCCTCTTCTACCCCCAGCCTGTCTCCTTCCTCCTGGGATCTTGCATGGGGTGGCAACCATCACACAATGGCCCAGTCCTGCATCACGTACCTGCAAACTTTATTTGTTGCACTTGTGCAAACAGCAACTCTGAACACAGGATTGTTTTCCCCATGAACACATGAAAACCACCCCTGGTATTTTCAGCTCATGGCCACTCAGGAGCAGTGCTGAACATGCAGGGCAGCAGCATGGCATGTGCCCAAGCAGCAGGTAATGGTGTACACTGCTCTTACTGCACCTGCAGGCCACCAGAGGCTTGCTGGCTTTACCAGGAGCAGAGCCAGACCTATGTTTTGAGTGATTGCAGACACAGGCTCAGAACATGAGCCCTACACAACAGCAGGAGGCTTAATGAAGTCAAATTAAGTTATGTTCACTCTTCAGGCTACTACACTCAACTCCAGTCCTTCTCCTCTCCTAATCTATTTCTAAGCAGTTCCTTATACACCATACTGATGGAAACTCACAGCAGATCTCCAGTATCTACCTGTGGTGAGCTACCAGCTATTGATCTGGTCTTCTTCACATCCATTACCCATCAGTAGCTAACCCCATCTTAATCTGAGCAAAGCAAAATGCCCAGACCTAGCAGAGGTTTCACTAGTCCCAGCACTTGCTCTCTTTAATCTATTTTCCCAG
Organism: Chaetura pelagica; assembly: GCF_000747805.2. Classification (NCBI taxonomy): domain Eukaryota; kingdom Metazoa; phylum Chordata; class Aves; order Apodiformes; family Apodidae; genus Chaetura; species Chaetura pelagica. The sequence continues at coordinate 2,460,969 of NW_009952974.1, forward strand.
AGAGAATGTCTGCCTGACAAACAGGGAAAAGATCATCAGCTGCAATAGCAAGATGGGAATGTTACACATGGGTTGTGAGGTAGCCTTTTCTTGTACCAGCTACAGCAAGAATTGCTAGATGATGATATATGAATTGCAGACTGATCTGTGGTGCATGACAAGGGCAGATGGCATTTCCATTCCAGCTGATGAGCAGCAGTGCTGGAAATATGCTAGTGTAGGCTTTCCATCACCCCTTCCATCTCCTGTGCCCACAGCTGGCATGTCTTTCCAGTTTGGCATTCAGCTTATAGATGTCTCCAAGTGCTACTGCATAGCCCTTAGTAAAGAGGAGAACACACTGGTACTCATGACTGACTGAACAATCCATTAGTGCTAACATTTATTGGCTTTAATAAACCCACGTCAAAAAAATGCAATCATCTTTTTCATGACCTCCAGCTATGCCTGGACTACCTGAGAAAATCTAACCACACCAGTGCTTTAAGATGCAGAGGGCCACTCAGGAGATGCATTCAATTGACTTCGAAGAACCTCTGAGTGCTCAATAACTTGCAGGAGATTTGTTTATAGAAATAATCACTCTCAGAAGCAAAGGGTACATAAGCACTTTTTCTCCATCTTTCATTCAGTTTTACTTCTAACAATAAATCACCACAGAAACTTGACACAGACTTCCTTTGCTTTTTACTCATATAGAAACATTTATTTGCTGTATAAACTCAGATTAATATTAATTCTCTCCAAGATAAAGACAGCTAGAAATAATTTGAAGCAACAAACAGTTTTCAGCATTTCTGACACTTCCAATTGTTAACAAACAGATGATCTTATAATGATAAAGTCAGAGAAATAATTCCTCTCTTATATTAGATCTGATTGACTAGACAGAACAGATGGCATTTTTATTACTTTCTATCTTTATGCCATTCTAAAAGAGGTCTCATCTAAAGCAGCCCAGGCTGTGTTTTGAGCCTTAACCTCTCAGATAAGCAAACCCTGTTTCATCAGGTTAATGGATCCTCACTTGATTCAGCAAGGCAATTTTTCTTAAAGTTATTCTAATCAAGTACTCAGAGGCCAAATTGTCCTGGCTGATTGACTGGGTAAATCTTTCTACTAAGGACCAGATTTATCTTCAAAGAGGAAAACAACTTGTTGTTATTATTACAGAACCAATTCTATCCTGTATTCAGTGATTTCTCAAATACTGGCTTTTACTGCAGTCACAGAATTAAAGATAAACAAAAAGTTGATGCAGACTTCCTCTCAGGAGTTTTGATAACATACATGAAAAGAAAATTAGAAGGATAAATGGCTTGCTGTCTATTCATTCCACCTCAATTAATTGCCCCTATGGTTACAGTAAGTGGCTCTAATCAGCACAGACCCCTTCAAACACAGGCTCTCTCCAACCTGTCTTCCTCCATCAGCCTCCAGACTGAGGGCTGTCAGCCCAAGTAACTTGCCACCAAGCTGGGGAGAAGGGACAGAGGACTACCCACCTTCTGTAATAACCTATCTGAAGGAAAACCTGTGCCTCAAGAATGCTTGCTGCAAATCCCATCTCCAGCATGGCATGTGTCTCCACAAGCACAGTTTGGTGCTACAACTGCTCAGGAACTCAGTGATAACTCCTAAGAGCACAGGAATCACAGTGCTCTGCTGCCTTGGCTCTTGGCTGACTCAGGCCACTCCAGGCAGAAACCCAGCCAGCTGTGGGGCTATCCCAAATCCATGAAGGAGCTGACAGAAGGTCCAGCCTCTCCTACGCTCTCCTACCTACATCAAGACTGGTCCAGCAGTTGAGCTAATGTAAAGACAAGGACAAGCAACCACCCCAAGGCTGTACAGAAAACCAGCCACAGGAGCAAGAACTGGGCCCACAACTCCTGCATGATCATTCATTCTCTCAGTACTTCCAGGTCTCAACAAACACATGACCTTTACACACAGCCTCACAAGCAGGCTTGGAAGCCCTGATGCCCCCATCAGACATTCAATATTGTATTTCCACCTGCAGAAAATCTGACCCCCAGGAGCCTCAGCTGGACCTTGCAGGGCAAGTAAAGTGAGCTATTTGACTCAAAACATTCCTCTTTGCCATTTTCTGAGCAGCAGAACTGTTGTCTTAACAGGTCTCCTGAAGTTATTCATGCCTCAAACATAACAATCATTCTCAATTATTTTTACCTACCAGACACCAAATTTTTAGGGTTTAGTGAGGCAGAGTATTACTTTGTAGCATCAAGGCAGGCATCTTGAAAACAGTAATTATTCTGCAGGAACAATAAAGATACTAGAAAATACATATACCTCTGTCACTCCTCAGGAAGACTTACAAGCTCAGTAGAGGTTGTCAAGCTGTGGTACAAGCAGGACCTAAAAACCTATATTCTCTCCCTTATGTTACAGACTGGTCCTCCAAACATGCTCCAGTTACACTCATAGGGAAAAAAACAAACCAAACCACAAAGCCAGCAAAGACCTCAGGAATCCCTGTTCCCTGAGAACCCTCAGCATTTGCATTCAAGGGCAGCACAGCAAATGCAGCCAGGAAGCTAGGATGTTAAGAACCAGATAGAGAGCAAACAAGCTTTGTACACATTGCACTACACACAAACCTGAGAAACAACTGCTAACCACTATGCCATAGGGCTAACACCCCATCCTCAAGGAACATTCAGCAAATCCAACCCCCACAAGCAACACTGCACCAACAGAGTTGTGGGATATGCTGCATTTTAAACTGCCTGTCACCAGCCCTACCCAAGCACAGCTCAGCTGGGTCCACAGATGTGTCTCATAAATTAATTATCTCATAATTACTTGGTGAAGACCCAAATCTCCCAAATTCTCACTCATCTCAAACCTAGTGATTCCTGTGCTTGATTGTACAGCTGTGTAGGTGTTTTATTTTCTATTTTTGTTATGTCCTTAAGATGCAGAGTGGTATGAAAAGGTTTATCCATCTTGAAGCTCTAGCTGCAACTTCCTGCTTAGCTTAGATAGAGGCTGGGACTTGGGCACACAAAAGGAATCCAGGCACAGAGGAATGCATATCAAAGCAAGGTAGGGGACAGTCTCACAAGATTTCCACCATTATGAGATTTCATGAGATCTGTCGTTCTTACCAGGTTGGGGAACTCATTTTGAGGCGAAACCTTCTGACAGAATTTGCTTTTCTTAAAGGCTTCTGCTCCCCCCTCTAGATTGGAGAGGGGCCACGTTCTGCTCCAGGCTTGGATGCCGAGTGCAAAGCCTGTGCTAGAATCAGAGGCTCCCAAGCCAAAGTCAGAAAGCTCAGGCTGAACGGTTAACAGTTCTCAGGCTTTCTCAAATGTCGCTGTTTCAGGTCCTCTTGTGTAACCTGTCACATTAGAAACACACAGGACCCTTCAGGAGAGGCAGCCTTTTAAAACTGTGTTCTCCTCGAATGTCATTCCGAGGTTGATTGCTGACACCTTTGGGCTCAGAGCAAGCATGCCTGGAAATTGTTCAGACAAGGGATCAATAGAGGAGCATAACTTAAAAAACATGTTACTTGTGGAGGAAACCTCCAGGGACAGCCCTGAAACTGTCCCTACAGTTAAACAATCCCAGAAGAAGCAGGCATCTGTCCCTGTTAATTAGTGTTGGGAAACAAGGAATGAAGCAGCTGGAGGAAAAGATGAGCTTGATTCTTACTGGGTTTCATCTGCTACACCAGTTTTTTAAAAGAACCGTGTATGGTGGAGAAAATTTGTCCCTGAGCCTCATGCAAACCCCCATAAGTAGGGTGAATGGACTGTAAGCATAATTCACCCCTATCCAGTTTCCAGTGTCTGGCAATAGCTGACTCCATCTGCCTTGGAGGAAACCACAAAGAGGATGCACAGCCCTCAGATGAGCTGCCCCAGTAGGTTTTCTCATTGCCTGTATTGAGTGTTGGGTCAGACCCCATGCACAGCAGTGTCTGTAATCAATGAAGACATAATTTGCTAGTTCTGCCCAAGGGCTCATTCACAGTTAATCCAAACCAACTTGATTCATGAAACTGGCTGGAAATCAAACCAGATCATGCTTTGCTTCCACCACTGGCTGAAAATAGAGCAAAAAGATACTCCAGCCTCCTCTGAGTTATTTTGTCAGATCTGTAGATGAGTGATTCATTCACAAAAAAATAAATAAATAATAGTAACTTGCTCATTTACTGCCTTTTGCTTTTTTCCTCTATGAACAGATGTGGGTTTTTCTTAGGTTTATTTGTTTTTCAGAACTATCTGCCAAGTATTATCTGCAAACACGTTCAGGTACTTGCACAGCATTAGTGATCTGCAATATGAGCAGGCACAAGGAGTCACACAGGTTACATTGTGCACTTCAGAACGTTTCACATGGATGACCATACACCTCAGAAACAGGTTTGCAGTGCACATTTGCACAGCCCTTCTTCTGAAGCTCTTTCATGGATATTTTGAATGATTGCCTCAAAGCAGCCCACTCCCACAAACATTCCTCACATGATGTCTGTCTGCTCAAGCACTCCCCGCCAGGGAACGCGGAAAGAACAGGAAAACTTTACTTACGGAAAAACCTGCAGCAAGTCTCAAAGAAATGTGTTGGTGGAGGGTCTCCAGACCCAGGGATTTCCATGGAGGAAGCACTGAAGTGGTCCAAGACAAAAATATAAGCACAATGAACTGTTTAAACTTCAGGATGTGTCTGAGATGAATGTAGCTTATTGAACGAATATAAGGTTATTTCTTCTTGTACCCACAGCAGCTCTTGTATCCTGTGCTGAGGTACAGAGAACAAATGGTGAAACAAGCTCTTGGACTCACGGTAACATTGTTCTGTTTGTTGTCCCTAAAGGCTTTCAGCTAATCTTCATCTGTGGGTTTGGCCAGAAAAATGTACTGGTGAACCTCCCCTCTCCAATTTCTGCATGCAAACTTAAAGCTTCTTGAGGATTCATTAACTCTTTAGTTCATCATTTATGTATTTCAGGGCAGTCTTTTGTATTTTCTGTACCACTCAATAGCTTTGTAAGTGTAGTTATGGGTGGGATCACTTTCTGACTTGCACATGCTCCAGAGCAGGATTCCTCTAGAAACAGCTGGTCCTACAGGGAGGATAGACAGCTAAAACAGGGGTAATGTTGGTGCTTAGCTTGGCCAGACCTGGTCTTTCTCAGCCCAAGAGATTCCTTTTTCACATTCCCTCTTAGGGAATGGAAAGTAACTCAAAAGATTTGGCTGAATAAAGCCAACTTACTAAAAGTGATCATCAATCAGAACTAATGCCGTATGTTTTCAAGAGTTCATACTCAGCTCTATGCGTAAAATTAGATTTAGGCTTTGGTGAATGGCAAGCAGGGGGGAATCTACTACTACTCAGCTTCTCCAAAAACCCAGTACTTCTGTGGCTACCAAACACTTCTCAGGCACCCCTACTTTCTACACATGTGAGAATCACTTTGACACTGAAATGCAGCTTGAGAAATGCTCTCACGTCTTTCTTTTGCAGCCCGGTGCTACCCACAGCCAATGAAACAAGCAGGAACCAGCTCATCCAGCCTGTCCCTCTGCCAGCAACAGTGGCTCAGTGTGGAAAGTTAAAAACAAGGCACAAACACCCTCCTCAAGCCCTTCACAACACCAGAGTGGAAGATGGATCATTACTAATAAAACCAGAATATTTGGGTTTCAAAATTATCTCAAGGAGTCAACAGCTACTGGAGCAAACAGTCTATTTCATGAGAATTTAGCAGGGGAATAAGTTAATGGAGCTCAGATAAAAGGCATTCACCTGGAACTCAGACTTAGAAGAAATTGCATTTTTTTCTGAATTACTGGTTCAGAGGTTAAATATGGAATATTCATCTGGCTTTATTTTTCTTGCACGCTTTCCCCCGATCTGTGCACTAATGAACTCTAAACCATACGGGGAAATGCTTTTAGTCCCTCTTCTTACCTCCCAAGGAGCAAAAGCTCTTTATTAAAAACTCCTGTTTGATTCTCTTTTTCAAAATGAGCATCTGCAAATTTGGGAGCAACTTGGAATAAAGAGGAGCAATTCCCTTTGCACTGATTAAGACTTTATCCTTCTCAAAACACCACAAAGGTGTCCTAAATTTAGTATCTTGATTAAATATGGATATAGCTTTGATTGAGTAATGGGCATGGTTTGTTTTCATTGGTTATAGTAGATACTTTCTCTTCTGTACCTTGCCCAGGGAGGGGTGCTTCCTTTACACCTCAGTTCAATCCTCTTCAGGCTGAACTGTTTAAACAGTTACAGATAGATCACTAAAATACATAAAAATATGCATATATCCACACATTTGAATATGCCAGCCTTGAAGCCCAGTGGCAGGTCACACTCCAGGCTTAAGTTGTAGCATAGCATATGAGGCTGCAGAAGACCAAGAGGAGCCTGTAAGACCAGATCCACAGATGCAAGTGTGTTACTCCACAGATTTCAAGGGGGTGTCACCAGCAAGACAGTCCTCTGTGCTAGGGACACAGATCTGGAATAAAGTCTAGTTAAAAAACAATCCATGCTGCAGGGATTGAAGAGATTTATTCTGGTGGTAAATTGCTAGGTGGCTTGAAGCCTTCTGCCTCACTTTATTAATCAAGTGGCTACAAGACGCAGTATGAGGGAAGACTTGGCTGATGGTAAATCTCAAGTTTCTCAAAGCCCTGTAGAGGGATTTGGAACCAGCTGCTAGTGAATGAGTAGTTAATGTCTTTACTTGCAGTTAGGGCTGTGAAACATGGATGCACATCTCTGTTTGTCTAGTGTCTCTCTGTCAAATATTTCTAAGTGCGTTATGAGGCTTGTTACTGGGATTTCCTGACATAATCCAAAGACAGAATTACTAGTGTTTAACACTGAGCTAGAAGCTAGGAAAATTTGGTTCTAAGGTTAATTTTATGTCCAGTGATGACCTTTTTGCCACCATTTAGTATTCAAGAGATAAACTCCTTGACATTCAGCTTTGAAAAAGCTCTTCCTAATTGAATCAAGCAAATTTATATTATACCAAACTCAAAGGCAACCATGTATGGGCAGAGCCATTGCTTACAGTGACTAAATCCTGCTCTACAATTAGGCTGTTGGATCACTCAATCTCTCACTCTTTACAAGAGATTCCACAGGTGCAGAGATGTGCCAGATGCTGGGCAGCTCCATTCCTGCAGAACAGATGACTGGCCATGCCAATGAAAGTTGTAGCTACTTTGTAGAGAGGTGGCAGATGCATTGGGTGCTTGCCTGAGCCAGTTGGTATTGATGTGCAAGCCAGCAAAGGGCAGCACATCTGCCCAAACATCAGGATGGCCAAACACAGCTTAGACAACACAATGAACAGCTTCTCTTCTCCATCAGGGGCTGGGCAGATGGCTTGGAGAGAGGCAAGTATGTACCACTTAACACCTTGCTGTGGGACAAGTCACAAAGTGCTTCCCTAGGCAAAAGAGTCATTGAAGGCAACAGACTCCCTGCCTGCTCACAGGCCAAGGAAAGAGGTTTGGGACCACAGGCTTGGACTGCACAGCTGTATCTGGTCAGTGAAAGCAGACTATGCCTGTTGTACCTTCTGCTCTACTGTATTTTTTGTCCATGCCCCGCCATGGCAGGCACCAAGGATGAAAGTAATTTGACATGGGATGAAGCAAGGTGAGCCAGAACTGGGAAGGCAAAGGAAAGCCAAAGCCAAGACAAAGGACTGGCTTACACAGAGCACCAGAGCCAAGATCCTGCCTCAAAGAAAGATAGGATATGAAAGGTCACTGCCAGCACTAGGTTGTTCCTGAAATAAACATTCTTTGGCTTCAGGGAACACAACAGAAGCTCACTTCATTGAACCTTCCATTTCCAGCATGCAGTTTGAAGAGTGCTTGTCCTCCAAGTCACTCCAGAAACATGGTGACAAGCTATAATTATCAGCTGACAAATGGATTTGCCTCTCTGTTCTTCAACACATGGATGGTCTTCAATCCATACACTCTCCATCCCTGGTCTCTTCCCTTTCCATCAGCTGTAGAAGTCTCCATGGCTGTCCTAACCCTGACACATAAGGTAATCAGCCCTGGATTTCTCCACTGGTATCAAAACACAATTGCACTGCCATTCAGTAGCTCTCCAGCAGCCCATCTAAAATGAGCTACTGATTCAATTTGAGTCCCCAAGGAAGAAGCAAACAGATATCAAAGCCAGCCCCATCTGTCAGCAACTGCAGAGAAGATGACCTAAGAGTCCCTGGAGACACAGCTCACTAGGACAAAGCAAGCCAGGCTGCTATACCCATCCTCCTGTTGCTATGTGAACCAAATTGACTAAACAACTTAGGAAGGTGCAGTCTGTTTCTTCCCAGGAAAATGGATTTTTCTGCAAACTGGAATGGGCCTGAGAAGTAAGGCCATAGCCCAGCAGATCCCTGTTGTTTGCAAAGGAAGCTGCTTCTACTTTAGGATCTGAACTTGCACTAGTATCAACAGGCTTTAATGAGGAATAATCCAAACTGTTGAACATACAAGGCTCACCATTCAACTTGTTCATCACATATCCATCTTTCAGTACACTGGCATGGCTCTTCAGGCACAGAACAGTCAACGTCAGATGACTTACTGTCATCTTGCTACTCATAAAAAAAGAAGAGGACAGAAAGGCCAACTATAATGCAATGTATGTCACTGCCTTCAGTTACACTGCACTGAATCTGCCAAGACCATTTCTCTCCTTTTGATTGAAAATTGCAATGATAGCACTTTGAAACCAACTTTCATGATAGTTTAAAAAAACAGCAGTCAGATGGGAGAAGAGTTTGAAAGATTACAGATGGGAAAAAACACAGGGCAGTGACTCCTATTTGAGGCAGGTCAGCCTCAAGACCTTGCTCCAAGCATTTCCCGACGTGCAGCCATGCACACAGAACAGCTGAGCCCTGTCAGGTAGGAGCAACACATTGCATGCATGTAGCATCCAAACTGATTCATGGGTAGTCTTGTTTTGGAAGAGGGTGGAAAGGGACTATCCAGACATTAAAGGTGTGGAAAGGATAATAATTAACATGTCTATCTAGATGTTCAGTTGAACAGATTCTCCTAGAAGCCAGAAGGAATTGCGCTCCTGACAAAAGGAAAGTTGTCATCTTCAAATCAACTGCAAGCATAAATCCATCTAGAGTTTCCAGAGAGAGGCATGCAGGGCATCCTGTGACTCACCTGGGATCCTTTGGAGGGACCTAGAAAACAGGAACACCAAAAGCTCCACAGATGGAAGAATTGCAAGTGTGAGCTGCCACTACATTGCTTGTCTGAGCCAGTGCAGCTTGGGGAATACAGTTATGTAGAGCAACAAGCTTTTCCATGCCATGAGTGCCCTTGAAACCTTAGCATGACAAGCTCTCAACAGCTTTTTTTAAACATTTTTTAAGCAACATTGTCAAGAGAATGAGACAATAAAACTGGCTACCCTGTATTTTTGGTAGGAGCATCAAACCTAGAGCTTTCTGGAGTTGCTCTTCTCTCTGCACTGTGTGCTTGCCACTGTATCACACAGAGGTACAAAGCCACTTCCCTGGTCTCCCATGCCTCTACACCTGGTCACAGCTGAGAGCAGCCTGGCATTGAGGGATAAGGACAAGACACAGCTAAGGGAGCCCAGATCTATCAGAAGAGTAAGTCATCCATCCTCACAAGACGATTCCTTTCCCAAACACAATTCACCCAGTGGCTGTGCCTCATACCACAGAATATTCTTCTCACTGTTCTCCGTCTCCACTCCCAAATTCCCCAACACAACTCCACACAGAAAACACCCCCCCACACTTGAAACTGCTCCAGGCAAGCTTTTCTTTTTCAGCTGCCTGCCTGGCAGCTCCAGCCTAGCAGGACTGCCCATCTGCAGTACTCAGCACTCTAATCCGTTGACCTTTTACAAATTGCCTGGGATTGTCTATGTTTTATCACCATCGCTGATTTTTAGTAATTTTCTAGAAGTTCAGTTCACTCTTCTGCTTGACTAAGGAAATGTAAAAATTTACACCTATTGTAAAAGCATGAATAAAAGCTGATTGCAGAAAGTAAAAACAATAATGTCCCCATAATACTAACTAGTTTACTCACACTGCATTTCTGTTTAAAGGAAGATTTGTCTGATCATCAACAGGGTGTTGATTTAGATTGCTGCTAAAATTACTCCTGTAAAAGTAAAACCACTTCTATTGCATTAGTGCAGAGAGGAGTTATACACAGTTTAAACTTTTATGTCTGTTGCCAGTGGTGATCAATCTCTTAATTATGAAGCCAAATGGGTTCTGTGGCAGGAGAAGACATATTCAGTGCACTGGGGATATTTTTTGAAAAGGTTAAAATTTTTAAAAAGTTAAAATCAACAAAACCTTTTTTAAATATAAATCATCAAAGTTGGTAACAGAATCAGGTAGAGAATTTATGGTGTTCTCAGATCAGGCAGTTTTAGAAAACAAATTGAGGGTAATGCTCTAGGACTTAAAAAGTCTCACACAGTTGCCAGTTCTGTACAGAATTCTGGTGGGTCTGAAGCTAGTCTTTTGAATTTGGGGAATGTTTTGTGCATTGATACAGTGCAAATGTAATGGAGAGAAAAAGAACTGCATTCCTGACTGAGATGCAGTTACCTTCAACATTTTGATTACTCTTTACACTGTTCTCTGGTGACCTGATACTTGAGATGCGGGACACAAGTCTTCTTTGGCAGGCATGTCATGTATTTCTAATCTCAAGTAAGTAATGGATAATCAGTAACAGCAAAGAAGTAGTTCACACATAGATGCACAGAAGGAAGAAGGCTGTGTGCATTCTGCTTGTGGTTTGCTGTGTAAACATTACCCCAAGAAACAAAACAAGAAGGAAATCAAGCAGATAGTTACCCGGATCTTTCAGTGTTGGGTGCCATCACTTTCTGGTAAGTGGGGAACATTAAAGCTGGAAATGTATCTAAAGGCATTTCTCCGGTTTCAGCATTCCCCCTTTGGTATCAATTTGCTCAAACTGCTCAGCAAGGAAAGCAAGGTCTGCTCTGGCCATCAGTGAACTATGTGACTTCAGGACTGTTTCTCTCTTGTTCAGCTGAGAGTGTCTAGGCTGTGGGCTTTTCAGCCCTGCACAACTCACAAGCAGCTCAGCTGCAGCTCTCCAGGGCTACACTGTGTGGTCAGCTGCCCTGTTGGCAGCAGGGCTACGGGGTGACCTGAAAATACCAATTGGAATCACTTCTATGAATCATTTACAGAAGACACATTTCCAGATGAAAAGCACGTTTAGTTGAGGAATATTTTATCAGTCAGAAGTCACTTGAATGCACTGATGGGGAGAGCTTTGGAGAACACTCAGGATCCAGTTCTTTTCAGTACAGCTTTGTGATGATTTGCATAGACTGCTTTCCAGTTGGGCAATACAGGAGCACTGGTTTGAGTGACAGATGACCCTGCTGGTGCAGGCTGGGTGGGAAGATGGTGTGCTTGGAACAGCTTGGCAGGAGCTGGCCTTCAGACTGCCACTAAGGACCTATTAGATCAGCTTTGAGTGAAACTCATTGGCTAGAATATTTTTTTTTAAAAGTGAGATCCTGCAGATTTAATGGCTGATCATAGAAATTTCTATGACAGCTCCCCCACCGATGTAACAGAACCACCAGCTGACAGACTGTATGAGAGAGAAAAAATCCTGTAATTCAGCCTATGTCAGTGTATAAGAGACAGCACATGAGGAAAATCAGGTTGTTACAGTACCAAAGCAGCACCTTGTTTTCAATTCTCAGCTTCTCTCATGATCTTGGACAAATTACTTTAAGTCCCATAGTTTCAGTATCTCAGCTTTGAAGTGGGGAAGATATTCTGCTGCCTTGTTTACTTGGCTTTTAGACAACTTCAGTGAGCACCTCTTTGTGGGGTTTGTACACGTGCACTTTGTGGCTGCTTCTAGGGGAGAAGTTTTGTTCCTTATGTACCAATGTAAACAATACTAATTAGTAATCACCAGAATTTTTTCACTGTCTCTAAATAGTTCAAGAGTGGTGTCCTCTTTCCCAGGCCACAGCAATGAGCAGGAAAGACTGCATTCCCCATGTCTTCATCACAGGACTTCAGAGGAGACATTGGCTGTCTGGGGGTTAAAGGTTTTCAGCAGTCCTTCCAAGGCACTGGCAGTTGCCTGTGGAGTCTCCAGCCCAAACAAAAGACCAAAGTACCTCCAGGTCTTTTGGGACTAAGAGCAAAAGAAATCTTCCTTTGAATTGAGCAAATCTTTAGAGAAGGGACTTCAGACCTCCAGTGATAAAGGAAATAAAAAGCATCTGCACTGACAGCTCCAGTTAGGAGCAAAGAGGCACAAAGGGCTTTGAAAAACAAGCAGCCTTTCATCTTCAATAGCAAGCTCAACAGCTCTGCACCAGCTGCTCTGTAAACAGCATAGCAAGGGAAAGCAAATCATTGGCACCAAATGCATTAAACATGGCAGTGTCTTCAGACAACATATTCTCTAAACTTCCTACTTACAAGTTATGCCATTTCTTAAATCTAAAGGATTACCTGCTGTACAGCAGTAGAGACATTCTTCCAAGCAGCTGGGCATCTTCATTACCCGTGTTTCTTGCTGAGTTTCCCATAATGCAGACAGGCAGTTTGGTTAAGAGAGCATCAAATGGGGCATCAGATGATGTGGATTCGTCTCTCTTTTACATTTTTGGAGGGACCTTCAGCAAACCACTTCATCTTTAGGAAAAGTTTTCACCTGGAAAAGGAAATAAACTATTATTTTTTTTTAAAGAAGACAGCCCTTTATAATAATCATCTTCAACCTTTTATTGACTGCAGGCCCATAAGAACATTTCAGGAGACAGGTAGACACTGCTTGGCAAACTAACACCACCTGATAACAGAGCGACTTTTCTCAGCCTTGGACCACACAGGAATAGCCCAGAAGCACCTAAAAACTTGCATGTCACAGGCTGAACTCTTTCCAAAGTGTAAGGTCCTAAACACCAAGACAGGGAAACTATAAAGCACTATCAGCAAGAAGTTAAAAGAAGGTACTGACAATCCCCCTACATTATTTTGGACACTGAAATGCTTAAACATACCCAGCATCTACGTACATGTACAGGGAGGAACTACATCCTCTGAGAGACTTAGTTCTTGTGGTCTACTAACACTGAAGTGACATTTTCTCTAATTTCCAACTCTGTCTCTACTATAAAAATTATGTTAGAAATAAAGAACAAGCACAGTTAGCAGCAGCCACCCATCACTTGTTGTGCCTGTGACAAGGCATGATAACACCCTCACCTTTCTACTTTCTCCTCATGCAGAAATCTGCTGGGATTCTGGACATTTGAACTTCCTAAACCCCATTTTGCTAATTGCAGAATGAGAATGCTAGACATTTCCAGAGTGCAACAAGGTTTAAGAGTAACATGGTATAGATGATAGGTCTGTAGTTCTTAAAAACCACTAAAGGCTCTTTAAGTATCTGCTGCAGGGCAGCAGCTGAAGAGTGTTCCTGCAACCCAGTTCCTCAGGTTCACTCTGCCAATGGTAACTCAGAGCCACAACCAACGGTGAACTAATCCCACTGAACACTTGACACCCACTGCTGCTGAGCCCTAAAATGCTCCATTGTTGTGTAGGTCACAGCCCCCCCTCACCTGGCACATGACAGTCACATGAAAAGCACCTGACACTACTTAGTGGGGAGTGTTTGGAACTTGCATCTGCCCGTGGGTCTTTGCCAAGCTGTCTCCCAAAGATTTCCTCACCAGCAAGCATTAACCAGCCCTGCCACTTCTGTCTGACTGGCTGTTGCTAGGCCAGATGCTTTCCCCTCCATCAAGCATGGGTAGGTGCCTTCTCAGGAACTGTCTTCAGAAGAGCACAGCTGCCTCACTGTGCTAAAAAAGGCACTTTAATTCATTCTCCCCACTTTGACCAGTGAAATAGCATATGGGCTTTTGCCTTCTTCTTTGATTTGCTCTAAAGCAGCCCCAGGGTTTCAGGAGACAGCACTTGAAGATTGCATTTCTAATAACCCTCAACACAAGTCCAGCTGGCATTTGCACACTCACCATTCCATTATGGGGAATAGCAACACTACATCCTCCGCATCCTTAAGACTGCATCTTCTGCCAGAGCAGGTAGCACTGGTGGCTCAACCATAGGTACTGCACTACAGAGAAATTATGCTGGCAAAGTCCTTCAGCAGCTTGTTATTAAATACCTGGGAGGCAGGGGCAGGTTTTGCTCCCACTCAGTACAGCCTTAAAAATCTTCTCTCAAAGTTGATTCATGAAGCAAGTATAGCCAGTGGAAGGCCTGTGTTTTATACACCCTGCTGTGGTGGATCCTTATGTCTTGGCTTGATGAGCTTCCTTTAACCAGAGACATGAGATCTTTAAATGGGGACCACGGACTGGCCAGCTCAGAGCTAAGTTTCAGCAAACCCTTGTGGCTGCTTGGATTTGGTGGGATCTGCCTTCATATTTTAAGGAAAAAGCATGAAGGGCGGTCATCAGCCACTGATTTAATGGCCAGAAGCCTTTAAAGGCAAAAGCCTTTGTCTCAAACCCAACCTTCTTTCACTGTCTGGGAGCAGCAGCCCCTCAGGCAGGGACAGCCATAATGACACAAAACTTCCTTCCTCACCTATCCCATCCCCTTGCTAGATCACCATTATTATCTTCTTATAGAAAAGGGGACACTGAGGCATGGAGCAAGATGGCCACTTGCTCAAGGTTGTTCAGGGCACTGCAGACAGTCAGGAGGCTACATGAACTGCTGGTCCATGGGCAGCACCTGTTTGCCTACAGGAGCCTCAGAAAGCCAAACTGTGGTTGGGAACACAGATCCATGTGAGGCCTGAAGAAGACTAGGGTAACCAGTCCCTGACCTGCAGCAGGGTTAAGGTCCTCTGCTATAGTCCTTGGGACAGTCAGTAGGGGCAGGTTTGCTCCCCATTGCCTTGGAGGCCCCTTCCCCCAGCCAGGCAGAAGAGGGGGAGGTCTCTTCCCTGCTCCCCCAGTCCAGCCTGCTTCTCTCCGAGGCACAAGTGACCCCAATTCAAGCTGCTGACACTTTTGCTCGGGGTGTTTCAGAGCTTCGTTATTTGTGAATGCCTTTTTGTGTAGTGCCCTTGGCATCAGCACAGCATGTTCCCAGCCTGTTCCAGCAGCTCTCCGATGACTGAAGTGACAGACTCAAAATGAGGCCTGGGCTCTGAGCAGGTCTTCAATGGGGTCAGGGAGAGACAGCAAGCATCTTAGTGAATCTTCCTCCCTTTTCCAGCTTCCCCTCCCTGTACACCTTCAACTGCTGCTCCCCAAGAGCTCAGTGCAAAGAGCTGCTTGCTTAAAAATACATATATAAATTTTTTAATCTCCAGCAGCAGACTGAGTATCGATAAACTGAACAGCACTGGGAGAAAGGCAGCAGAAATAGCTGTGAGGCTTCTGGAATTGATTTGTGCAGAGCAAATTAAAACAGACTAAACATCTATATCCTGACTAAGTAGTAGCCAGGCCCAGGGCAGGGAGCCAGCTGCACACATCTGGGAGATAAGTGCTGTGAGGTACGATCCAGCATGTCTGCAGCTACCCTGAGAATCCTATGCTTAAGAAAAGGAGATTTCTCCTGCAGCATTGCTTCGTAAACTGGCAGCCAGGGACCAGCACCTGAGCTGCTCATTGCTCCCTCTCTACATCCAGCCTGCAGGTGATGCCAGGCTCAAGTTAGGGAAGAGGCCAAGGTGCGTCTTCAACCAACCTCCCAGCACAGAGCTGAGGAGGTTCAGTCCTGATTATGCTGTTGAGGGGGGACCAAGCTAGAAAGCATCCTTAGAAACCTTTGCCATCAGCTGAGCTTGTTCTTGCTGTCAAAGGCTAAATTTCCCACTTTTATGATGCACAACATGAGTATCTTATTTTTCTATAGAGTGCAACATTTGTATATCTACTACAATTTTGCAAGTAGCCTCCTGTGTCATTCAATGGAAAACTATTAAAAAAACAAGAGCTTCAAAATCAGGCTAAAATAATATAGGGCAAAGCTCAAGAAATCAGCCTATATCACTGATACAATAAAAATCATATTCCCATTGCAAAATACCCCATGTTTTTTCATTTTCCCTGACAGTTTTAACAAATCTAGACAGTTGTCCTACTGGTAAGTATCTGGAGGGAAATGCAGCTAAGTAGACACTTACCAAATCTGCTGTCATGAGATGTGGGTGGCGGGACACATAAGTACCTGAAAGAAACCCACAGCATGATCTTCTAAAGCAGCATAAATCCAAACAAGAATGCTGTCTTCATTACCTCGAACAATTGAAGGAGAAGAGCATTAAAACAGAACTGTAGAGGCTGCAAAGTTTACCTTGAATGACAGCAACAAAGACTACCTATCTCATCCCCTCCTGACACAGGCAGCTCCTCTAACAGTAAGCACTGAACTCATGGATAGTGGTCACACGAGGTCAGACACAAACCTGGGGACAACTGGGGTCCCAGGAATGTCCCCCCTCTCTTTTGTATCCACAAGTTCCTGCACAGAGAAACCAGGTCACCAGTACAATGAGGGGTGAAAAGGAACCTGATGGGCATCACCTCAGACAAAACACAGGAATGAAGGTCACTTTCCTCTGGTCCTAGGTGAGTGCTGAGTGACCTCCAAAATCAAACTAGAGCAGGGTAAAGGAACTGTTCCCTATCACCAGTGCAGGATGGACAGATGGATTCCTGCT
>NW_009952974.1:2478398-2529576 GCF_000747805.2 Chaetura pelagica
GTTGATGCCACATCTCATGAAGTTCATCCAATGTTTTTTTTACATCTGAGAAACTCCTGGTTTTCCTTTCCTCATTTCACCTTGTTTTCCTTTACTCTCCTCTCCCATATGCTATTATGGAGGATCTAACTACTTCCTACTGCAATTGCTTTCAAGCCATTTCTTTTCCCTTTCTAATGTCCCCAGCTGCCCAACCAGGAGTGGGATTGCGTTAGTCATGGCCACATCATTACTGTGTTGTCACTCTCCATGAGATTACTTTCCAGTGCATAAGAGGCATTTCTGAATTAAAGCTAGAGTTTGAAGACCATAAGAGTCCTCCATACTCCATTTTATGGACAGAAAAATCACAGCCCATAATGCCAAAATAAAGAAATCTGGTCGTTTTTTCTCTAGGATATTTCCTTGATACTTCTGTTACTTATTGTTGGTTTTCACTTTTTTTTTTACCACTGAAGTTGTCCACCCTGCACCTGCACTGGACTGAGCAGACCCATCCTGCAGTTAATTACAGTGAGCCACTTACTTAAAAGGCAAAGGATTAGACCCATGTTAGAAGTCAGACATGAGTAAATCCTGCTCTGAAGGGTTTCGCATTTGGGCACAGGTTAAGTGTCTTTCTGGAGAGCTGCTTTAATTCATTTTTTTCAGCTAAATAAACTCAAGGGCACAAGCAAGCCACTGACATGCTGAAGTGCAGGAAATCTCCAGCACATGACAGAGTGGTCAGCACACAAAAGCATGGTAACTCATTCAAGTGCTTAGACATTGTCAGTGGAAAATTACTATATCATTATACTTTATTATCAGAGGGCTTGAGTGCTCTATCTGGGAAGACAACACATTTAATCCGATCATTTCTCATGGGTAAAGTTCAATGCCCAAGCTCTGGACCAAGACAACAGCCTTCATAACAAGCAAAGGGAAGTATTTTATACCCTCCTCCATAAAATACCACATAGGGCACAGAAACAGATAACTTTCCATGACACGTGAGTTACAGGCTACATTGTTTATCAATCCATTAAATGAGATGGGGAAATCATCCCCAGCCAAGTCGGATCTCCTCCATCCAGAGGGCAGGTGACGGAGACCAGTCAAGAAGGAGCTAGACACCAGAGATTGCCCTAAATTGGACGCTCCTTCCTGATTCTCCCTCTGAGGCTGATCATCTCAGCTTCTTGGAGGGGTTAAGCACCAGGTATGGTGTAAGCATCTTGCATCAGTCACCTCTGCCAAGGCATAATGAGAAGTAGGGCACATCACATGCAGCCTGCAGGGTGTGCAGAGGATACTGAACACAAGCAGCCCTCCAGGGGGGCAGTAGGAACTGCCTCACATCTGGCAACAGAGCACTGATCAGCAGGACATGTAATGGATTGATGTCAACAGTAAAACTCTGGGCAAAATGACCCCCAGTGCAGTGATATCAAACAGATGGTAAGCACCAAGGCTAGTTCCAGCTAGTGGGCCCTCATAAAAGGGCCCACAAAGGTTTTGCTCTGGCAGTCAGGTCCTTGGGAGGCTGATTTCTGGCCCCCAGGGATTTAATACAAAGCCACACAGTTTTATAAGCAGAGGACTTGCAGCTCTTTGCAGGAGCAGGCCTGAATCTGCAACAGGATTCCACAGACATTAAGAGGAAAGTGGATTGGTATGATCTCAAGCAGGGGTTTATTAAAAAATAATAATAAAAAAAATCTGACTGTTTTTCCTAGACATAAATAAATCCATGTAGTCTCTGTCCAGGAAGAGCAGGAACCTTATCGAGAAGAGCATTCTACCTTGTCTGGATTGCAGGAATAGATTTACCAGCCTTGTTCCGGAAACCAAGGGCCACGGCTGAGATCATCCAGCCTCATCCAGACAGGAGCTGCATAAGCAGCTTCACTATCCCACAACACCAGTTCCATCAGGCTCTTTCCGGGTGACATATGGGTTAATTGCAGGGTCAACACTGGAGCTCAGGGCAGCAATCACTAACACTCTCCTGGAGCAGAGGAAATCTGTTTCCTTTACCTGAACAGAGAGATAAAAGTCCCACTAGGGTCAGCAGACTTGATAGTCCTTAACACGTTATGGGCTGGACTGAGAAGGAGGGAACAATCAGCCATAGGTGTTTGATTCTCGATCTTTTTCTAGCCAAACACCAGATGCTACACCTCAAAGCTCTGGGACCTTGTCCTTACCCTGGTGGAGCAACAGGACTGGCTAAGCAGCGAGGCCCAGGAACTGGAGGACTCAGCTGAGCATCAACAGTTGTTTCTGTACATAGAACCATCACACACCTCTGCACCTCAAATCTCCACTGTCAGTCCCATCAAACTGCTTGGAGGTAGGAGCCAAATGCTAATGGAGTACCTAGAAAAATGAAGCTTTTCGCTCTGCTTCCACCTCTGTGTATCATGCAAGAGAAATGCCAACAGAGTACTCCTCCAGGACCTGGCTGGGTTCAGAAACTGGGAAAAGCCAATGGCACAACAAAAGGAGTCAGAGGAATTGCTGTGGAGCAGATCTGCAGTGGTGGTCTAGGTCAGCATAGCTTCAACGTACACCTCCAAACCAGCTGACCAAGCACTAACATTCCTGATGCTGCTGGCAGCTTTGGGTCCCATAGGGGTGAGGGAACAGGAAGTTTGGGAGCAGTTTGCAGGGAAAAAAATCCTCTCTTGTAGCTCCTGACCAGCCAGACTGACCTACATGCTCAGGAACACACTACTCAGTTGATGTGGTAGTTCTTCACTTGCAAGGGAGATCTACATAGAGCTGAGTGTCTGAATACAGACTCAGTCACATGGGCCAAACCAGCTACTTGTGTGTGCCTGTGTGTTGGGCTGTGTACCAGGGAGTGGTGGGGACACTTGGCTGCACATGGGCACCAGCTGCTCTGAACACTGGATCTCACAGGAAGGCAAATGCACTTCCTGTATGTGGCTTAGGCCACCAGATGCCACTTGTTCCTTGCTGGTTGCGTGAGCCAAGCACACAGGACTCTCCCAGCAGGTAGGGGCTAACCAAGAACCAAGCACTGTTAGGTCTGCTGCAGAGAGAAAGCTGGGCTAACCCTGGATATCTACCTGCCAACAAGTGAAGATCTTTCTCCAGGACTACACTAATTATCAGCATATTTGCCTCAAAAGGCAAATCAGATCTCTTAATTATTCCCTCAGCCACACTCAACCCAACTCTCACCTTCAGAGCCCTCAAGTTAGGTGATACAACCACCCTGAGGATCATTCAGGCAGGAGAAGCAGCCAGGCCCTGAATTACTGTCCAGCTTTGCCTCCCCCCACAAGTGCCTGCATGCCTGCAGGAACAAGGAATGGGCACACTTAACCTCCTCAGAACTAGGCAGCAAAACTGTGATCTTTCCAATGTGGATGAGTCACTTCCAACTCGGTTATTAAGCTATTACATTGTATTATTATATTAACGTCATTGCCATTTTCAGGAGAAGATAAACCTAATTTTAATCTGCTCTTAATTGAAAGCTTATCAAGAGACTGACTCCATCCCTACGCAGTGAGACAGCTTTTTTTTCTTCTCCTTCCCTTCCCCCTTTCCATACACTGCACTCTTTAGGCTGATGAAAAGAAACATCTCTATTCATTAGAGAAAAAGCAGCTCAGAGTCGATCAGGCCTGTTAACCTACAGCCTGGGCTCTTATCACAGATCAGACCTTGCCTAACAACAAAAAACTGTTGGGGGCTGCAGTTTGGCAGCCTGTTGCAGCATTTTGGTTAGCCATTCATTTTTTATGTTGGAGTACTTGACAGTTTCCATTAAAGGAAGTGAGAATATTAAAGATATTTGAGCAGCTCTGGGAGAAAGTTAAGTATATAATGCAAGTGGACTGTGCAGATTTTAATTACAGATTCTCCCAAAAATCCATAGAAACTCTGATTAAACTCCTAATTACTTTTAAAGAAGTGAGTAAGCAGTCAATAAGATGAACAGCAGTCTCTCTCCTTTCTTTTCCTCTTGAGCAAGCTCCACACTGATAGCACACTGCAGATGTATGATCACAGGCAAGTTAACAGGAGACCAAGGGGAAAACGTTTCTCTAAAGATTCCTTCGAAGGAACTGTTTGTGACATCTTCAGTTCCAAGACTGGCCCTGAAATCAATCAGGTCATGGTGATTTACACCAGTAAAGGATGTGCCCGTTGCCTGCAGCTGTAACTTCATTTCTATTCCAGAGGAGCTCTGCCTCCCCACGGAAGCGGTGCTGGCCTACAGGGGGCTCTGGCAGGGTTTCACTCCTTGTCTAACAAAGGGGGTGATGCTCACGGAGATGCAGACCTTGTCCCAGGGGGATGGAGCCAGTCCTCCTTGCTGTGTTTTATTAGCAGCCTTCCCAAACATGTCATGTAACCACACTGAGCAACTTCACTTATCCTTTGTCAGACCACAGAGCTGGCATCAAGTCTCCCCTGAGTGCTTTAGATTGAGGTCATGACTTGACCACACCTAGTCTCTCCACAGCTGAAGATGTGGTCACCTCTGTGCTAAGCAGAGCACCAGACCCTGGCATAGAGAAATACTTATTCCAAGTGGAGCTCTAACCAGCTGGGGAGAAACTTCTCAGCCCCAGACCTGTGGGTCATGTTTCAGTCCCTCCACCCAGGCCCAGCCATGCAATGTAAATGCACCTGATTATCCATCCTCATTCTAAAAACCACAAATGGTTTCCCAGCAAGGCACTTTAGTTGTCTCCTCAGGAATTCTCATGAGCATGCTGCATTTGGAAATAAATTTATTTCTTCTGAGCTTAGCTGACACCCACAGTTAGCTAAAATCCGTGTTACTCACCCCATAAGCATCACCCCTCTCTTCCACAGCAGGCCCTAGCTGAGCTTTGCTACAGTTGTGCCAGAGCAAAACATCCCTGCTTGCCACCTCCAAGCACAAAACCATTAAGAACAGTAAAAAGAGATCCCCCTCCTAAAGTAATTCACAGTCTGACGGTGGGACCCAGTGAGCTGGTGTTCAGCTGAGCAAGCAGTCACTGCTCCCAGGGCACAGCCATGCTTCAGCTCCCTGTCTTCTCTTCAAGACATTATTGTTTATTTTGCTGGCTCCAGTGCCCGTAACTTTCACCCTGCAAATAGCTTTCATTTCCCCATCTCAGGAAGGAGAATGGGAGTGTTTCTAGGGGTCAGCTGTGCCCATGTTCAAGGGCTCTCATTCCCCATCTGCAAATATCACCGCGCTCTGCCTCTCATCCGAGTTTGTTACATTTTCTCAACAGAGAAGACTCACAGTTACCAAAAACCTCCTCCTCTACCACTGCCAGTGATTTTCTAGCTAAAGCACGGGACTGTGAGGCAACCACCCAGTTGTTGAGGTGCAGTAACCACCCATCTCCTCCATCCCTGCCTGTACAAATGCGATGCAATTTGTATTTCATTATATGGCCAGGACTATCCTCACTTTATCTGACTACCTAGGTCCCCTAGGTCCCACAACTTTATCCTTCACAAACTTTTCAGACTAGTCACCAGATCTGGAGAGACTTTAACCAGAGGATGCAGGTGACCTCTGTGTAAATTATTGGTTCAAGATGGCTAAAGCCACCTAGTGCACTGTGCACAGCACCTGAGGGAATGGGGCTCAGTGCTGGCTAGGTGCTCTCAAGGCTTTTGCCATAGCAATAAATGTTGACAGAGAAGGCTATAGGGCATGGGCATCCCAAGCCTGATTTGTTTCTTTGTAAGAAGGCTGCAGTGGGGTCTTCAAGGGAAGAAGAAAATCCCCAAGATGACACTTTTGTATCAGTAAGGGAAGCAGATTTTGTGCTTTGTTGGAGATGTCAGTTAATTCCTAAGCCTTGAGCCAACAGGATGAGTGGAGAGAAAAAGAAGCTTGGAAAGGGAAGAAGGGAAGGAGTTTTCTCTGCAGCCCAAGCTGGGTAATAAGGCATATGTGGCTCTCAGTGGCAGTGAGAATTTACAGTATAATAAAGATATATACAGCCATTTGGAACAAGCTATTTCTAACATAAAACTACTCTGTATATTGATTGCCTGAGGAATTTGTACAGAACCTTCTTTCCAGACATATAACTGAGCATATTATTTACTCACCATAAAAGCTGGATAAATGGCCAGGCTCCAGGAGGGTGTGAGGCAAAGGTAGTTGTTCACTGACAGATGAATGGAAGGAGGCTTGAGCGTGACAGAGAATGCCACAATACTGGGACCCATACTACCCAGCCAGCAGCTTCCACAAGTCACTGCAAAGATCAGGAGCACTTGCTTGCTCTTCAAAAAGGTGAAAGCCTTCAGGCTCTCCTGAGAAGGCAGGAGCCCAACAGATAGGAAAAACATTATTTCTCTCTGGAGCAGCACCAAGACACCAGGAGTCTGAGGCCAGCAAGTACAGAAAACAGAAGGATCTGAAGAGCAGGTTCTTACACAGCAGGACAGGAGCAATTACCTGAGGCTCCAACCATCAGAGCCCAGCTAGATCCCACATCAGTCATGTAGTGGTGAAGGAGAGATAACAACCATAGTTCAGCCTCTGCCCTGCTTCCCACAAGCCCAAGGCCAGTATGGCCTGCGGCAAGTCCCCCTCAGCAGTTCTGAGAGCCACTGGCTCATTCCCAGCTGGATGAAAGTACCTGAATTACATCCTGTGGAGTTCATATAGATGGCACTTCCCTGTTCCTCCTTCCAAGAAACCCCTAAGCATACCAGTGTCCAAAGGGATAGGGCTTTGCAGTCTTCCTTGTCTCACAAACAGATCATAAACTTCAAAGCATTTCCTAGGAAATGTGATGGACACATCAGCTGGGAATTTCCTTCCAAAGCAAACAAGGCTTGATGGAAGGAAGAGTCTGAAAATGAGGGGAGAAGTAGAAAAATATCATTGGGCCTCTGTGCAGGGATGGGGAATTCTGCAAAGTGGGGAATTCTGCAGTTTGGCAGCTCTGCTGTAATTGTACTTAGACTACTGATGACTCAAGTTGTAAAGCAGGTGAAGAAGCAACAGAGTAATTTGGAGCGTTCTCTTCCCTGCTCCCTTGCCTTTCACACTCCATCACAATGACGCGTGTAGGCAATACCAAGTCCAGACTGCGATCCCTTAGGGAGGGAGTGCACCATTTCCATCCTGTTCAGACTGTCACAGCAGAGAACCAAAGGACTGGCCAGACAGGTGAGGGTGTCTTGACTCATGACATCAGCTCATCGGCAAGTTGCTCTAATAATGAAAACAAGAACTGGTGTGCGCTAGGCTATGAAAGGGCTGTAAAACTGGGTTTGTGCTCAGCATGAAGCTGCGCCACCTCAGCAGCCCCGGTAGCCAAAGGCTGGATATTCTTGTTCTCCTGCTGCCACCTACAGGAAAGTTTTAAAAATTGTTCTGAAAGATCCGGAACGAACATGTTTGTATTTCTAGGCTAAGGTGGGCTTTTAGCTGAAGAAGTACCCGTTTGGGGAAAAAAGGAACATTACAGCCAGGATGTTTCTGTACCCAGGAATCAGGTCCAGTGTGCTGGCAGATTTCCAGTACAACCATGACTGCAAATGGTTGGGGCCAGGGAGCTCCTGCTGTCAACACTGTGAAGACTCCAGCTGTGACTGTCTTCGTGGCCATGGTCTAAGGCTATGATGAGAGAAGATTTGCAGACAGGAGCAATATCTTTCATTACATGAGGTGACCTAAAAAGAAAACCAAAACAGTTTTAGGGTCATAAAAATACCTTCTTCAAATAATTTAAGGCTCAACACAAGTACTACCAGTTTTTGTTCAATGGCTCCCTCTGATACAGTCTTTCTCAAGGCACCTGATTCTTGTATTTGAACTCTCCTCATTATTCAGAGGAGACACCAGGTCCTGTGGTGCTTTTCAAGAGATGGTGACCAGGTCAAGCTGGCTTTAGAAATCTGGCACCAAGTCCCATTTGGGTCAGATGTTCCTGATGTTGGCTGCTGACACTTGGATTAATTCATGCCGTTTGGGAGTCATTTGCCAAAATTGGGTGTACTCCAGTGGTACTGGTGGTAGCTGGGCAAAGGGGAGATTTCTAAAAGGAAATGTTCCCATATTGTGCATAAAACAGCAATAACTTTGTTCAAGCTTCTATGCTGAATAAATGCCCAACACCAGAAGTTCTGTACAGTCAGCACTAGTGAGCTCTGGGAAATATTAAACAGCCTCATAAACTGGAAGCCAAGTGGAAGTGTTACTAAATGCTCAAAAAGTATAATTTGCTGCTGCAGATCAACAAATTGCCTTATTAAATAGAGGGAACATTACCACGAGTTATGAAATTGGCTTTACAACTTTAACTATGGAGTTCATATTTTAATAACCTTTTGCTTAATAGGTAAGAGAATTTAGTTTTCCACCATGTATGCAGACAAGGACATGCATGGGAAAATGTCCATATGACATGCAGAGTGCTCGAGTAAAGATCTTTCATTGTCATGTATCAGAGGGTAGGAGCATTTCTCATTAACAGGACAGTATGTCCCACTCAGGACACTGGTGAAACCTCTCCAGTTCTGGACGATTAAGTAGATACTTCCAGATATCACCATACGAAATTGCATGTTTGTCAAGAACAGGCAGCAGTGCATAAGCTTCAGTGCACAGTACACTCCGATTTATCATTCCATGACATGAATATATAGTGAACTTATTACTTTTCCTACATATTTACTTTTTGGGATGAGTGAACACTGCGTTGTCCTTATTTCACAGTGAGTTAAGCTGAAATGCATATGCATTAAGCAGTTTGCACCAAATATCATATTGTGATGTGTCATTTGATGATGGCTGTTGTTTCCCAGTGTTATTCAGGAAACCACTGGACTCCCAGCCTGTGACTAATGTCTTGCCTGAGGAGTCTTGTCAGGAGATGTGATTTCTACACATGCTTTCCTTCTCTCTGTGTTCCACAGAAACTGCATCCATCCAATTTGGTCTAATACTTTCCCCATTTATCCTCACCAGGGATTTTTAGCTTCTCTTGAAAGTGGAAGCAGAAGCTATCTCATGCATCAGGCATAGATGAATATGACCTTTTAATAAAGTGTTCTGAAACTGCTGAGGAATTGGGAATGGAAGAAAATAGGGACGATTTTGAAAAAGAGAATGAAATAAAGAAAATAATCCTTTCAAAAAGGATCATCTCCTGTGTTGATTGTCTTGCTTTCCCCCCCAGACCACACTTCAGGTCCAACTAATAGTCCTGTGAATCCTCAAAACAGAGGCAGCACAGGAATGCTGGTGTGCTCTGCTCCAAGGCACTGTGCAGCATTAACTCCACAGCCAGCAGCTCTCATGACTGACCTAAGAATATATTTGATATTAGAAGATTAAAACCAACAGGAAAATGAGAATGATGAGATTTTATCTTACTATTTTATTCCCCAAATGCTGAAATTGGAAAGTATTCTTTTTCTCTCCAGTACCCAGGAGCATGTACATTCAGCTACTTGCAACTGGTGGCATCCACATCTATCCTCAGCTGCCCTCAAGGCATTGTCTACAGAACGCAAGAATTCCCAGAGTCCTTAAGTATATAGGCAGTCGGGTAACTCCTACTAAATGTCTCTGCAAGTGTGACCACAGGTGTGAGACACCACTTAACTACCTTCAGCCATCTAGAAGTGACACCTGTAGTCTAACCTACTCATTGATTAACTCTTCTGACAGACAATTAGTCTGTCCATCTCCAACCCTTTCCTTAGGAGGAGATGAAGTCTTCGCAGCCTACATTTAGATGACCTGCAGCCAGGGGAAAGGACCCTGCCCCAGAAGATTCAGGAGGCTGTGTGCCCAAGTCCTGCTGAAATACAGGCTTGGGGAACTGCTCAGAACATTCCCCACCTCTGTTTCTGTCTCTTTCAGCGAGACAAAGTACATATACACATTAATAATCAAGCACAGATATCACACAGACACCCTTCTGAGAGAAAAGTATGCATTTCATATTCTAGCCATTCAAAATGAAGCCTTGGGGTAGCATTTACCTCCCAGCCAACTGAAATTAAATTTGCTTGTAACATCTCATGAAATAGTGTTTCTAATACCTTACTCTACTCCACACACCGTGTTTTTACCTACAGCTATTATTTTTTATAATGGTATCCAGGGGAAAAAAAAAGGTAAGCAGGCCTACTTGGCACACTTTGGTTCTGAAAACAAAGGAATTCCAGATTTCTCAGTGCCATTACTTGGTCTCAATCCCTTCCACTTCATTGCAAGCTCTGGTGTTCCACAATTCTAGCAAGAAGGCAGCGCAATACGAGGCATAAGACATGCTATGCACATGCCAACACTCAAAAGCCCATCTGTAGCTTCCCTGCACCAGGAAAAGTCACACTGGCACCGTTTTTTGACATTAAAAAAAAAAAAATTGTAATTGTTGTTCAAGATCTTTCCTTTTCTGAATAATAATACCTCAGCTATCTGCAGCCTTTCTGCAGCCTTCATTGTAAAGTCATCCTGCTGGATCACTTATCGTCATTAATGTCGCAGCCAAAAAGGCAAGACAGGAAGTCAGGTGACAGGTCAGGGACATGGAGAACACTTTTTATCTTGGCAATATGAAGGAGAAGGGATTTTTATTTCCACTCTGTTAACATGTTGCCTGTAGAGATGTTCCCTTCCTGTTAGCAGTCCTGTGTCCACCTGAAGAATTTCTGCATTGCATGTCGAGATAAGCCAATGTACTGACCTGAGGAAAAGTTCTCCATCTGGCATCAGGAGGAAATTAATTTGTAGTCTTCATTCTCTTTTTAGAAAAGCTAGAAGTCTGTGAAGGGCCTGCAGACAGCAGAGGGAGAGATAGCAACCCTACTAATACTACCAAGGGAATATCTTTCTGATCTGCACATGGGAGACACCTTCATGCCCAGCTCCACCATGGTAAATGCCAAACAGGCCTAATAAGAGACAAAGTTAATACCTGAAATAACAGGCCACTGAAAAGGAAAGGAACAGCACTGTGTAAGAGCATCAGGGTTAGAGATAGTTTGGGAGCAGAGAAAGCCAGGCTCTGTCTCTGGATACTCTCTCATACACACAGGTCCATGAGTGACTTGGTATTATCACTGTTTCACCTGCTGTAAGCTCAGTTCTAATTACAGGAGTCTAGACCAGGAGCAGAACCCAAGGCATTAGAGGCCAATGTGTTTAGACCAGAAAGTAAAGAGGAGGACAAGCAATAAAGAGAATTGTATTAAATATATGAACTACCTAGCAAGGGGACTGGAAGACCTATAAAAACAAGATTAAGTGAGTTAGGAGGATTATTAAGGAACCAGAAAGAGATACGGAGTATCAGACTTACAAGAGGTTCCCAGGAAGCACATTGAACTGTAGACAAGTCTATACCAGACAGAAAGTAAACAAGACAAGTATTCCAGTAAAAATTATAGGGGTGAACTGGAGTCAGCAGGTGATGAAATGGGGGAATTTATGAAGTTGTTTTTTTTATTCCTGCCTCTTTGTAGAGGAAAGAGGATTCAGTGCCATGACAGGAACTATATCTCTGAGAGAAAGAGGAATACATAATGGGTAGATAGCAATCAAAGTGATTCTGGAAAATACAGAGCATTCACCAAACCAGATACATGAAACACCCAGTTAAAAGAGAAAACACATCTAGGAGCTGTGTGGGAAATTAAGGTAACAGCCAGAGAGCATCAGGTCTAAGGAAGCTGTTTTAAAACATGTGGCACTGCTAGTGAGGGAACACAATGGAAGTAATACTTTGATGAGTACTGGAATATTGCTACTGTATTAGCAAAGTGCTGAGACACTGAAGAAAGATCAGTGCCACAGGCAGGCAACCAGATGCCCTGACAGCCCCAGAACTCTGAGACTGGTTAGTTACCCTGTGAAGCTCCATTTCATCAGGCTCAGCAGAGCACCTAGGTATGGTTGATCCATGCACACAAACAAAGAAAGGCAGATCCAGAGCACAGATTTTGGCTGTCATTGTCTTGTAACATTACCTTGAAGTAGCCCTGGACAAATAGGTAAAGTATTCTCCTTCTGTGCTTTAGATATGTGTGACAGCCTTACAGCAAGGCTCACGCCACAGCCTCTGGCCAGAACTCTGAGAACCTGCCATTAGTTCTGCCCATGAGCCTGAGCAGACACTGGGGGTTCACTGTACTTGGCGCTTTCCACTCACAGCAAGAAACAAGACTGTGAAGCTGGGAGAGGAGAAAACTGAGGCACAAAATATTACAGAGGCGTGGCCTCTTTCTTCACATAAGAAGTCAGTGGCACAACTGGCAATTCCTTTTTACAGATGAGTAAGAATTCCAGTGAAGCCAGTGAAATTACTAGACT
Source organism: Chaetura pelagica (assembly GCF_000747805.2). NCBI lineage: Eukaryota > Metazoa > Chordata > Aves > Apodiformes > Apodidae > Chaetura > Chaetura pelagica. The sequence goes on from NW_009952974.1 coordinate 2,490,715, forward strand.
TAAAGGGAATCCAGTCCCTTTAGCTAGATCTATTGACTTCCACACTAGTCCTCAAAAATCCATATCCCAGGCTAAAAGTAGATTTGCAGGGAAAACAAAGTACAAAAAAATAGCTATATTCCACCACTTTCTGAAACTCAGGATGCTAAGCCACAGGCACTGGGGAATGATGATACTCAAGTACTTGACTATTTGCAAAGGAAAATAACAGTTCCTCACCACCCCTGCTCTTACAATGTTTCTGCATGGGATGAGTCCTCCTGAGCAACACTGTCCTCAAAGAAGTGTCCAGAGAGAAAGAAGTACAAATACTCCAAGGCCTGATCAGACACACACTTTGTACCTTATCTCATATAATGGCTGCATTTCCACAGACACATACACAAGAATTTTCCTTAGAAACACAGCAGAAATGTTTTCCAGATCAATTCTAAAATGTCAGTAGCTTCATGCTTACTAAAAGCAGAGGGTGCACTTTCAGGTCTAAATGATCATTTAGGGAATAAATGTCCAATGCTGTCATACCTCTTCGGTAGCTGGCTCACTTCTCGTGACCCACAGTTAGCCCTTAATTAATCCTTGACTACTGGCAGTGATTAATAAAGTGAATTGCCACTCAGGAGACCTGATTCCCATCCTGCTTCTTCTACTGTGTCTATATGGACAGTAAATTCTTTATAGTAAGGACTTGGTGGCATGTGTCCAGTTATTTTCAGGTTTTGTGCCTATTTCCTTGGCAAAGCTGCTCAGGCTCAGTTCTCCAGGACAAATGAGTGTTTTAAATTACATCTCCCATAAGCATTAGCTTAAGGGACTGTATATGGCAAATTTACAACTCTTTCAATTTGTCTACAGGAAGATGAGGAACATGACTGCTTGTAAATAACAGGTCTGAGGATATAAATCATCCCTCTGCTTCCATCTGTCTGTCCCGGAGACCCTGAAGCTAAAAATGCACAGTTCATTACAACATAGTTATTACTCAGCCAAGTTTCAAACAGTGTTAATATGCATCTTCATGTCTCAGTGACAGACGAGGTCGATCAGTTCAGCCCTCTGCTGTGCATGGCAGCAGAAATGTTGGCTGGTAGAAAGCCTTCACAGGTCCTGCATGTGCTCAGGACAGCCTCCTCCACTAAGCTGCTGCCCTCAGCTCAAGAGCTCTGCACATGAAGGAAAGAGACACTCAGCTGGAACCAAATGCAGCCACTTGTGTCCTGGGCTGCATCAAAAGAAGCCTGGCCAGCAGGTCAAGGGGGGGTGATCCTGCCCTTCAGCTCTGCACTCATGAGACCCCACCTGGTGTACTGTGTCCAGTTCTGGAGCCCTCAACACAGGAAGGACATAGAGCTCTTGAAGCAAGTCCAGGGAAGGGCCACAAAAATGATCCAAGGGCTGGAGAACCTCTCCTATGAAGACAGGCTGAGAGAGTTGGGGCTGTTCAGCCTGGAGAACAGAAGGCTCTGGGGAGACTTCATAGCAGCCTTCCAGTATCTGAAGGGGGCCTACAGAAAAGCTGGGGAGGGACTTTTTACAAGGGTGTGTAGTGATAAGACATGGGATAATGGTTTTAAGATGGAAGAAGGTAGATTTAGGTGAGACATTAGGAAGAAATTCTTTAGTGTAAGGGTGGTGAGACACTGGAACAGGTAGCCCCGGGAAGTTGTGGAAGCCCCCTCCCTGGAAGTGTTCAAGGCCAGACGGGATGGGGCTGTGAGCAACCTGGTCTAGTGGGAGGTGCTCCTGCCCATGCAGGGGGGTTGGAACTAGATGATCTTTAAGGTCCCTTCCAACCCAAACCATTCAATGACTCTATTGTCCTGCCTTTTATTCAGAGCCCTCCAGAGACAGGCCCTTCTTGCCCAACAGGTAAGACGAAGCTCTTGGACAGATATCACTGGCACCACCAAGTCTGAGTGATCCAGAACAAGGAGTGCAATGTCCAATTATTCTGTAAGTTGCCATCTGATCACAGTCAAGCACTTCCTCCCCACTCCCCCTTTCGTGGCAAAGGCTGTGCAGCTTTTACCTCCTTCCCAAATGCTCTGAGGCTTAGTGTATTGATTTATGTCAGGAAGAAGGCAGAGCAGACACTGCTAGAAGTGCAAAGCAGTGTCTAGCAGGCATGGGTAGCCAGCTGAGTGATGGGTGCTACAGGAATGCTCCTGAGTAAATAATAAACATCTCATCTCTGATGCATGTTGCACAGCAACTAACTCATTACCCCTCCACATAGATGTTGCTGAAATATGGTGGCTGGCTATGTGCTCAGCCATGGCCTGCCCCTGAACATGGGATAGCAATGTGGGGCCCCACCACATTGACTATCTTGACTTTGAAGAATATTATAGTAGCTTTAAAGGTCTCAGACATTAAGAGATCATTACTCACTGTCTCCTCAGAGCTGATGGAGTCCTTGCCCTATGTGTTCTCCATTTAACAAATGTCACTGATTGTTTTACAACACACTCCACCGAGGAACAGAGGAATCTTTCAATTTAAACAGAACTGCAATAGATTTAAACAGCCAGGAGCATTTCATGCTTGCTTGGGAGCAAAGCAGTTCTTCAGGATCAGGTCAGGGTAACAAGCACTGAGAGAAACTGCCCTGAACAGAAGGACTTTCTGCTGGGAAACCCTGCCTGTCTCTCGCAACCAGTTACAGGTGGCTCAGGAGCAGACCCAACAGTGAGGCTGAGATGTCCAACATCACACACTAAGTCTGTAGCAGGACGAGGTCTCACAGGATCTAGTTCCTGCCCATCTGAGTAGCACCATACATGATGAGCTCTGGATACTGCAGTCAGGTCTCAGAGGGGTCCAAGGCAGGAGGGGCAAGCAGCATGGAGCTGACAGAGAACTTCCCATGAAGGCAGCACCAGCTCAACTGTGCTGTTGTCTTCAACTTCTATGCAGTGGGAGACTGAGTTGACATCAAATCATCAGTTTCAAGCAAATATAAACACTTTGCCTCTGTTAATACAGGAGAAAATGTGAAAGTCTACAAATTTAGCCAACGGTAATCATGAACCTACATCCCAGTAATGCTGCAGAGGACAATTAATAAGAATAATAAAGTACTCCTCTTAATACAGAGAAAATGCTGTATCAGAGCTGAGTTGTTGGTTTTTTTCAGTCTGAACTCAACAAGGATGAAATGGCACAGCAAATCTACAGTATCATAAAAACTTCCATTCCCGGTGCACAACAGATTTAATATCATTATCTAGAGATAGTATGTGTTCCTATTCTTCTGAAATAATCCATTCCCCATCTATGGTTAATTACTTCATATGAGAGATACTTGAAAATTATTTCCCCCATGTGGAAAACTTGGATGAAAATGAGAACATTCTGGTTTGGAATCAAAATTCTCAGTAGAAAACTGCTGTTGTGTTTCGTTGGGTTTTTTTCTTTCTTTTTCCTCAGCTGCACAAAGAACTGTAGTAGAAGTTCTGAGGTTTGCTTTTCTATGGAAAAGTATCAGCTCTCTCAGGTTTGTTTTTTTTTCAAAGAAAGCAGATGCCCTCGATCAGTTGCTTTTTGCTATATCAAACTTAAATTTCCTTGGCATGAGGTCTAACCGTGCACTGCACCAGTCTCACTGCTACTGCAACTGCCAAATATCCACAATGACTCAGTAGCACTGACAGCTGCTTTTTTTTTAATGCTCTGACACTGCACTTTACACCAACACCCTGGATTGTGCTCCCCAGAACAAACTCCATGGAGAGGATGTGGATTTGCAGACCCAGACCCAGGGTCCAGGGTACACATTATTTTTGAACCCACCTCCTTGTTTCTTCAGGATTGTGCCAGAGGCAGTTGGGCAGTTCTCAGCAGTGGTTTCTGGCAGCAGAGTGATTCTCTGCAACCACAACTGGAACAGAGTTTTTCACCTTTTACCCTAGGACTAAACAACCTTCCCCTGGGCCTCATCAGAACCATCCATTTGTGAAATGGCTGTGCAAAAGGCACACAAAAGGCAGGAGCTTGGATGCTGTTCCAACCTTAATGTAATAACAGAGGTGCTGCTCAGGAGCAATGTACTCTGTGTCCCTCAGTCCCTCCAAGATCCCAATTAATACGATTCCATTAACTTCAAAAGGTGTACTAAGTAGTAATGCTCTGGGCCATTAATTCCAACAACGTCAGCATGCTCTTGCTGTGACATTTGCATTAATTAGTACTATAAGCCACTACCTGACTGCTAGCTTTGCAGGTTATAATTCATACACAAGTTCCCCATAAACAGAATTGTGGGTGCTCTCTGCTAGAAACTGCACATAATTGGTACATGCTAAAAAAATGCCATAAGGGCACAGGATTTAAAATGTTGTAAGAAAAAAGAAAGGGGTTTAAAAAGATGTTGCTGGAATTACTCTAAGTCTTTCAGCCTCAGTTAGCCCCTAGGGGTCTCTTAAGCTTCAAAACTGATGGTTTATGATGTTCTTTAGAGATCCACCAAAAGCAACAGACTGGAGAAAGGGTCTCTGGACAGCATTAGTCTGTGGCAAGCTCTTGGCATCTTGTAAAACCTTTACATGGGACAAAGTCAGCTGAAAAGGATTTGGTTCCTTGAAAATGAGAAGCAAGGTCCTCATGTACCCTGGAAACAGCTCCTGAACTACAGAGACTGTTGGCTGCCAGAAATCAATATGATACGTGTGGCTTTGTTTCTGCCTCAGTGGTAACAAGGTTGTCCTTGGGAGACAACCTTTGGGGGGTATTTGCAATTTAGAATGGAGCAAGGACGTTTAACCTGGGAGGCTATTCACCTGGAAAGAGGAAAACTAAAAGCAGCCCCAACCTTCCTATAACCTCTTAGTTTTTGCTGTAAGTTATAACAAAAGGAAAGGAAGGGGAAGTGGGGATAAACAGGGCCCAATAAGATCATTGTAACAAGAAATGGGTAAGAACCACTGATATACGGAGAAATAAGAAGCCCAGGCCTTTCCAGCCACCAGGAAATCATGTACAGCATCTTCCCACTCATCTCCTGCAGCAGCACCAGCCAGAACTCCCATCCTACTACCAAAACAAAACAACCTGCACAGGCTAAAGGATCAGAATAGCTAACTTCATGTTACAGATCTGAGTTTAGTTCACTTTCCCTCATGCCTTTCAAAACTTGAGAAGTACTAAGTACTGAAAACAGTCAGCAAAGGTAACGTCAATTTAGGCAGTGTTTTCTGAATGAGTCAATTACAAGTAACTCAGGATAGAACAAGCTGATGATGCCCTGTAACCTTCAAGCTCTTGAGATAGGTAGGTACATTTTGGCCATTGCAAGGTCAAGTGTCCCAAAAACATGCAATTTTGGTAAATGACCTGATCTACAGCAAGGTAACAGCACAAGAGGGCAATGATGTTAGTGGGTGTGGGCCAAACAGTCATGCAGAAAGATGCAGACTGATGGAAGGACACTGGATATTGAGTAAAGACAGGAAAGGTAACAAAATATGTCATCTCCTTCAAAGGTCTGGTTGGAATAGGCTTTAGAAAGCGGCAGAGATTCAGATGCACAGTGTGCCTTCTAAATGTTATCTCATTCTCCACCTCGACCTGACAAACAGATGTTCCTGGTAGCAAACCCTCTTTTAGCTAAATGAGATAACATGGACAGCTGAAAGATGCCAAAAATGTTGTTCCCAGACCACTCATTCCCTGTTTTTCCAGCTGAGACTGCCAAGAAGAGAGGCACTGACTGCCAGTTAGAGTTTCTGAAGGCAACACTACTCCAGAAAGAATTCAGATGAGACCAAACCACTCATTTCCCCCAAGACTTCATTTTCATCAGCAGGGAAGAAAATTTAATACAACCCTGCAGGCCTTTGACACTGAAGTCTGAGGACCTCAGTCTGATCTCTATTATACTCATGTAAATCAAGGCCTGCTTGTGCCACAGAGTTGGTGACCTTTCACTGCTGTGGTATTAAAAAGGCTCCAGGTATCACCTTCCCTGACCCACATTCCAAAAGGAGATGGAAGATGCCTTGATTATAATTCACTGCCCCTTCCCTTACATACGTCACTCAGCTAATTGCTAAAAGAAAGGAAGAAAAAGTCCAGAGGTCAGATGGGATGTCTGTGCTGGTGCAGCAGCTAGAGCAGGTCTATACCAGACCAGTGTAAATTCACTGGATGGAGAGGTTAACTGAGACTGAAAAGGATGTCAGCCCCCATCTCCCACCTCCCTGCCAGAGCACCTGGATTTCACAAGTTACCAGCACAGTCTCCAGCCTTCTCTCCAGCTTCTCAACCTATGAATGACATAAGAGAACCTGGAAATGCCTGGAGTCTGGGTCCATCCATAGCACATAACCCCAACACACAGGCTTATCACCCACAGGGTAGTCAGACTAGGTCAGCACTCACCCCATCAGGCTGACACCATCTCCACACAGCATCCTTCCTCTTTCCCACCAGAAGTCTGAAAGCCTCAGTTACACTGGTCATGCTCCAGCTTTCTGTTAGAAGCAGACTGAGGAACGGCCCAGAAAAAAAAAAAAACTGTTTCTACCAATCTCAGTGTGATGTTTTGATGGAGCATGATGAGTTTTGCAGCCACCAAGGGATCAGTCATAAACATCCATTCCCACTAATGCAGTCACGAGCAGTTGCTCTCAGTAGGTCTAAAAAGCAGTACCAGACAGCAGTCATCAGCAGGTTAAATTAACAATAAGGAAAAGGCATGGGCATAATCCAAATTATTGCTCCAGTCTCAGTGCGTTCAGTGCTAGAAATAGCTCAGACTGAGGTTCAAGCCACAGGATTTCCAAACAGCTCCCTGACCCCTCACACTTCAGAAAGGCTGAGACTGGCTTTTGTGGCTTGACTCTTACTGCCAAAGACTTCTTTCTCAGGAGCTAGTCCAAGCCCATGGGCTGTGCCGCCGGCAGGAGCTAAAATCTGCTACAAACTACTTTACATCCTCTTCCCAGTGCAAGGCCCATTTTGCAGCAAGGCAGGCCATTTAAAGCCACTCATGCTTGAAGTGAAAGTGCTGTGCATTTTTTTATTTTTTTTTTAAGTTGTCCTACTACCTTCTGCTGGGAAGAGGAGGAAAGTGGAAGTGTGTGAGGAGCTGCTGGATCTCCTCATTTAACATGGGACAGAAGGGCAGACAGGCACCTCCACACCATCGAGAACAATGAAGAAACAGAGAAGCTGGCGAAGGTCTAGAGCACAAGTTTTATAAGGAGCAGCTGAGGGAACTGGGGTTGTTTAGCCTGGAGAAAAGAAGGCTCAGGAGAGACTTTATCACTCTCTACAACTACCTGAAAGGAAATTCTAGCAAGGTGAAGGTTGGTTGCTCCTCCCAAATAAAAAGCAGTATGACAAGAGAAAACAAAACAAGATGTGCCTCAAGTTGCACAAGGGAAGGTTTAGATTGGATATTAGGAAAAAAATTCTTTACCAAAAGGGTTATCAAGCATTGGAACAGGCTGCCCAGGGAAGTAGTGAGGTGGTCACTATCCTTGGAGGCATTTAAAACACATGTAGATGTGGCACATGCAGATGTGGTTTAGTGGTGAGTTTGGCAGTGCTAAGTTAAAGGTTGGACTCAATGATATTAAAGGTCTTTTTCAACCTAAATAATTCTGTGATTCTGTAATCAGTGTGTCAGATTTCCTAATGGCTGGTTAGAAGAACCTGCAGCAAATCTCTCTCCAAGCTTCGAGACAGTTCCTGGTCAAAAGCCTCCATAAGCATCAGGAAATTCAGCCTATATTCTGATGAGGGTGGCAATGGCCCAACTACACAATTTTCCACATCACTCTGGAAACACCCTATCTGCTTAGAAAAGTCACTAAACAGAAGTGCCACTTGTTTCAGACACACTGGAAAACCTCAGCTTTCTTATAAATTAGTCACTATAAAATTAAGAACTCGACACTGAGGGGAAAAAAAAAAAAAAAAAAAAAAAGAGGAAATAATATGAGAGGCTTTTCTTGGTTCATGACTGGAACAGCTACTGTCATTTAAATTTTATTAGGAAAGATTAAAAGGAGCCTTGGAGTGAAGCTGCTGTGATGAAGTGGTCCCAGGATCTTTATAACTGTGATTGGCACCATACTGATGTGTCAGTCTGACAAAGTTATGACAGTTATTATGCTGGCCCTAAAAAAGATCCTTCAGCCTGAGGCAAAAGAGTAAAAAATGGGGAAGAAATAACCAGAATGCAGGAAAACTCAGTCCAATTGGGCACAGAGATAGATGTTTAGCTCAGCATAATTTTTTTCTGGAGGTGACATGATGTGGACAATTAGCCAATAATAGCAAATCTGCACATGGATGGCTTCTCATGGATGTCTTTGTAGTCTGGCCTGTAGGTTAGGCTTGGTACATGGCCAGTCCATGTCTGCTAGCCCCTGGGGAAGCAGGGACCCCAGGACATAGGAGGGAGCAAGCTGAGTAGCCTCTCATGAGTTAAAAACAGCTCATGCCTTGCTCATCCGGTCTGTTTCTGTGACCCCCAAACATTGCCACAGGGTCCCTGAGCTAAGCAGGCCCTCTGGTTTTATAGCCATCTTCACCTCCATAGGCAAGGAACCAGCGAAGGGTCCTTGGGTTGGTGCCACCACTTTGAATGGCTCTGGAGAGAGCTGTCACCTGGAAGTCACAAACGCCCATCCCCACATCACCAGCCCCTCACAGTGCAGCTGTAATAATCTCAGCTTCTGCAGGCTGCTGCCTTTGAAAGCTCTGCCTGGCCCTGAGATACCTTTTGATGCATGCAACCTACTCACTGACCGTGTTACACCCCACACATCTGAGCGTTATCTCTGTCCCCAAGAGACACTGCCTGCATAAGCACATCTAACAAACAGAAGCATAATGAGCCCTTCTCACCACCCCAAAGTTGAAGGTGAGATCCCTTTTTAATAATAGGTTATTTGGAAGGATTTATAGGCTCTGGTTGTCTCAATACACAAATGACAGCATCAATCAGAGCCAGACAGCAGAGGAGGAAAGCAATATACCTGCTAGGTGAGGGGAATGCTGATGTAAGGCACAGGCAGCAGGGACTGGCAGAAGCTGAGGTTTGTGCCTGTATCTTGCTGCCTGGCAAGGGTAAGTAGTAGCAAATATGAAAGAAAAACTTCATTCTGCATCCCAAGCATATCTGGCGTGTATTTTAGGAGAGACTAAGTCCCTTTGGTTCCATCCCTTCCTATCTCAGGGACTCTATCTGCTGCTTACATAAAATTACAGGACCCCACAGGCCAAAGAAGCAGCTTCTTCCAGGTCTTTTGGGACCCCACAGCCCCTTACTACTGCAGAGGTGGTAGATGCAGAGTGCTCATCAGGTAGCACAGAATGGGCACACATCTGTACGGCAGATCATTGCTAACTGAAAGCCTTATGATTCCTCCACAAATTTAAAGGCCAAACACCAGGCAAAATCAATCTATGTTCTTGTTTAGAGGGTGGAAAAACAGAGGGAGTCAAGTTGCAATAGCTGCATTCTTTAAAGACACCTTGAGGAAAGCACAGCACTTAGAGGCAACTAAAGATAGGCAAGCAGTTGATAATCCCATGTTGCAGTAAGCACATCCTGAACAATATTGAGTATGAACTCAGACAGTCTGGGGCACTGGGTTATCTGCCAAGGGAGGGAACTAGCAATCCACAGGACATATGCTCTGGTCCACAACCCTTTCTGTCCCTAGGCACAGGAAGGGAACAGCTGTAATACCAGCACTGGAGATATTGTACAAGACCAAGGCAGGTGATGTCTGAAAAGAAACACTAGGGTCTGGAAAGATTGTTTGTTTTCATAGTGTTTTGATCTTCAAAGCCAAAGCAGAAAGGGAGCCTTCCCATCCAGCAGGATTATTTTAATTCAGACTGACCCAGACAGATTTGTTTAATTTGAGCAGGTCAGGGGTTCAGCTTGCTCTGTGCTTTCCTAGTTATTTAACAGACAATACCTAATACAGTTTGAAAAGAAACCTACACTCATGTATTTTCAAAGATTTACAGCAAGTCTTCTGGGAAATGTTCCCAATCTCGAATGCATCTGGAAACTAGAGAAACCTATTGAGTTGGGAGTTTAATTGTCCTATCCCATTAGCTACCACATGCATGTGACCACACAGTACAATAACCTTGCATTACACTCCTGTGGCTGCTCTGCTGAAACAAGAACTGGGTAGGAAATGGGTTCCTAATTCACAGAGATTTCTGCAACTTTGAAAAAATCCCATTTTAGAATAAAACTAAAGCCTTGCAAAACCTTTCTGAAAAGAAATGCATGTGTACTCCAGTGGCTAGGGGCTATCAAATGGGAAAGGTGAGGCTCTTCAAGTCCAGGTTGACTTCTCAGCCAGTCTCCTGCAAACAGGCTACTGGGCAAGCCACCATCTCTGCTGCTGGAGCTTCTTTGCACTCCACAGTTAACACAACTACAACCAAAAAGTGACTTGCACCTAGCTTTTTCAGAGCTAATGAGTATTTCTTTTCTACAAAGTGGAACAGTTTCAATAGGACAAGTTGGTAAAAACCTGCCCTAAAATAGCCATGAACCTAAGAGCATGAAGTTGGGATGCATTCACCCAAGCTCACATTCAGCAGTCTCTCACAGCTCCTGCCTTGCAGGTGAGTCCTGTGACTCCCATGCTATGCACTGCAAGCGATTGTTTCTATGTCCTTGATCCAAGCTGAGTTTAATCAAAACCACCTCCCTTTTGAGAAGTGTTTTCTGAGCAAAACTATTTCATCAAAATATTCTCAGCCACTTTAAGTAGAACAGCTCAAACCCATTTGTTGTGCTGTGCATACTCTGCAACTTAGCAGATCAATAGGCATCTCTGCCTTTGTCACCAGCTACAGTGAGAACCTTTGCTGCTGCGGAAAGACTCCCCTCTTTCTATGTTCTTTTAACAATTCTTCTGCTTCCAGCTTCTCTTTACTTCCATGCACTTTGTAGATACACTCATGGGCAAAGTCAGCATCTCATTCATGGGACAGATGATGCAGAAAAAAAAACAACAGCAGGCTGAAAAATACACCTCTCTTGCAGAAGTGAAAGCTGAAGTCTGTCATCCTGCAAGGCAAACCGACCAAGCAACAAAGACCCTCACTTTGGTAACAGCCTGGGTGAAATCCAGCCCCAGAAAGCCAGGTGGGAGCACAGAAGCAGACTGTGAGCAGCTGAGCTAGCAGCTCCCAAATGGTGCCAGACTGAGCAGATGCCCCTGTGCCCTGCAAGCTGGAGCTAATTCCTTCCACAGGCCTTGTGGCGTAAGTGAGCCTGCCCAGCACCTCTGTTCTAACTAGCACACACCTTGCCAGAGCTGACATCTGAGATTTAGCTTTGCTTTCAGTGCCACTGCCTGGCCAGCCCAGGGACTGGCATGTGCTCCACTAACCTTGCATCTGCCCACTGCAGCAGCAATGCCACAGGTGTGCTGAGCAACTGGCAGAGCTCAGAGCTTCGTCAGGGACACATGGGAGTGTGACCCAGCAGGCAGGACAGGCTCCTTCTTCATGGACATCCACGATTGGATGGATTAGCCAGACTTTGAAGATTGTTATACATGCTTTCCAGAAATGTTATCATTCCTGATCCTTAGTAACCAAGAGGATAACTCAGTTTCCCCATCAGCACACTCAAACACAAAATAACTATAGTCACCAAGCACTCTCCCTCAGTTTCAAGGAAAACAAAACCAAAACAAACTAAAACAAACAAAAAAATACAAACAAAACAAAACCAGAAACCAAAACAACAATAAAACAAACAAAAAAAACCCAAAACAAACAAAAACACACACACAAAAAAAAAACACCAGAAAAAAACAAACAAAAAAAAAACCCCAGCATTTCCTTAAAGACTTCACAGTCATAGTCTTAGTCACAGAGTTGTCAGGGTTGGAAGTGACCTCTGGAGATCATCTAGTCCCACCCCCCTGTCAGAGCAGGGTCAGCTACAGTTGATCATACAGGAACACATGCAGGTGGGTTTGGAATGTCTCCAGAGAAGGAGACTCCACAGCCTCTCTGAGCAGCCTATTCTAGTCACCCTTACACTAAGGAAGTTTTCCCTATGTTTAACTTGAACCTTTTGTGTTCAAGTTTGTGCCCATTGCTCCTTGTCCTGTCACTGGACACCACTGAAAAGAGTCTGGTCCCATCCTCCTGACACTCCTCTTTAGATATTTATAAGCATTGATGAGACACTCCCTCAGTCTCCTCTTCTCCAGGCTGAACACTTCCAGCTCTCTCAGCTCTTTTCATCTTGGGAGAGTGCTGCAGCAGTTTCTCCCTCTTCCTTCAGGGCTTTAGGGCTCATTACCGAACTAACAGATAGACAGGGTTTGCCTGTTAGGAGCGTCTTCTTGAGACAATCTATCTGCAATTCAAAGAGTTTAGAACACAGCATGAACACAACACAATTTATCTTAAGTGAAAAGGGCTCCAATCTGGCACCTTTTGTCTAAGAAAGTAGGTCTCCTCGACAAGGTTATTCGAGTTACACAGAGGTCTGTGTCACCATAGGTATGTAGAGGATGATGTCAAGGACTTGAGGGGGAAAGCAAGGCAGGAAACCCTTCTGAAGGATCACTTATACGAAGTGTCTTATAGCCCATCCCAGCTGAGGAGCTGTAGGACATAGTCACCAGTTACAAGTAGATCCTTGGCTGGAAACTGCTACTGCTCCCCTGTGCTCCTCACCAAGATGCAAGCCAAATTTTTCCCGTGGGTGAGAGCAGCAGCAAACTGTGACTCTGAGATAAGAAAAGTGTCAAGGAGTCCTGTCATTGGCCCAGGATTTTCATCCTGAGGACACTGAAGCTTTGGATGATGGCTGAGCAAAATATTACCATAATCCATAAGACAGGCTGACCTCAGACAGTTTGAGGGGGTTTTCAGGCTTTATCAGTCAACTCTGAGCCCTTCCTTCCTTCAGGTCACACTAGATGTTGCATTTTCCTCCCTCAAAATTTGGGATTCAAATAAACATGACTTTCAACACAATGTGTCATATTGTATTCTGATGCTGTTAGAACAAAACCTTCCTTGGAGAAGTTCTCCCTCTTCAATTTTGGTCCCAAAAAATCACTGTATTCAACCCAGATTCCCAAATTACTTCATCTGCAAAACTGTATTTTTCAATGAGTTAAGTATTCCTCAAGACACATTCTCCCCTACACTCATGTTCTCTGTGATTTTCTTCTTTGAAGTTGTAACTAATAAAAAGACAACTAAACAAGAACAAAAACACTCCTGTACTTTACCACTACACTAGTGATTCCATTCTGGACTACTTTATCATGTTAGGTACAGGTTCTTCAGACTTTCAGAGACATTAAGCTCCTCCAGAAAGAGGAACTTGCCAACAGTCACGTGAGCCAATGCCAAGGCAAAAGAGGTCTCTTGCATTGCAACTGTGCTTGAACCACAAAAAACCCTTGAGAGGAAGCGATATATTTCTACAGTTTCCTGATTTGCAGCACAGGCACCACCACAGGGGTCACTGTGAGGAATCATCAGTAGCAGAAATCATAGAATCATAGAATCCTAGGGGTTGGAAAGGACCTCGAAAGATCCTCTAGTCCAACCCCCTTGCCAGGGCAGGGTCACCTAGAGTACATCAAACAGGAACTTGTCCAGGCAGGTTTTGAATGTCTCCAGTGAAGGAGACTCCACAACCTCTCTGGGCAGCCTGTTCCAGGGCTCTGTCACTCTCACAGTAAAGAGGTTTTTTCTGATACTCACATTGAGCCTCCTATGCTCCAGTTTGCATCCATTACCCCTTGTCCTATCACTGGTCATCACTGAAAAAAGCCTAGCTCCATCTCGCTGACACTCACCCTTTACATATTTGTAAACATTGATGAGGTCACCCCTCAGTCTCCTTTTCTCCAAGCTAAAGAGACCCATCTCCTCATAAGGGAGATGGTCCACTCAATCATCTTTGTGGCTCTGCGCTGGACTCTCTCTGGAAATACCAGAATTGTGCCTAAAAGCACCAGATGCAACGATTGCACTGTGCAAGGTGCCATCCCCACACCCAGCGCTATGCCCTTCTCCTCGGGCGGCACTGGACTCGGGGAGCTGTGAGGTGCAAACAGGAAGATCTGTATTTAACACCTCCCGAGGCTCCTTGGGCACGCCTGCCTCCCAAGCTCCGAGCGGCCTGGTTGCAGCCAGATCCCACCCAGAGGCCCACGGCAGGGTCAGCGCAGCGCTGCCCACTCTTGCTGGCACCCCGGGCACTGGGGAAGCCCCTACCCAGCCCCCAGAACATGTGTCTGAGAGGGACGGTACCTGAGCACGGCACATGTCCCTTCACCTGGGCAAAGCACCGTTCGCGTGGCTTCTTGTCAAAAGTGAGCTTTGCACGTTTTGTTTCCTGCTTTCTTGTAACTGGTGTCCTGCTGGCCGGGGCAAGCCCGAGGGGCCCGGGGACCGTGTGTCACCGCACCAGGTGCCCGCACGGCGCTGGGCCAGGGCCTCTCTCAGCCACCAGCACTGGGACACGTTCCGGCAGCTGGAGAGCACAGGGCTCTGCTTTCCCTCTTCCTGAAACTGAGGCGTTGGAGCAACACACGTCCATAAGGTGTTACAGCGTGAGGAAAGAGAGGGGAGCACAACTCCAAACCACAACCTACCGACTTCTTTCCTGACCGTCAGCCCCACTTCTGACACCAGCTGCCCGCAGGCAGCCGGGGGGCTCCCTGGCCGAGGAACTGCTGCTCAGGCCGCTCCCGGCCCCCTTTTCCACCCGCACCCCCCAGCCCGGGCGCTCCATCCCCACCGAGGCGGCAGCGGGGACGGGGCCCTCCCCTCCGGGCCCAGCCCCGGGCCTGGCTTCCCCGCTGCCCCGCCGAGCTCCACGGCCTCCCCGTCCCCCGGCGCAGCCCAGGAGATGGCGCCGGCCCCTCAGCCGCGGCCTCGGAGCCCGGGCGGCCTCGGGCTGAACCTCTAGTGAACAATCTTTCCAGCCCCAGGCAGAGCAGGTCCAGGGAAGCAGCGGCTGGGACGGGCTGTGAACACCTGGGCCTGGCCCTGCGGCCGGGAGAGTGTTTATTTATCTTTCTTCTGGATCGGGCTGCAGAGGAGGAACAGGCTCTCCCTGCTGCTCTCCTTGGCCGTCGCTACCTTTACACGGCTGATGGATGGTTGCCAAACAGCTTCCCTGCCAACCCGGGGCTTCCAGGCCGCGCAGGAGTTGCGTGGGGGGCCTGGCGAGGCGGCTGGGGCCGGGGGTTGCACCAGGCCTCGGGGAGGGCAGGGGAAAACACTCACGGGCAACCAAAAATGCAGCACGAAGTTGTTGGGGGGTGGGTTTTTCTGGTTGTTTGTTTGTTTTACATGAAAAAACACTTTCTTTTGGAAATGTTTTTCGTTCAGGGTCGCTATGGGGAAGGAGATCCTTAGGACACGTGGCAACCTCTGGTGGAACTGAGGAAGGAAATAATGGCCTTCAGGAGTTATTCTCACCCGTATGGAGACATATCCATACAAATCAACAGCAAAGCCTAATTTCTCTGCAGCAGCAAACAGCATCACAGAATTATCTGAACATCGAGATTGCTTTTGAAAAGGGAGTCAGAGATCCCACACACCAGCGTTCTTCAAAGACAGAAAACCTTAGGGCAACTGCCTGGTTTGGCATCTGGCTTGATCTCCAAGGCACATTATCCCCTCTGGAAGAGTGAGCCAGGGGAAGGTCCTTGAATTGGAGCTGGGGAGAAGCAGGGTAGCAAAACTCATGGGCATGGCTGTGTGGGACCTGACAAGTGAGCCCACTGGACACGCAGCTGCCTTCTGGGTGTTTGTACAACTCTGTTCAGAGTTCCCTCAGGGGAAACACCTTCTGTGGGAGATGTTTCAAAAAGTTCCACTGTCTTTTTTTCTTTTTTTTCTATCCCTGCTAGTCATCAGCTTCATCTTCCAGGTGCCAAATTCCCAGTGTCTTGCTTAGAGGATCTGTTAGCGCCCAGACAGTACTTAAGGAATCTGTTAGTGAAAGGTCCAGTTCTGAACTGCATCATGGAATAACTTTGGGAAGCCCACTGAGCTCTGTGAGTCCTAATTGATACCAACACATGCTGTCATGGGGCTGGTTCCCATTCCAAGCCTCAGAGGATCTCTCCACTCTCAAATTGGGATTGCGGAAAACTTGTCTGCCTTCCTTAGCAAACTGTGGTTGCACAAGAAGAAAAACATAGAGCATGCAAAAACAACAGATGTAAGACTAGAATATTGTGGGAAGAGCCCCCAAACTAAATTGTTTCATATTTCCTTGTAAAGCAAGAGTCCAGGGAATCAAACGTTTCTTGAACACAGCACCATCTTGCCTCACACACAAATCCCCCCATGCTATGTGCTGAAACACCAGTCTCAAGTACTGTTATTTATTACCAGCATGTGAATGTCAGTCTTTGATGTAATACAAGCTCCTGGAAAAAAGTGTCAATCTGCAGGAATGAAACAGACAGGGTACCAATGACACTTGGGGTCAGTGTGGTCAAATAGGTTGAATTATTTAGGATGCCATGTTTAAGCTTTTGGAAACCTTCAAGCACATGGAATGCAAGTACTTTCATCAAGTGGGGTGTCTTTTAATTGGGAAAACAAACAAACAAACAACAAAAAACCCAAACCAAACAAAAAACAAACCAAAACCACCTGCTTGGATCGAAACTCCCTCTTTGTTGGGGATGGGGAGCCAGGATTCAAGCAGGATACTGCAGCTGGCACAGATAGTGGCCTTGTCAGCAGGTTCCTGCAGTGCTGTCTGCCCTTGGCTCCACTGGCTCTAGTTCAGCCCAAGCCCAGGTACCAAAAGCCCCAGGAGAGGGGATGTTCTGATGACCTTCATGCTCTTCCCCACTGCCAGCCCAGCCACACTAGTGCACAGGGATGAACAGTCCTGCTGGCGATCGTTAGAAGAAGAAGTGCAGAAAGACCAATTGAACCACACCAGTCATTGAAAATAAGCTGAGAAAGGCAACTCTGGAAGTTGTTGTGTGTGCATCTAATCCCCATGGAAATTACTTTTCCATGCCCTGCAGAATGCCACTTGGATATTTGTAAATTCAAGTTGTCATGTTGGTCACATTGAAGTAAGTTAAATTTTTGCAGTTAACCTAAATGATGGCCAGAATTTCAAATCTGTGTTACTACCCTGAGGCATTTAAAGACCCAGGGTAAAGCATTTCCCTCTTGCACTGAACAAGTGCCCTTCACCAAACAATTGCTGCGTAACAGTTGTCTTCCTCCTGTTGAAGTCGAGACCAGAATCTACAGCACCAGATGCTCTTTCCTCAGAGCCGTCTGTATCTCCGCACACACACACAAAAGAGAGTTAACAGCAGGCCTTGCAGACACACAGTTTTATCTTAACACAGCTAATACATTACCAGCTAATTCCTGGAAATTCAAAGCAACCAGGTCACAGACCACACTCACATGTGCTGCTTGAGATAAGAAGCCATACTTCTGTGTTTATGCATCTGTTTGTCAGTGTAACTGAACAGGTAAGCTGTTTTACTGCTAAATACATCCTGAACATCTTGTTTCTGCCCAGCCCAGTGTCAGCTGTAAGCCTGCCTTTCGAAAGAGTTATTGTGGCACTGCTGGTCCCTGACAAACAGCCACCACACTCTGGGCTGGGGGAAGCTGCACTGTAGCTGGGGATGAGTAAATTTTATGCCATCCATACAGGACCTCACAATTAAATGCTTAATTGTATCATGCCCTGAAAGCCTCAGATAAAGCCATTTGAGAAAGCAGTGCTCTAATTTCCAGGTGCTTTCTTGTTCAAGAACTAGAAATGTTGACAGCAGGAACAAGATTCTAGTTAGAAAACTGACTCTGCAAATCACCAGAATCACAATTAATACTAAACTGTCATTAACCCTGCGTACAGCTTTACAAAGCAGACTATAAAAATTGTCTGAAGTTGCGCCCTTGACAAATTCATCAGGACATGCCTTTTCAATACAAAGATGCCAACTGTTTGAAACAGCTCCTAATGAGTCACTTCAGGCCATAGATAAATTGTTTCTGCCTCAAGGGATTTGACTCTCCTTTGTCAGATCCAACAGTAGCAACAATATATCTATCCATCCATGGTTTGCTTTTTATCATCAGTTTCATGATGCCACTGTGTAAATTCAGCCAG
Source organism: Chaetura pelagica (assembly GCF_000747805.2). Lineage (NCBI taxonomy): Eukaryota > Metazoa > Chordata > Aves > Apodiformes > Apodidae > Chaetura > Chaetura pelagica. The sequence goes on from NW_009952974.1 coordinate 2,508,860, forward strand.
ATCAAAGGCTAGGATCCCATTTTAGCAGGGTGGTCCAGGATCAGAGCTCAGATGTTTCTGCACCAGCAGCATCTTCCAACACCACCTTGAGCTTCAGCACAGCCAGATCCACCTCCTTCGGGACAAACTGGGAGCAATACCTGCCTGTTGCTGGGGTGGGTTAGTCAGCACTGCCTCACCTAATCCTACTCACCCACCCTTGGTTTGTGACTCAAACATTTGCATTTTGTGCTTTTTCTTTCCTCACGGACAGTAGCTCTGGAGGCTGGGAGACCATGCAGCTGGGTGGGTTATGCCCTGACAGGACTGTGAGCTTGGATGTATGACTAATGCAGACCCAGAGGGAAAAAGACTACCTAGGGTGGTTCCCATTGCTGGTCTTCCTTCTGAAATACTCTCTTTGTGCTTTGAAAGTGGACCCTTTAGGAAGACTGGGTCTCATTACTCCCTTTTGTCAGACGGGACATGAAGAGTAGAGTGAGAAAGTCATGCTCACCGGTTATGGGCACAGGACATGGCAACCATCACAGCTGCATATCTGCAAGGTAACAATGCAGCACTGATACCCTGGGCCAAGTCAAGGAGATACAGGAGACCAGGAGATGTCCTGTTTCTCTTTTCACCTCCTGAGCAGCTCAACCACACACCACCATGCAAGGTAATCTGGATGTTCCCTTATGGCTCCAGCTTGACTTCCACATAGTTTTGCTTTCAGATAAGGTACTTGATGTGATCCAAGCCACTGAGGCTGAGGGACAGAAGAGTTGTCTCCATGTCCCCCAGTCAGAGGAAGTGGAGTAGCTGTATGCATTGAAAAGGTGCTTTATATTTAAAGCTTCCCACCCTGATGCAGTGGGAAGCAACTTCAGTGGTTTGCCCCGTGACACCAGGCTAAGGAGGCCTCAGCAAAACCAGGAAGGAGCAGGGGCATATTATCAATTCCCCATACTGGTTGCAGTTAACACAATCCTAAATACCCTTTCCCATAGGAAAAGAGGAGGAAATCTCATGCAAGCATGGGGGAAAGAAGCCTGTGAGACCAAGTGGCTTGATTTCACTGGAAGTGCTTCGAGTGCCAGTCTAGGATGGTTGGAGCAGCACAGCAAGCTGGCTGGGTGTTAAATTGCTTGGTTTTGTCACCTGAGCAGAGTCCAGCAGTGAGGAGTCCTACTGCTGAGCCACTGTGCAACCTTGAACAGTCACCTCACCTTATTGTGGGATGACCAAAATATTTTCCTCCCTGATGAGCACTCTGCCACTATCCCTGTAAACTGGAAAATCCTGAAAGGTGCCAAGGACAGCAAGCCTGAAATTACAGTTTTAATTTAGCTTGGAAAAAGAGTACAAAGCGAAGAAAATGCAGCTGCAAGGCAGCCTCTTGCATCGGGCATCTGTATCAGGCAGGAGGTCTCTGTGTGGTGTGAGCTGCTGCTGAGACCCAGGAGATTCACAAGCTACTACACAGGAGGAAGCAGTTTGCTGTCTCTGCACTTCAAGCAACCAACGCACGTGCCTGGGGGTTGCTCTCAAGGTCCCAGGAAGTGTCAGATCAGTCCACCAGCACCATCAAACACATCCCACAGAGCCTGGCTGTTTGCCAGCCTTCCATCACAGAACTGCTCCCATTTAACAGCAGCTGAAGTTACCTGGCAGTGATCATTCTCCAGTACAGCACAAATAATTTCACATATTTGTGTTAGGTTTAGAGAGATTTGTGCAGCATAAGCACTTCTTGTTTCCAGAGCAGAGGTAATTTGGATCAAAGGCTCTGATGTAACATGGCAGCTGCTTTGGCTCGCTCAGCTCAGAGGCTCTCTACAGAATTATAAATATAGCTGAGACATTATTAAAATTTTAACAAGTTTCTCTCTTGGGGATCTCAGTTATTCACCTGTGAGTAGCTGTTGTTTCATCACCAGGAGGGAGTCAAGTGGAAAGTACAAAAGCAAGGATGGGTTCTAAGCTAGTTGTAGTCATTTTGTTTTACAAATTAACGGGGATAAAAAGTCCCCACTAAGCTCAATACACTTCTTCTAGGTGATGCTTTCTCAAATATTTTCATTGTGGCAAGAACTTCTTAAATAGCTTAATGGTCTTGTATCCTCTGATCAAACGTAGCAACAGCCACTGATCATCAGCATCCTTGGCAAATACCATATCCTGATGAAGGTTACTAGGTCAAGTCTGGCCTGTAAGGGGGAAAGTAGCTCAAATAAGGGAACAACACAAATGTAGCTGCTAATCTGTATGGAGTTTTCCCCACCTACATTCAGGTCACATTTGAGAAACATTTGTTATGACCAGTATTTATTAAAAAAAGCATTTATGAGATATTAGCTAAGTGTTTCTATTGGTGACTTTCACACAGGGGAAAAACAAAACAACAAAAAAAGTCCGGAGTTAACATGCAGCGTGGGAGTAGAAGTTGTTCCACAGTGTGGTGGGAGAAGACTGTAAAGCACACAAGCCTTTCTGGAAGAGTTGCCAAAAGACAGCTAATTCTAAAATAGTTTGTGCCATTCCTATTCCAGCAAAATCAAAACCTAACACAAAACCTGTTTTTATTTGAAGGCAGAATCTCAGCTGGGTGTTGGCCTTTAAAATGGCCTTAGCTTTTAGGAATGCCTGGTGGTGGGAGATTTTTTAAAATTATCATAAACATTTGGATCAAAACTCTGGTAAAAGTCTAGATCTTTTCATTACTTGTAAATGTGCAGCGGATGAGGTAAAAAGGAAATTGGTTAAGGGATAAGTTTGCATCAGCTCCCATGTCTTTTTGAGAGCTGTATACAAGGATGTCCATGGGTATTTCTTCCAAAAGTTGTGGCAGTGAAAAGGTGCAGGAAAAAGGGAGGGGAGTTGCAGAATTTACTGGAAACTCAATACATTGAGGGGCTTAGAAAAGGTAGAGCCAGTTAGGTGAGCTCAGGTTTAATTCTGCTGGTTGCTAAGTGGAAGTCATTGTGCAACTGTTTTGCAAGAGCATTGAAACTGGTAGAACAAGATACACAGCATGTGGAAGTGAAACTAAAGAGATTAAAGAACAGTTTGGGTTGTTGTTGGGTCTTCTTTAATTACCTTTTTAGGACACTCCACTTTTCTTTAAATAACAGCATGAAGAAGGCCTCATCTCTTAGAGGGAGCAAATAATCCTGTCATGTGTAAGCAGGCTTATGAGAACAAGCCAGGTATGAATCTTCAGGAGACAAACCAAGCTGCAGAGAAAATACAGCATTTGGGAGATGAGAGATGGAGAACAGGTTCTGTAACAAGGGCCCCTGTTCAAAGCAAGTCAGGAGAGGTCTCAGCGGGTAACTCACCAGGTATGTGTTGAACATCAACAAAGCCTCCTCTGTTGAATGAAAGGCACCTTCATCTTTGCCTCTAACCCCCATTCCTTCCTCACCACAGCAGAGGGATTTGCTTTTCAGAGAAGGAAAATCTGAGAACACACTCATTTCTTCCACGGATTTAGAAAACCACAGCAACAAGTAGGGCCCAAGCCCTTGCTGTACCAAGCAGGCCAGACCTTTCACTACAGCAGATGTAGCATGGGTTTTATGAAAACCCTGTATGAAGCTGGTATCTCTGCTGAGAATAGTTCTCCCTGCTAACACAAACCCTGAGCTCCAAGTCTGCCTTTGGGAGCTTTTCTCCAACACCAGAACCTGCAAGCAATGAAGTAAAAGCCACACTAACAGAGTCTGTAGGGTTTTCCATTGGTTCAGCCCATTCTTGTGCTTATAGCTGGTAAGTAAGGAGCTGCTGCCTGCAAATATGCAAGCCATCATGAATTATCCTTGTGCAAGGGGACCAAGATCACTTGGGACAGAACTGCTAACCAGTTAACAACTAGAAGAAGCTGTCAGCTCCATTTCATTGAACTGGGCAGAGTAATAGCTGAGGCACACAGGTCTTTCAGTTCACAGGTCATCAGATGTGGATGACTACACCTATCAAGTTTTAGGTTTAAACTGTGAAAGAAATTACCATTTCCCTCTTTTTTCTCCTCAGTTCAATACATCTGCACCTTTCAGCATTTTCCCTACCTACCCTAAAGAAGCAGGAAGATATATTTTAACAAAATGCAAACATCCTTATTCAAAACTTCTCTTTTCTTCATTCTTTATTGACATCTTCTCAAAAAAACCCTGAACTCTTGTATCTACTTAGACTGTCCTCAGCACCTTACATGGTTATCTGAATGAATTAAGTTGTGAGAGGAGGAATTCACATCTACTGCAAGCATTCAGCCTAGGAACCATCATGATCCAAGTCATCTTCTCTTTCATTCTCTGGGCTTCTTTATTTCTTTGCAGCCTAGGTATCTGCATCTCTGCTGTTTAAGAAGGATCATCAACCTGCTTGGCTTTTCTCAGAAACCTTCCTGTAGACATTCTAAAGAAAATAAAAACTGTTGGCCAGAAATAATTCCATTTTTGTGGGCCAAAATCTTGAGAACCAAACTATTATCTGAGATCATCTGTTCATGTTTCGCTCCTCAGAAATCAGTCAAGAAAGATACAACAAATAATTCTTCTTAGAAATACTGCTGCTCTGTTCTTGAGATGATTCACTGTCTGTTAGCACAGAAGTGACTTACTAAAGATCTTTAATCTGAAAAATTGCTATCTTCCTGCCTTCCTCCAAAACAAAAAACAAAGCTAATACAATGAAGCTGATCATATCAATTGCTTTGCCAATAAACTTCACAATGAGCTGTGCTCCAGGTGATGTTGATACCATAGTTCTCTTTTCAGTAATCCAGGCCTAGGCATCAAAATAATTTTCATAGATTATGTGGGAAATAAATTACTTACCAATTAGAAAACGCATGGGTATTTTATCAAGTTTGATCCTTATAAATTAGAACTTCCAAAAGGCCTGTTACAGCATTAGGGGAAGGATATCAAGAGGGAATTAGAGATAGAAAGAAAAACCCAAGTAACTGGCAATCCCAGTAGTAGTTGTGGAATACTGTGGTGCAGGGCTGCCCTGAAGAGATCACCTCAGCCTGTCCAGCTACCCCAAGGCAGAGTTCATGAAAAACAGGAGTAAGACAATGATCTTATAAAAATTGAAAGCTGCCAGGCAAGGTAGTTACAAAAGCTGGTAAGCAAACATGATCATCATTTCAGGACTCAACAGGGACCCTGAAGTACTTACTAGACAAATTGTGCACATACCATGTGCCATGCAGAGAGAAGGGCTCAGGTGAGCTGTGGCCACAGTGCTCCTTAGCACTGCAGGAGTCAGAAGACTAAAAACTTCAAAAGTTTTCAGCTGCATTTCAAAGATATTTTTTATTTATCAGTGTAAGTAATCCACAGATGTTCCTCAAATCCAGAACATAAGCAACATCTTAATTATCATGTCACCAAAAAAAAATAAAATTCTTCAAATGTATCTACTGCTTAGAGATACACACACAAGTTTAAATCTCTGGATGTGAAGACAAAATAGCTGAGAGCAACAAGATAGAACCAAATATATTTGAGAAATTTGTTTTGGAAGAAGCTCTCAAAGTTCATAGGAACAGTGGTCAGAGGAATCTGTAGCAGCTGCTGATTATATTAATTGCTAGTTAAGTTGACTTGTCAGAAATAAAACTGTTTTTAAAGGAGCAGAAAATAATTTTCAAAATAGAGTAAAAAAATATATATATTCTCAGACCAAAAAGACAACCTGGTCTGTTTCTCTCCTGCTAGAATACCTCCCTTATTGTGCTTCTAAATCTCAATTCAACCACCTTCTCATTTCTGCCATTTAAGAACACCCTGTATACGAGATACAGGACTCAGCACTTCTAGGGGCACACAAACCAAGCCTTAGGGGAGGAAACACCCCCAGCCATTCACAAATGAGATCCAAGCCAATCCCCTCTGTATATCAGAAGTTCTTTAGCTCACTGTTTGACATTTACCCAGAGAAGAGGAGACAGATCACATATGTTTGGACTGGAACCAGAAATACAAAGCTTTTTTCCTTCACATTTAAGGTCTATTATCTTTTTTCCCTTTTAAGAACTCTGTTCCAGAATCTTATCTCCCGTCTTGATATTTAAAAGGTGCCCTTCCTCAATTATCACAGCTGTGCATTTGACAGAATAGAGTCATCTAGGTCACACACTGGGTAGTGCCTGACTGCCCATTAATCACTTTCTACCATTTGCTGTACAAAAGCTTAACCAAGACTCTTCCCAACCTAGAAAGCTTTCAACCCAAAGATCAAATCCTAAAGATAGCATGGGCTTAGTTACAGTCCTGACACTCAGGAACTTGGAAATCTGCTTTACTCCCAGAGCTATATTTAAGCACCTGTGTACGTGTAAGTGCAATTATATACAGATACAGGTAGGTTGTACTCACCAGCTCTATCCCTGAAGGAGTGATTATAATCCATGAGTACACACACCCCCTCCATGGTTTAGACCCTGGCCTTGTCAGTGCTTCCACACACATGCTGACCCTCATACACCCCTAAGGCACAATTATTCTGAAAGAACAGCAGCATTCTGGCTAGGATTAGAATTCAGCATTGGCCTAAAGGAAGGCTTCAATGCCGATAAACCACTGGGGGCAGGGGGGAAGGCAAAGAGAGGACATTTCAGCTCAGGACACTGCATTATCATGCACCCCTTGATTTAGCACACTGGGCTACTCTCCTTCTCACATCACCCTCGTGGACTCTTATTAGCAGTAGGTGCCAAGAACCAAATACTCTGCTAGAGTTCCCAGATCTACAGCTATGATCCATCAGAGAACTCAGTACACTTTCCCTTGAGAAAGCTCCAAAGATCTTACAGTCATTATGACATAGCACACTTCCTCAAGGTTGCTCATCAGCCCTTTTCTTCTCAAAGACCTGTTTGCCCATGGTTATTAACTTGAGCTTTTTCCTGTGAGTATCAACAAGGAAATGTTTTGCTTCTTATGATAGCAACTTTAGGAAGCTGTTACCTAGTGCAGAGCATGGACCAGTGCCATAGTTTGGGATACAGAGTGCAAGGTGGGAAGGCCTCAGGAAGCAGCATTTCCAATATTCCATTTCTGCCAGGTCATACCAATAAAGGTTCCTTGGTGAGGGGTGGCCATGGTCTTGGCCTCTTCATCTGTCTAGAGTCAGCACAGGCTGGTTCTTGTAGCACAGCTATTTAGTACCATCTATTGTGTACATTTACTGACTGTGCATTTTTTTTCATGTCTGCACATTCAGGCTTCCATGTAAGAGTCACTCCTCACAGTTTAGACAGAGCTGTGATTCAATCCATGCAATCTAGCAAAGGAGACTTCTGTGCAAGACTGAGCAGATTTATCTCATCAGAATTCATATTACAGACATTTCCTACTGTTAGTTACAAAACTCTTCAGCAGTCAGCTACAGGATGAAATTTGGACTCCTACCTGCAGTTCTTCAGGTCTGGAAATATAATTTCAAATGAGGAAAAAATAAGACTAGGCCAACATTTTTGCTTGTCTAATACAGTATTACTTACCAATGGCATTGGGATATAATCTGTATAACATTCATCAGTACACAAGCACCACCAGAGACTTTTGGAAAGCTCTAATTAGGGCTTGTCTCAAGGTAGGCAAAAGCAACAAGCACTGAAGTCCTGCAGTCTGCAGGGGGACTCTGTGTTGGCTACAGTTTCACTGCTTTCTCGTTGTTTGCATTACTCTATCATTGCCATGACTACTATAGGTACAAAGTGGAATTCTTAACCAGTAAAAAGCAGACTTGGATGCATAAAAATGATAAATATTGCTTTATTAAATTACATTGATACTCCTACAAAGAAATTTTCTGATTTCTGTTACAGAATTAAATGAAGGAAATTCATTGCTGTCTCTCCAGTTTCCTAAATTTAGATACAAAAAGGTTGTAAAAAGACCCGCCTGTTCAAGTTACATAAAAAAGGCAGAGAATAGACAAGTTCCCTTAGGAATCTTGAGGCTCAGAAATACAAAGTCCTATAATACAATGAAATCAGGAATTCAGCAATGTGTTGAACAATTGTAAACTGTAACTACACTAATGGACCACATTATTCAGCAGTTTCCTTAAAGGTATGAACTGTGAACTGAACAAAAAGCGTAGCTGACACAGCAGACCTCATTTAGTTGTTCTCCCTTTCACTCGCTCCAAGTAAAAGCTGTGAGATCAGCATTCAGCATTTAAATGATAGGAAGGAAACTTGCCTCCATAAATATCAGAAATTTCTCCATTCCATAACTATTTATATAAAGTAACTAGCTGTTACAAATCAGTTTCAAGTAAAACAGGTGGCTGAGGCAAAAATAATCAAAATCAGATCATACACAATTTTACTGTAAATACAGTAATTTGAAAGATAAACACACAACCATAGCACTGACAGGATATCAATGCTGCTGTATTATAGACATGATGTGTCAGTAGAAAATTAGGATGTCTATTATCAAAATTGACGACATTCATTCCAGTCTCTGGTAATCTAATCTTAGTGCAAAACAGATGCTAAGACATATTTAGCAAAAAAGGTGATATATTTAAGGCCAAAAATGTTTTCAGTCATCACTATCACTTCCAGATTCACTCAGCTGCAAGTCATTTCCTAGAAGAAAGAGAATCATCATATTAGTAATTTTCAAGGAAATACTTTTCTTCTTTCAAGACACTCCCTTTCCCCATTGAAGGTTTACAAAAAATAATACTAAGCAGGTCACCAACAGATGTTTGGACTAGGTGATCTTTAAATGTCCCTTCTAACCCAAAATATTGCATGAAAAGGAAATAAACAGCTATAGAACCAAACTCCCCAGTGACAGAACCTTAGAGAGACTACTTTTCTACCATTTTCAAATCCTGGCAAAGAAGCCACTAGCTTATTAGCCAGAAATGCATTTATTTAATATCACCAGATCACAACAGACAACACCTAGCTATCTTTGCCACCCACATTTTCATGCTTCATAAGTGGGAAAACTGCTGGTGAAGGCAGTTTTTTTGAAAAACAAGTTGTTGTTGGTTTGGGTGTTGTTTGGTTTGTTTTTTTTTAATGCATCTGAACGCCACTCAGATGTGCTTGAAAACAAAGTGGTGTCTCAATCAAGAAGAGCAGCCCTTTGATGTATCATTTAAAGATGTATCAGTGACCTACTATTTCAAACAGGTTTTGGAACAAGTGAACAAACAAAACATCAAAAGAAATTTTACACAGCACTTTAATTTGGTGGCTCTCTCTATATATATTTCAAAATGGGGAAGGAAGAAGAAAGAAAGAAGATTACATTTTGCTTGCAATGAATGTCCATAAGTTTTAGGGGTGGGAGGGAGGGAATCTTTCCAGGATGACACATAACTAACCAAAAAAGTAAAGCAGCATTGCTATACAGAATCTACATTGTATCTAGCAATTTCCCACACATTTTTAAGAATTTGTGCCAGCTAGTATGCTTCTATTCACACCTCCCTTGCCAAAGAGCCATAAAAAAAACCAGAATTGCATCTCAGGTTGTGCAAAAATGGCCTAAAAAGCAAAGAAAAATCCCTGCAAGTGAGTAGGCATGCTATTTTCACATGGCCTTTCCTCAGCTGCAGATCACTTTTGCAGGTAAATTAAAAAAGTAACCTCAAGAGGGTAAACCCAGCAAGACATTTGGTCTGGATCTTTTGTTATCAGGCACATCATTTTTGCCAGATCATTGAAGTCTCTCATATGGCTGCATTTAGCCTTCCTTTGTTTTCCACTATGTCATCACTAAAGCTTAGAAATAGATACATAATTCTCTGCAACAAAACAGAAAACACTTTATAAAAGGCAAGAATAGTGAAAATTGCTGTTTACAGTCCTCTGTATAGAGACATTTACAACCATTCTATTTTAATATAAATTTGAAAAGGAATTTTGAAAGAACAGAATGAAGTAATTTGTCAATTATTCAGAACAATACATTACCCTAAGGAATAATATTTCATGGCAGAGAATGGCATTAGTAAATTAAAACTCATACATTTATCACTCAAAGGAAAACTTTGAGTGAATTCTTAAAAATCCCAGCCCTGCTATGGGCTACCTACTTTAGGAGAGGCCTGGAAGTAAGAATAAGAAGATAAGCTTCCAAGCAGTGATCCTGCAGCCTTCAAAAGTTATTTCAACATAGTTAATAGCAATTACACTAAACCCTATAACATCAGCTAAAAATACAAATGCTTGTGAAAAACAGCAGATGGAAAAAGCAAGAACTCCAAGTTCCAAAGTCAGAAATTATGCATTAGGATTTACTACAGGGAGAACTTTCCACCTCATTTTTATAACCCCACCTCCAAACCACACCTTCAGAGACATGGTAAAGTAACAGAGGCTAGAGCTGGTAGCTTTCAGATTGGTTTGGTGCAAGAATAGAAAGTTTATTTAACTAGGACTCTCAAGAAACACCTGAACTCTATTGTACTTATGAGGCAGCAAAAAGTGGAGAAAGCTCGTTCAGTTTTTACAGCGCAATTTGCAGTATCAGCTGGGGTAAGACACTGCACTACAAATTACATTTCCTAAACTTTTAAGTCAATGACAGGAATACATTCCATTGAATTCTTGCAGGGGACAGGGAAACTCACAGGAGTGAGCTGTGTTTCCCAGATCTTCTCAGTCACACCAACACCAAACTAATACAAGAGAAAATTATTTCATGACTTGCTGCTTGTACCAGCACTAAGTATCAAAAGAAGTTGCCTTGAGCCTTATGTACACAACTCAGGCCTCCAGGATAGCCAAGCTATGCTGGCTTTTCTTTGGAAAGTTACTTTATTTAACACAACTATTGTTTAAACAAAAAGTAGACGTAAAGCAACCCAAGATCAAATATTTATGAAGAACAGATACAATAGTGCCACCATTTACCAACTTGGTCGTAAGGCAAGTGACCCTATATAATCAGCTTCTGAAGTAAGAAAGGGGCAGAAGCAGCATTTTGAGGGTGAGGGGCAGCCTTGAAACCCAGATTCCTGAAGAGATAGATCATGTATATCTGACAGAAGTATTTGGCTACCATGCTCTAGACACCACCCCCCGTGTCTTCCAAGTTCCACAAAACCTCAGCTGTAAGATTTCTACATGCAAGATGAAACTCTGCTCTCTAACCCTTCCCCCAGCCTTCTGCCTGCACACAGCAAGCCAGAGACAGACTTCACTCATTACCCAGTATGGCCCTGATTCTACAGAGGTGCATAAAACCAGTCACACATGTAAGTGGTCAAACCTCCAAACAGGATTAGACCAGCAAACAGCTTGTGCTGACCTTTGTTGATTGACTATTTTATTTTTGTAAAACATTATTTGAGATGGAAGAAATGACTGTACAGGACCCCAGCTGAGAACTCTTTCCATTCAAGCCAGAACCATGTGCTATCCATTTAGTTTCTCCAGGTTTCACTCTCCTGCCAAATTCCCTCAGGAAGGGACCTAGAGAAACACATTCTCCTTGAAAGCAACATTTTTATCTTTGTCTAGTTGAAGTGTATTTTAAGTGTTAACCATACAGGAAGCTGGGGACAGAATTGTTTTAAGCAGTAAATAGATCTTTAGCCATAACAGAAGTAAATGGGATTCAGCTAAAGATCTAGACAAGCTCAGACAGTCAAGACCAAGCCTTGACACTACCAAGGTTCTACCTGTCGATGTGGTTTCTTGAGCACCATCAAGCCACCAACTTCTGTAACAGTCTTGATGTCATGTTTTAAGCAGCATTTTCTCACTATGACTGTTGGAACTGGTGGACTTGGCCACCTGTACGTGTGTGTTTCTCAGTGGAAGCTTTGCCAGCTGGGATTCTGTCACTGGGGATAGAGTTTAATCTCATTTTCATAACAGTTTTATTTAAAGCATGAAGAACGGGAAATCCCATTTGTGAATAAGGGTTGAAATAAATGACACACTCTAGAGTTATGCAAATTATAAACCTGAAGACATGGTTCTCTACAGTGACAGTAAAATGAAAGCAGCCTTTAGTCCTTTGCACATGAAGTCACAGGACTTTTCAGTCTGATCTTATCCATTAATACAGTACTTAGATATCTGTCCTGCTTATTTGAGTATTTAAATACTAGCTACAAAAAAAACCTGTTCATATTACCCATTAAGTACAGAAATAAAGTAGAACTGCCAGAGTCTAAAAATTCAGCATAACAAGTTTACATACAAATGATAAACCTTAAAGATCCTAGGCTGCAAACCAGGGTTGATGGGAATCTCTTCAACCCAGGAGCCTACAGCTAAGTAACTCATTAAAAATATAATCATTTTTGAAGAGTCACCATAGCTGGATATTCACTTCTGTGTCTGAATACTCCTGATATTTAGGTAGCAAACTAAAGGTTCTCTACCTAGTCGGTTTTCTTTCCAAACTCTCCCTTTTTTAATACAGTGAGCATTTAATTCCAGGCTGTACAGAAACCACTTCTTGAAGAACATCACAGCTACTCTTCTAATTACTTTTTTAGTTGCCTGAATGGATGGATTAAGATAATATCACCTAAAAGCAAATAATCTCCTTCCTTATATGCAAAGGGCGTTTTGCCATGCTGTCCAGTGAAACAGTGCCATGAATATTGGTTACTGAAGTAGCTAAGAATACACCATGTCTTCTGTAATTCAGACTATTGCCATATTGCCAATATTATCTTTCCCACAGTTCCATCCAGGAAATTTTAAGCACATGCTTTGGGAGTGCCCTCTTAATTCAAGTATGTTCAATACAAAATTACTGCTCAACAGTACCAATGTATATAACTGGGAGGAAGCCAGAAGAGCTTAGGAAATATTTTCAACTGCATCAGCTTTAATTTAATATCTCTGGGGACCAAGAACCTTCTAAGCCCAGTGTCTAATTCAGCCTGCTGCTGAGCAATCAAACCCACTTCCCACAGCTTTAATTATAACAGAGTCATACTTAAAAACAATATGGTTTCCTTCCAGAATCTTGATGTCTGGAATTGTGCACTAAGAAAAGAACAGCCTTTGTACTTACGTAGTGTATTCATCATATGACCACTGCTCTCTTGGGATCTGTTATGACTGGCATCTTTGTCAGGGACAGCCTCCTGTGGTATGGCAGGCCCAGCAGGCTGTGGCTGCAGATACGGCATCGACATAGGAGGACAGGGCTTCATTTCCTCGTCTTCGGAATCACTAGAACTATTTTCACTACTTGATGAAGAGGATGAAGAACTTTTAGAGTCAGATGAGCTGTCAGAGGTACTCAGCTGGTCCATGATACTGGCTTCTGCTTTTAACTCTGCAACATTCATCATAGTTGGAATAGACGAAGGGGGAGAGAGAGAAATAATAAAACGGAAAAATCAACAGAGGTCAGGTACACATATTATAGCAACTAAAAAAATATATACATATCAACTAACCAACCAAAAAAATATAAAAAAAAAATCAAACTAAAACCACCAGAACTCTTCAGAACAAAGAAAAGGACACAAGCAAGCATCCAGCCTGTCATGTGGTCTTCTTCTCTTATAGCTTGGGTGCACTCTCCCTTTCAAGCGAAGCTTTAGAACAACGGTGACTGTGAACCCAAATGCTAACCCCACATTCCACAGAGTGGTGCATCCCACCATAGCCTTTCATTTCTGCAACTAGCAAGTCTTCTGTATTTTTCTTAGCACTTCAAAGATGCCTTTCACTGACTAAGAAGTGCAGCTACGATCACACAGACAGGTTAGCTGCAAGATGTTGGCAGTGACACCCAAAATGCCTTCCAGCAGTTCAACATTACAGTAAATACACTTGCTTGGACTGCGTGACATTTTGCTGAAATCTAGGTTAAGCATGAAGAATATCCAAAGGAATCATCCACAGTTTATTATTAGGAAGTAATAGTAAAATTACCACCAGATTTTTGTTCTCTTTCTAGATTTGGGGGCAGGGAAAGCTGCTAGAACATCATGAGAAAAGAAATACTGGAAATGAACAGATCAAACTGACTCCACCAACTCGCATTCTTGATGAAATAACTCATCTGACTACAATAATATTTAGGGGAGTGTGACTGGATAGACCGTGCTGCATAGTTTGTATGTTTTATATATATTAGCTAAAGCCCAGCATAAGGATGAAGTTAGATTTTGCAGAAAGGGTACCCATAATAACTGTGCAAAATGGGGGTGCTGCTGAAGCAAGACATCTGAAACAGACCACTGAATTGTGGTAGATGGAGATTTCATACAGTGACTTGAGGAGTTACCCAGAGTGCAAAAGTTCATCATTATACGAGATTGCAACTAGCCAGACATTTGTTAAGATGGTCTTACAGGCATTTGGAATAATTCAGGAATAGCTTTGATATAGCAGACATAAAAAGCAAGCAGAAGAGTGGCTCATCTCACTTCAAATTTACCCAATATAGAAGAACAGGTTGAAGATGAAAGTCACTAAGATGCAAAATGGCTCAGAGGTTAACCAAGAGAAGAAGGGAGAACAAAAGAATAAGCCTTGAACAGAAACTTCCATGAAGCCTTCCAATTTCATGTTATCAAAGGCCACTCTAAAGGAAAGGTACTTAGGCCAGTCAGCCTTATCAAAGGCCAGGCTAATGGAGAATGATGTTCATGAGAAATGGCACCTGAAATGGCACAGCTACAAGGGCAAACTAACCCAATGCCAAGGAGAAATTGAAAAGACAATAAAAGACTATACATGTATAAGAGAACAGCTTATGGATAGAAAAGCTAAGGCAAAAATTAAAATGCAGCTAGCAGTACAATGAGGAAATTATTTCAAAAGTAATGCTAGAGAAGAAAGCTCAAAGGAACAACTCATCTACCACACACCTGGAGCTGTAAGCTAACCAAAAGATACCACTCAAGTCCTGTGCACTTAAATGCACTTCCTCTGGCTCTCACCAGTGTCTAATAAGAGAAAAAATGTAAGTGAAAGGCCAACAGTTAATACCAAAAACTGGGGAACAAGATGTCTGTTTTGAATTTTGATGTAATTCAATCTAACAGAATTTAAATTAAGTTTTTTTCAAACAGTGATAGAAGTGTTGTATATATAGTAGAGGACAAAGGCAGAGTGATCTTTCACCTGCTCAAGAAAACAAAGTTAGCAACAAGTTCAAGGCAGTGTACTTAAGCAAGAATAGTCAGTTACACAACCATGGGATGAAGAACGATTAAGCAGGCAACACTTGAAGAGTCTGAGACTTACAGTGGATCATTCCACTCAGTTCTACCGCATCATGCTGTTGCAGAAATTACAAGCATTACACTGGGACATGGTATGATCTGCTCTATGTGTATAGAGATTAACAGGGCCTGTAAGACAACTCTGCACTGCTAAAACCTTTGCAGCAAATGTATTTAAGCTCTATACTCCAAGAGGTTTTTGGACTCATGAGAAAATAGCTAAAGGAGAGTGACAATGAATGGCAGATCTGGAAAACTTAACTTCTAAGGAAAGATTTGAACCACCTGGCATAATTTTTAATAGAGAATGGGAAAGAGAGCAGCATCTGAGTACGTGAAGGACTGCTGAAAAGCAGCAGAGTAATCTGGTCTATACTTCCATGAGAAATACGTACATCGTAACGGGCTTACTGTTAGATTATTTATTAGGAAGAACCTGCACAGTAAGGAGAGCAAAGCCCTGGAATAGATTGCCAGAGGGAACACACGCTCTGCCACTGGAAAGCTTTAAGAACAGGTTAAAAAATTCTGTCAGAAATCTGACCTCAGGACAGAAGAACGGACTAGATGACTTCAAAAGGTCCCTACCATCCCTGTTTGTCCATTATTCCACATTCTTTAGCAGTACTCAAAATTGGACGGGTGCCACACAAGAGTTTGATACATGTTGGCAGCCACTTGAGTGTCTTGAGGCACGTTTGACACCACCCCTGCCTCCAGATCAACAGACCACCAAGGAAAAGCACAATGTTATTCCCTGCGCTCAAGTCCTCTTTCTTCTTTGCAACCTTAGCTGTATTCTAATAATGTTCTGTACTAGAGATTTCTGGTCAGAGTTTAAAACCAAAATGGAAGCAAAAAATAGTCTTTCATAATGACACATTGGAAAAAAAATAATTAAAAAATCTGTTTAAAGGAATTCATAACATCTTGGGAAGCAGATGTCAATTCCAGTCAAGGAAACTGCCACCTGTCAGCATTTCTGAAGCAAGTAATTACCACCTGCCATCCTCTTTGCCCTCCAAAAGGAAATAAGCCCTTCTATTAAGTGAAATATGAATGTCACACCAAACCAGAGTCTCTCAAGAATATAGTACACAGCACTGTTCAAGGGTTGATTTATGCAGGTTTTTAGCTGCCTTTTTCGTTGGAACCTCATCTTTCACAGGTCTCATCCCAGAGTTTAAAATGTATTTTCAGTTGTAAAACATGGTAACTTATGTGTTTTCTGAGGGCAGAGACAGAAGGAGCAGTGTCCAAATAGAAGTGACTCAGGTGGTTCGAGTACAACCAACCCCACACTTGTTTAAGTAGCAGTGGGAGACAAAAGTCAAAGAGAGAGGGCAGTGAGACCCTGGGCTTTATTAAGCCTAACCCTTCATTTAAGTTTTTGACATTAGCAAGTTTCAAATACTGCTTTGCTACCACTCAAGCCAGAGTGGTCACTTCCATATGAGGGTAAAGTGTCTACGTAATCAGCATCTAGTGTGAACCATAAAAGCAAAATAAAAAAAGCAAAATAAAAAAAAGCAAAATAAAAAAAAGCAAAATAAAAAAAAGCAAAATAAAAAAAAGCAAAATAAAAAAAAGCAAAATAAAAAAGCAAAATAAAAAAAGCAAAATAAAAAAAAGCAAAATAAAAAAAGCAAAATAAAAAAAAAGCAAAATTTAAAAAAGGCAAAATTTAAAAAAGGCAAAATAAAAAAAGGCAAAATAAAAAAAGGCAAAATAAAAAAAGGCAAAATAAAAAAAGGCAAAATAAAAAAAGGCAAAATAAAAAAAGGCAAAATAAAAAAAAAGTAATAGGTATTAAGAAATAAATAATTAAAAATAAAATACACACAAACAAAAAAACCCTTGGCTCTTAAGAACAAGTTGCTAGTGAAGAGCAAAGTTTCTGTCACTTGGGTGACAGTGGAGCTTACCTCGTTCAATATCATCCATAGGAGAAGACGGAAACATCTTGTCTTTGGGTGGAGAGTTTTTGATGCTGTTTGGAACCTTGGTTGCATTTCGCATTTGCTGCTGTTGCTGCTCTATGCGAGACTGGACTTTACTGCTTCCATCAGCCCTGTGTGTAAAAGCAACAATTCTTTAATTACTCTAGAAGACAAGATGCAAGGAAGCAGGCAAAAATGCAGGGGATACAGTACCTTAAGTTACAGAATTATGTGTCCTGCCTCTCTAAGCAGCATCGTTAGATTTATTATAATGACATATAATGATATATAGATGCATTAAAATAAAAATAAAAATAACAGTGCCAATAACTCCGGAACCCTTTCTCAGTTGATATTTTTTTATACCACGCTACCAAAGATCATTTAATAATAATAATTCTGCTGGAAATTACTTAAGTGGACTCAGCAGCAGGAAAAAAAAAAAAAAGTATACCAAAACTTGGCACAAGAAAAACAAGCCATTAATATTACTGAAGCATGTCACAGAATTTATCCTTTTTTATTTTCTCATTTAGAAGTCAGAAGACAGTAGGCCAAGCTACTTTCCAAACAGATTTCCCTCTCCCCCCTTTAAACTCATCAGAAAATAGTTACCATCTCTTTCAATGACGTGACAGTTTTTAGCTAAAAAAACCAACATGCCCACTTCTTCCTCCAGCCAAGACTCCAAAGCTGGGGAAGCAGGCTTTTCACCCTACTGAACAAGGCCAAGGACTTCCTAAAAATGATGTTTTGCTAAAAACAGTAACAGGTAGTCCTGCATCTCAATTTAGACTCATTAACAAAGCGATTTTCACAATAAGTAAAGCACGGTAGTTTCCCCTGTAAGTCACCCACCTGGTTTTTTTCACAGTGATGTTGCTACTAAGTTTCTCTAGGCGACATTCTCCAGTGTCATGGTTGATAATTAAGATACATTCCTTTAGGTAGGGCTTCTTGGAGCCTTTGAACACAGTCACTGGTGGAGTTGAGCCCTGTTCAATCAGAAGTCCAGTAAGTGTTACTACTGTAGTCTACTTTTGTTTTTATTAGAAACAACAATCCATCACAGTGATGGCAAGTTCACTACAAGTGATCATTTCTAGCCTCTAAAAATGTTATCAGTTCCTTCAAATTAGATTCAGAGAAGCCACAACTAAAAGCAGCTGGTGACTGACTGGAACAGACTCAGCTCAGCTTAGTTTGAAACTGATGAAATGCTTATTTCCCAATGACAGTGTGCTCACTGCAGGCCTCCTTTTACCAAAAGGGCTTTCAATTACCATATCAGCAGAGCAGTAAAGAATGGCAGGTAGTAAATTTTCCTTTTCCAGTCTTTCCTGCTTTAGGACTGCAGCAGGGCAGTAAATACCAAGGGGAAACTTGCAGTGCCAACATCCACACGCAGTGTCTCTGTGTACTCAACACTTCTGGGTCATCCTACAGCATATTTCCAATGCTGTGAAGGCACTTAAAGTTACAGAGCAGCTTTTTAACCTTTAGGTCTTCTGTAATTATACCTTCTTAGGGCAATTGGTTTGCTACTCTAAAAATCACAGAAGCAGCTCTGAAACAGCACTGAAACTTCACATCCTTCTATATTCAGTTTAAGACAATAAGATCAGTCATTCCCTTAGGCCCACCACTCACCTCAATATTTGGCAGTGTTATTGTCACCTGTTCACCTTTGCCAACTTCAAGGTCTCCTTCACAGGACATATCAATAGATGCAGGTTTAAAGTCATCTAGATATAAAAACAAACTGGATTATTTACGGGCTTTTCAGGAATCTTATTAATATAAAAAACCTTTTAATTGCATTTGGAGGCTATTAAGTGAGACCCTTTTTTGCTAGTGTATCCTCTACTGTCCCCCTGAGCAGGTCATTCCATAAGCCAGTAGAATTCACAGTCAAGATGGTTTTCTCAAGGTTCAGTTTAAGTATCAACATCTTTCAGTATAAATTAGAAAAATGCTTTTAGGTTTTAACAGTTAAAGAGGCTGAACAAGCTGTGTTGCATTTCAAAAGATAGATCCTCACATAACTACTTCCAGAAAAATCAATAAGTGGTTCTTGAAAATGTTGATCCCAAGCATGGGAGATGTAAAAAGTGCCTGAAAATGTGAAGAACAACATTGATCCATTTCTGGATCCATTTCTGATTTGACTGTAACATGCATGTCAGAAACTGACCAAAACTTGGGTTTCAGTATATTTAAGTTTTCGTCAAAAGTGAAATCATTTCCCAATTAGATAATTATTTCCTTTTTGTCTTTTTCAACATCTAAGGTATTGATTAAACTAAGGTTTAAGCAAAATATATCCATTTCTGATCTCAAGAGTCCGAGGCACTGAAAACGAACACATTTGAGGCACCAGAACTGCAGCTCTGTAACGTACCATCACCCATAAAATACTATTTCCACCACAAACGAATTGGGAAGGGCTGCGGCTGAAGGGGCTGCCCGCAGAGATCTAGAGAGATAGGAAGGCATGGAGAGGCCCTGCAAGGCACGTGGCAAGAGATGTGGGTTGGAACCCGTGGTTGCAGCAAACGCGGGGCCAGGCTGGGACCCCGGGAACGTGGGGTGCCCTGCCTCGGGAGCAGCACCCCATCGCAGCCGGGGAGAGGCACGGGGGGACCCGTCAGACACGCTCCTCGCCTCCGACCTGTCACGTCAGCCGCTCCCCGGCACAGGCGGGCGGCCCCCCCCCCCCGAAACCGAGCTGCAGGAGCCGGTGGGCAGGTCCGAGCACACAGCTGAAGCTCAAGGGAACAGCCCCTGCGAACCTTGTTTGCGGCAAAGCCCCGCACGTCACCCTCCGGGGCCGAGCGTGGAATAGCTCCAGCTTCTCATCAGGAACTCCAGAGCGTTTGCCTTCACGTGCAGCCACTGGTAGCACTTTGGGAAAATTAAGATGCTGGTTCCCGTCCCCAGAAATGGACTTCTGATCCTAACTTGTAACCAGCAGACGTTTTCCCGTTCGCTGACATCAACTTGAGGTGTCAGGGACGGGTATTTTTACAGGCACATCTGCCAGAGCCGAGGGCCGCGCCGGGTTCCACGTCTCATCGCTTGGAAAGGAAGGCGGATTCCAAAACAGATTTCAGAATAAATCATCGAGTTACAGGAGTCAGCAAGAAATTGTAAGGGCAGGAGGGGCCGGACACGGGTTTTAGTCCTCTTTGAAAAGAGGGTCAATGCCAGGTCCCAGCGTTGGTTTCAATGCCCCCCTGGCTGCCGGCGGGTCCCTCCCCGCGGGCACAGCACCCACCTCCTGCACCCGGGACATTCTCCGGGGAGCCTGCGTGAGGCCGAATCCTGGAGAATCAGTCCATAAATAATGAGACATCAAAAGCAGCAGCGCTAAATTACCGCGTTTATAATCCTGAGAGCACTTGTTTCCTAGCTACCCAGACTCTCCGAGCGCACACCTCTCCGGGTAGTAATTACGCGCTCAGGGAGGGGACCCCAGCTTTGTGATTAACGCTGCCTCTAACCTCTGATCGCAGAATCGCGCTGAACTTCTAAAAACTGAGCACGAGAAGCCAAAATCTCACACACACTCCCTCCCTCCCCCCCCCAGCACCGGGGCTG